>NC_064858.1:88351642-88951642 GCF_024139225.1 Suncus etruscus
CCAGCCTAAAATAAAATCAGTTTTCACATAGCAAAACTCAGTCTATGGAAGCAATAATTAATAATAATTATTATAATATTAATTATTGTGACTGTACCAGAGATGATCATTTTCATTTTGCTTTAATGATTCTAATCAGTTTGTCATTTGGAGACCTGTGTGTTCCAAGATGTTGTGTAAAAATGTTATTAAACTCATTGGGAATCTACTAACATTTTTTCAAAGTTTGTTTAACAAAGAAATTTTTGATAAATATTTTGCCTTAGGAACAGAAAAGCAAGTACAAACACAAATTTGGCACAAATATATTAACGTATTTGTATATTCTGCTGATGACTACAGCCTTTTATATTAAGATGTAAAAGCTCTGGAAGAGTAGAATGAGCACATATTGCAAAAATAGAATCTCGGGGCCGGCATGGTGGCGCTAGAGGTAAGGTATCTCGAGCGATAGCCTAGGATGGACCACGGTTCGATCCCCGGTGTCCCATATGGTCCCCAAGCCAGGAGCGACTTCTGAGCTTATAGCCAGGAGTAACCCCTGAGTGTTACCGGTGTGGTCCAAAAAAAAAAAAATAGACTCAACAGCAGAGAGAGCAAGAATCCTCAGATAATTTCTCCATAAAGAAAGTAAGAACATTTGTGAAAAAGAGGCCCAAATTAACTTTGTAGGAATCCTGAAAATTAACTAAAGGCTTGCAACAATCCTGTGATAATTTGTTTAAGCAAAAATGGTTAAATTTCAGAACAGAAAGCTTTGTGGTATTTAACTTGTCATCATCTCATCTCCCTCCAAGAACTCTTTAAAAAAAAAGCCAACAATCTTAGAATCCCAGTGAAAGCCAGCAGCTTAGATAACTGGAGAGGAAAGAGAGGTTTGGAATTTCTCCAAGGCCTCCTTCTCAGATAACTGTCATTATTTGGCCTTGATGGAAATTCTTTGGAAAACCCCTCTCACAAAACTTATCCTTTTTTGCTCCGCTCAGAGATGTTTCAGGGCGAGAAGATTTTTTGGTTTTAATCTGTTGCATTTGTCATAAACCATAATGGCAGTTACTAAATGTCACAACTACTTGGAACACACTTGAACATAACTACTTGAAAACTCTTAAAGCTGACATATGGAACAAGACATTTATGCGTAATATCTGGGGAATAAAATATCTGCAAGACTTTTTTTAAGTTCTAAAATATTCCTGAAAATTTATAAAGCTCAGTGCATATGTTTGGGTTGTGTACATAACCAGAAAAGACTAAATGGGTTAAAGTAATAGTACAGTGGGTAAGGCACTTTCATGTGGCAGATCTGGGTTTTATCCCCGACACCCCATCTGGTCACCTGAGCCCATCAGGAATGATCCGTGAACACAGAACCAAGAGTAAGCCCTGAGTACTTCAGCTGTAGCTCCAAAATAAAAACAAATAAGCAAGCAAAAAGACTTAGATCCTAAAAAAAAGATCTTACCAACCCACTGATTTTAAAAAAGAAGAACTTTTGAAATGTGTGAATACTCAAGACAACCCCATATATACCTTAAGCAAATGCACGGATGAAAACTTATTGGTTAAGTGTGATTTCTTTTTTGGGAAGGGGGGTTGGGGTCACACTCAGTGTGCTCAGGGGTTACTCCTGACTCTTTGCTCAGAAATTGCTCCTAGCAGGCTCATAGGACCAAATGGGATGACAGATTCGTCCGTCCAAGGTTGGCTGCATGCAAGGCAAATGCCCTATCGGCTGTGCTATCTCTCTGGCCCTTGGTTAGTATAATTTAAGAAAATCTTTGGTTATTAACTGAACACTGAACTAGTTGATCTAAGTTCAGTAAGCACACATAATGAATAAATACTTGAGAAAATTATTTCAGAACATAAACAAATCAGAAACAAAAACAACAGTAACAACAACAAATATGGAAAAAGAGTAATATGATATCCAGGTTGTGATATGTCCTTTAAAATGCTAAAAAAAAATGCCAACAAATGAATAACTAACTCCCCCAAGACCCTTTTACTCTAGAAGAGCAAATTAGTGTTTACCAGAAATGAAGGGGGGGATTTAAAATGGATAAACTGAGTAAAAGAGGTCAATTATGTCATGAAGAAAAAAAATGTACTTTTTCTGGTATATTTAAGTTTACAAGGATACTGGTTTTAATGAGACAAAAGTGAAATTTGTATAAAATTATAATGTAATGTCACTTCAATAAAAATCACTTCAACATAAATATCTAGCGATAGAGTAATAATTCAAAGGACTAAATAAAGCTTCAGGGTTTTTTTTTTGTTGTACTGCATATTTTCAAGCACAAGTGGAGGTGACTAAGGAATATTCAACAAGATTAACTCCCAAATACTGCATAATATTACTTCAAACCAATAAATAAATAAGCAAATAATTAAAAAAACAACCAAATGCTTACTTTTCAAAACTTATTACACAACAAAGCATTTTTGGCAGAAACAGGAAAAAAAGTATGGGCATAAGGTGGACAAAAGAACCAACCAATAAAAGTCATGTGAAGAAACCCAATAGGTTGAACTTACTAGACAAAGATCTAGGATCAAATACTATCTCTATTAATATTTTATTTCTTTATAAAAGTACAACCAAGTAATCCTTAGACTTAAAATGAAGTGCCCCTAGGCTTTAATTTTAAATGCACTTGAAGATATAAAGATGTCCAGTAATGAAATTTACACTGTTAAATAAAAAAAGTATATGGTTTGCAATTTTGTTATGTTTATAATCTTCTAACTATAAAATTTTAAAGACATCTGTATTGATCATTATAATAATTTTATAAGAGATACTATATGTAGGTAAATTGCATAATAATAAATAATTGCACAGAAGAGAGAAGATTGGGCTATATAGAAGCAAAATTTTGGTAAACTGAGCACAGAAGCTCACGAAACCAATAAATGAAAACATTACCACAGAAGACTCAAGTAAGTCTGACAGGGGAGATACCATGATTATGAAAGTGGTTTTCCCAGGGTGAGGCTTATCCATTGCTCTCCGGATGTGCTGACCCCTGCGATTTCCCCAAATGTGGAAAACTCGACTGCATAATTTGTGTTAGTGGGGGACTGCATTTGCACTCTCCCCTGAAAAAGAAAAATAACTAGGAACGAACATCTCAGCAAATCCTCAGATAATTACTTTCATAACACCATTGTGAGATACAATAATTTTCACAATATTTCTTTCACTAAATTATTTTTCATAATTCCACTTACTGTTTTGTTGTAATCATCAATAAAAATAAATTATTTTGTGCCTTCATAGGAAGGCAGCCTTGGAGGGTGAAAAACTGGGGACAGTGGTGGTGAAAAGGTCACTCTAATGGTGAAATTGATGCTAGAATATTGAATCACTGAAATAACTATAGTATAAACAAAATTGTAAACCACAGTATTTAAATGAAGTTAGAAGAAGCAGCCATTCTTTTCTTAAGTTATTTCCTTCAATTGACGTATGAACTTATTGATGACGATATCTTGCACTCCCTCTAATATTCCAGAAATAATAATAAGGCATCCTCTATGAACTAGAACACAACGACTTCCATTCTACTTATTTCAGTGTCCTCTACTTCTTTAGGAATTTAGGTGCTATAACTTCTACTACTGCTAAGAAACGTGCTACTCTAGCTATATCCAGCAAGTACTTTTTACAAACCTCTTCAAGGACTTAGAACAATCATTATAAAGTTCATGTGAAATCATAAAAGTCCTAGGATAGCCAAATTAATATTGAGAAACAAGAAAGTGGGAGGCATCTCATTATTTCATTTGAAGATCTTCTACAAAGCCACAGTGATCAAAACAACATGATATTGGAACAAAGACAGATTTTTTTTTCAGACCAATGGGTCAGAATAAAATATCCAATGACAGACCCCCAAGTATAGAGTCAACTATCTTTGACAAAGGAGCCAAGAATTTGAAATGGAAAAAAGACAGTCTCTTCAACAAATGGTATTGTAACAATTGGATAATCATGTGTAAAAAATTAAAGATTGATCAATATCTCACACTTTACAAAAAAAGTCAATTCAAAGTGAATTAAAAACCTTGAGACTAAACCCTAATCCATAAAGTTAATTGAGGAAAACATAGAACACTCCAAGTAAAGCACTCCAAGACTTAGACATCAAAGATCTTCGATGATAGGATGCCAATGGCGAAGAGTTATAGCAGCAAACCTAAATAAATGGGACTCTGTCAAACTAAAAAGTTTCTGTATGGCAAAAGAAACACAGGCTAAAATTGGAAGACATGTAGCTGAATGGGAGAATATGTTTGCACTCAGCACATCAGATAAAGGTTTGATACCTAGCATATACAAAGTACTCACAAAGGTTAACTCCATAAAACCTAAAAACTCCATCTAAAAATGGAAGAGGAAATGAACAAACACTTATCTAAGGAAGACCAATATATGGCCAATAGACACGTGAAAAAAATGCTCACCATCACTTATCATTAAGGAAATACAAATCAAGACAACAATGAGATATCATTTACACCAGTGAGGATGGCACATATAAAAACAATGGGAAAGGGCCCGGATGGATAGCACAGCGGCGTTTGCCTTGCAAGCAGCCGATCCAGGACCAAAGGTGGTTGGTTCGAATCCCAGTTTCCCATATGGTTCCCCGTGCTTACCAGGAGCTATTTCTGAGCAGACAGCCAGGAGTAACTCCTGAGCACCGCCGGGTGTGGCCCAAAAACCAAAAAACAAACAAACAAACAAAAAAAAACAAACAAACATGGGAAAAAAAAATCTCTGTTGTCAGGAATGTGGTGAGAAAGGCACTTGATCCTCTGCTGGTGGGCATGTTTCCTGATTGAACCCCTGTGGAACTAGTATGAAATGTTCACAGTAAACTCAAAATTGAGCTGTTATATGACCCAGAAATACCCCTTTGGGGTATCTTCTCAGGACAGAAAATCATTCATCCAAAAGAATGTATGAACATCGCTATGTATTACAGCACTCAGTACAATAACTAAGGCTGGTAATCAGCCTAGATGTCAAAAAACAGATGAGAGGATCATGAAGAAGGGGTACATATATACAATGGAATACTACATTGGTGTAAGGAATGAAGCAATCATGTAATTTGCAGCAACATGGATGTAGCTAGAAGATGTTATGTTAAATGAAGTAAGCCAGAAGAAGGATAAATACAGAATGCTAAAACTTATATGTAGTATTTAGAAAAATGTCTGAAGAAACACAATGGTCTAAATGGTCATTGTCTCAAACACTGCTGGCCTCAGAGGATAGTGAGGAGAAGGAAACAAATAGAGTGGAAGAGGAGAAATACAAAAGCTTATATTCTCTTTCTAAACTTCAAAGGGACCTTTTGCAATAAATACAGTTGTTTATATCGAGCAGGTGTTCAATCAACTGCTCTTTATAAAGGTCTGTAATCATGTTCAAATGCTTTTATCTGCAGTAACAGGTCTAGGCTGTATTCGGAAGCTATGAACTCCCACTACAGTGCTCACTATAAAATGTATTAGTGTCTTAATTTTAATATGTCTATAGTAACTCTTTAATCTTTTTGTACACAGAGATACAGTTTGGTCACCCTAGTTTCTCATTACAGTTCAATATTATATTATACTCCGAACGGTATTCATTATGTTAATGTCTTGACAAATATGCTAATCTATTCACTTTCCATTTAATCATGCCTGCTTATATGATATAATGTTTATGTCTACACATACCACTGGAATTGACGACTACATGCCATAGAATCTTGCTACAGTCCTCATTCATTGTGTATGTATTTGCCATTTATTTTTAATTCAAGCAATTTTTTTTGTTAAATCATATTGCCCATGTTTTCAGTTTGCTTTCAGGAAAGAAACTTGGATGTTCCAGACCTGTTAGACAGTTAGACAATATTGCATTGTGTAGATTCCTTTTACAGTGCTCATTAGCATATTGTTTAGTAGTATAGATTTGTAAATTAGGATTGTTTTATATACTTTATGTTGGGGCCTGAGAGATAGCATGGAGGTAAGGCATTTGCCTTTCATGCAAAAGGTCGGTGGTTCGAATCCCGACATCCTATATGGTCTCCTGAGCCTGCCAGGAGTAATTTCTGAGCGTAGAGCCAGGAGTAACCCCTGAGTGCTGCTGGGTGTGACCCAAACCCCCCAAAACAAACAAACAAACAAAAAGAATGCTTTATGCGAGATGAGATTCGGAAGGATCAGCCCACGATATGAAAATTACCCCAAAAGAGTAGTGAGTGCAGTTAGAGAAATAACTACACTAATAACTATCATGAGAATGGTAGTGAGTGAGAGAAATCGAATGCCTGTGTCGAAAGGAAGGAGTTGGGTGAGGAGGGTGTGGGAGAGCAGTGGTTTTTGAAAGATTACACTGGTGAAAGGGGATGTTCTTTTTTTTATACTTATAACTACGAACATGTTTGTAATCATGGTACTTAAATAAAGATCTTATTTTTAAAATGATGCTGATCTCTAGGTGAGAAAAGATCTGTGTGGATTGCCATCTTATGCAGTAAACCAAATCTTTGGTATCTCACACAGTGCAAAGAACCACTCAGGTGAAAAACAAAAAGAATATTCTATGCACATTCAAAACCAGGAAGCCTTTCTTCAGCAGTTTACCCTCACCAATGATGATTTGTCTCGGAATTAGAAAATCTTTCCATCTGACTTGCCAGCTTTATATTTTTAAACACTATGACACTTTCAATTGCAACATATGGATCAATTTTCATTGTCTATTTGTGTGTTTGTGTGTTGTCCACCACTATGTCTATCTGTAATACACATAATGTCTGACTATGTTGTATATAGTCCTCCCCTTGTTATGTGATAACCATTCCATTTCTCCATCCCCTGCTTACCAATTTACAAATTCTTTTCTATCCCTTCACTTTCTCACACCTGATTTGTTATTTTTTCCATATTTAACCTTTTTTACCCTCAGTTCTTAACTCCTCAGATACCAGAATGTACCCCCACTGCAACTAGCTGTCAACTGGCTCCCAAGCTTAAGGATAGCTCTCAGCTCTCCTTGCTTTGGCCCTGGAAGAAGCTGCTGTTGCTGCTTATTTGCTTTTGACAAACCTTCACTGCGGGTGTGTTGGTCATTACCGGATTCAGCTTTTGAGAGACTATCAGCTTGAGGATGTTTCCTGATCCATGACAGCTGCAAGCTGTTTTTTAGACTCCACAAGACCAAGCTGCAGGCTGAAGCTGTGCTCCAGATTTTATCCTGCTCCCAGACTATTTCAAAAGACATAAGAGAGATTTGTATATTTTCTTTGAATATTTTTATATGTATTGCCTTAATAGGTATAATTCTCCTTGAGTATTTATATAGAGAGATATAGTTTTTCCATCCCTTTTTATTTGTATAGTAGGAAATTAGTAAATATGTTTCTCTTGGGTTCTAATAAGTTCATGTTAGAACCATATTATAGGGAGTGTTTAGCTTGTTTTTACCTCATCTGCACTAATAATATCATATAGCATTGATCCTTTTTGCATAGGCTCATTAAAATAGGGGAAACCTTGAATATTAAAAATAACTTCTTATGTAATAGTGTTAGGAACTCATAAATTTTATATTGCAGGTGGGGCCTTTCACTCTGAATATTTCTTTTTTTTGGTGGGGGGTCACACCCAGCAGTGCTCAGGGGAAACAAACATTTCTCATAGTGACTTGATTTTGGCATCAGTTGATCAGACATTTACCATTCATCCACAAACTTTGAATAGTCTTTGGAACTGGCATGGTTTTTTGCACCAGCACTAGGAATTGAATTTCTACTGGGGAAGGCCTTAAGGCTACTCTGGCAACAACTTGCTCCAGAGTACATTCATATGACACCTTAAGGACTAAGAAACAGCAACAACTTGCATTCAGGACAAAATTCCTTGCCTTGCCACTTAAAGGTGAGATGAGATCAGAGATGCTCCTTGACCTCCTGACTTCAACATAGGATATGTGCAAAAATAGTATCTCTAATTACAGAATCCTAACTGCAACACTGTGATTAAGGAGAACCTTTGTTATTTTTAGGCCACACCTGGATGGGCTTAGGGGTTACTCTTGGCTCTGAGTTCAGAATTTGCTCCTGGCAGGCTTGGAGAACCATATGAAATGCGGGGTCTATCCGTGTCAATTGCATGCAAGGCAAATGCCTTACCACTGTGCTATCACTCCAGTCCCAAATTGAGGAGAACCTTTAATGTAACCATGAAAAAGAATTTGGGGTTAGATAACTTAGTATGCCAGAGCCTATAGGTGGTCTTGGCAAAATGCTTCTTTGGTATGGACACTCTTTTTTTTATGCCAAAAGTTTTTCCTTTCTGTTTTCTCCAACTTTTGCTACCCTTATGCAAAAACTGCCATAACCCTTTTTTTTTTATCTTGTAGATAGGGGCTCTTGCCTTTTTCATAGAACCTTGGGACATAGATTACTTTGTTTTACCTTGTATTTCTGCATTTTTTAAATAAAATTAAGAAGAAAAAAAAAGAAAGGAGTGGGACCTAATGCCAAGTGGTGTAAGCTGCATTGGTGGAGAAAAAAAAGGACAGAACTAAATACCCAAGCCAAAGTCAACAATAGAATCAAGAAACCTAAACTATAACAATCTAAACATAAAATGTTATACAGGCAGGCCAGGAGGCTAAGGGTGGTTGTATAGGATGTACTCTAGGATAGTGGTGGAGGAAGGTCAACACTGGTGATGGGATTGGCCCTCAATCATTGTATGTCTAAAATTCAACTATGAAGAACTTTTTAAGTCAAAATGGTTTCAATAAAATAAAATTAAAAATGTAAATAATAATAAGTGAGGCTTGGGATATACTACAATAAGTATGAACTTCAATACATTTTGTTTAGTAATAGGGACAAGACACAAAAGTCACATGTTGAATAATTTCATTTATACTAACATTTTACAAGAGGCAAATAGAAATAGTTACAAGTTTAGAGAGAAAAAGAAACCTAGAATGATTATTAATAAGTCTGATGTTTTTATACTGGCAATAAAACTTTTTGTAATTACAAAATGTCATTGACTGCAAAACTTAATGACTATAGTAAAATTTACTTCTGTATTTATACACTAAGATAATTGTATATTTTAAAACAGTGCATTTTGGTACATATAAATATCTCAGTAGGAAATTTATCATCAAAATTAACTACATTGACACTAGCATGTACCATTGGTAGCTCATACTTGATGTGGTTTAATTAACACAAATTGCAATGCTAACATTAACATGTTAATAATATTACCAGCATATAATTGAGATAGTCACTTATATGTGTTTGATTTGCATACCAGGCATATTTTATGCTTGATCTTTGGATTTTTATAAGAAAACATGTTTACTATAAATATTGTTTTCTAACTCCCTAAATAAAATATAACTCTGACCTGATTAGACCAAGGTTGGAGAGATAGTACAAAGAGTAGAATACTTGCATCAGTTGACTCAGGTTTAATGCTTGGCATGCTTTATGGTCTTCCATATCCAACCAGAAATGATGCCTCAGTGCAAAGCCAAGAATAAGCTCTGAGCACAGCTGTGGCCTAAAAACCAAAAGAAAACAAAACTAAAACCATGAATAAGACCTGAAAAAGACAAAATTAACCAAAAAGTATATAGAGTGTATACTTATAAATTATAAAATATATAAAGGAAAAATTGTTTTAGATATTAGGTCAGAGTAAAATTGTGTAGGTTTGTGTGTATATATGCATGTATGCATCAAGAAATGGTATTGAATATAAGGTGGCATTCACATTAATCTGAAGATACATGAAAATGAGAGATATAAACTGTTACTGGTAAATTATTTTCAAAGTGAAAGATTTTCTGATGAATTTTTTCATTGTGCTTTAATTATTTCTCCTAAATATTATTCTATTTCTCACACTACTTTGCAATATCTGTTGATAAGTACAAACTTTTAGTGTTTCAGATTTATCAATCATTTTCTACTCAAGAATTTAAAAGTATTTTTATATATTCAATTAGACATTGACACTTTGCAGGTCCTTTTGCTTAGGTTTTCATAATAATTAGTAAGAAAAAATGTTTTCCCTTTTATATCTAATTCAACCATGTGATTATTTCCCTAGTTTCTCTCGAAAGATATGGTTTTCTATTTCTTTTTTTTTTTTTTTTTTTTTTTGGTTTTTGGGTCACACCCTGCAGTGCTCAGGGGTTACTCCTGGCTGTCTGCTCATAAATAGCTCCTGGCAGGCACGGGGGACCATATGGGACACCGGGATTCGAACCAACCACCTTTGGTCCTGGATCGGCTGCTTGCAAGGCAAAAGCCGATGTGCTATCTCTCCGGGCCCTTGGTTTTCTATTTCAAAGTCCTGTAATGACTGCATCTGTACATCTTAAAGAAATGTAAACAGATTTTAGCTGTGTGGAACTCTAAAATTTTGATAGTGTCTTACTCTTTGCAAAGAAGAAACAAGTTAAAACTTGCCTATTTGTTTATTTTTAATCTGATGTCAAAGATTTCTATGTAGTTATGGCCTATGTTGCTTTTTATTATAGTGCACCACCTTCGGTATTTATAATATGTATGGTTTAGTATGTTATAAGTAAATTTGGATTATTGTTAAAAAGAAAATAGGGAAAAATAAACAATAAACCAATAGAGAATACCTTTGTACTGTCACTCTGGCCCCTAAAGATATACTTTAAATGAAGTTTTTAAACTATTTAAAATATTTTTCAAAAAAATTTTAGCTTTCAATAAAATGATTTATAATTTACATAAGAAATGGAAGTATTAATGTGTCATTAATGTCATTAACCAGGTAGGGGATTCTGCTAAGTCTTTGCAAGCTAAAGAAAACTTTTCTGCTCAACATTCAACCAGAATAAAGGAAGGTGAGAATGGGTGATTAAATTGAATCAGGTTATTGATCAATGCCTGATGAGTCATGGATGATGGATATTTAACTTCATCTTTTTAGCATACCATTAAAGCTTTTTAAAAGTAAAAGATAATTTAGTGGGCAAAGTGAGGAAGAGATGAAAAACAGGAAAAATTTAAAGTAGTAAATTTTAGAGTAGTATAATGTACTCTTTGTCTTTAAATGAATATAAATTGTTGCAAATTTGATCAAATCCATAGGATGCACAACTCCAAGAGTAAATCCTAATGTTAGACTTTGAAAGAGTGTGGCATTTCTACTTAGGTAGGTTCATAAATTGTGTAAGTTAATCCCTATGTGGAGGGTGTTGATCATAGAGGAAAGCATACATCAATATAGGCAAAGGTTGTATAGACAATCTATCAATACCAACTTCTCAATGTATCTAACACTGCACTAAGGTATAGTCTTAAATTTTATGTCAAGACAAGCATTTGTTATTTCATTTTAATGAGAAAACATATAAATTGTTTTTAAGGAATCAATAGCTAATAATATTCTACATGTGTATTTCTAAAAAATTAGTCATTACCTGGAGGGAGCTCTCTGGTTTCTCTAAATTTTCAACACTATGTTTTCCTTCAAATGCTTATTGGTCATATTGTTGTACATTCAAATTATGCAGAACATAGTATGATGATAAAATAATTAGGTGGTACCAAGTCTCTCATGTGTTTGAATTTCCACTTTCAGCTAGAAGTGCAGCCATTTTTGGTATGGGGACCATGCCCAGTGGTGCTCTTGGGTTGCTCACAATTTATTGGTGGTGGTTGCTTAATCTGGGAACAAGGTGGTACTAGAAGTTTAGTCTATTGAGCTAACTCTGCCATAAAGCTGCAATGATTTTAGACTCACTTAGGGATTGAGAGTCATCTCCCCTATGCTGATTATTGTCAGGATTCTTAAAAAGAGCAATGGGATGAAAATATTTTCAAGAAACACATCAACCTTTAAGAACCACCAGGAATGATGACTCATCATTCAGAACCAGGGTTAAGCCAGGCTGCACAGAAATGTGCTCTTTAATTTAGAGAAAAATTTTCACTCTTCAATATTCTCTTTACCCAACTGAATAGAGAGTAAGGTTAACAAAAGAGAACTAGAATGGGGAAAAAGCTTAAAGGGAAAAAAAGCTTAAAGGAAAAAGCTGAAGCTTGTGTTTTGCATGTGTGAAACCAGGGTATGCTATACAGCACTGTGCACTTCTGGGACAAAATCTCAGTGCAGAGTCCTTAATAGTCTTCTAACATTGCTAGATAGACCCAAATCCTCCCCTGCAATATCTCCACTACTCCTCACGTCCTAAAAAAGAAAACACCGATCAAAGACTGGGTTTGAGCAAGGATTTTGAAGCTCACTACTAGTAACATTAAGTTGGTGGTTAATATGATTTTTCACTTGGTAATGTTAAACTGGCGATTTGTGAGATGTGTCTTGAAATCAGATGGAATTGGAAACAATCTAAAGTATTCATAATCTAGATGCAATTAATTACATGGTCAGGAGGGAGATAGTTTTTATTTTTAAAAATTTCAATTACTTTATTTAAGACTGTGATTACAATGTTGTTCATAATACAGTTACTTTTATTTTCTTAGCATTACAAAGTTGTTCATGATTGGGTTTCAGTTATACAATGTACAACACCTTTCACCAATGGACATTTCCAGCCAGCAATGTCCCAAGTTTTCCTCCCATGCTCCCCCCCTGTCTGCCCTTGGGCAGATATTTTTCTTCTTTCTCTCTCTCTATCTTTCCCTCTCCCCTCTCTCTTTCTCTCTCTCTCTATCTCTCCCCCTCTCTCTCTTGTTTACCCCAAGAGTAAAATATATATAATTTTATAGTTCACAGAAGTTAAATAATTGACTGATGTTTCATAACCAGTAAATGAAGGACTTCTATTACTGATTCCTTCCACTCAACTGTTAGTCACTACTATCACCATTACATGAGTAAAGATAACCTTCTGAATGGACATTGTCTTTGGCAAATATATGTACTTTTATATTATAATTATATATAAGCAGACTACATATATGTGATAGGTATATAGATAATAGGCAAATACAGGACATTTCATCTCTTCCTTAGTACTCAGGTTTTCTTCCTTGTTCCTAAAATATTTGCTAACTGGGTTCCTATTTAATTCTTAGGGGTTATTTTGGTTCTGAGCCCAAAATATGTTCTCTTTAAATATGCTCTGCATTGTCAGACACACCTGAGACAGAAATATAATTTGCTGACCTGGCTCTTCTCCCCCTACCTTACTTCTCCACACCCTGACAAAATTGATTTTCAAAGTAGATTTCAGACTATATTTTTTATTGCCTCTTGACATTGTCTCTAAACCTAAATTCTAGGCACAATGGTTTGATTTGGAAATAGAAGTAATATCATCTTTGTCCTTCTTAGTCGCATTCTTGACCCAAGTTTGTGTGTGTGTGTGTGTGTGTGTGTGTGTGTGTGTGTGTGTGTGGTTTTTGGGTCACACCCGGCAGTGCTCAGGGGTTTTTCCTGGCTCCGTGCTCAGAAATAGCTCTTGGCAGGCACGGGGGACCATATGGGATGCCGGGATTCGAACCGATGACCTTCTGCATAAATGCCTTACCTCCATGCTATCTCTCCGGCCCCTTGACTCAAGTTTTTAATCAGGACTTCTGGCTACCATGTAGATTGCAAGGAAGATAAAAATCAGGTCAAAATCACTCAAATGATGATGGAGTATGGCTTGATATGAAGGAGCCAATAAGTAGGAAAGGGAGCTCATGAAAAAAAGTTAAGAAACAATTCTATGCAACTGATTTATCTAAACACCAAGTCTTTATTAAACATTAGTCATATGCCTATACTTGAGCTGTGTGCTGACATAGGACCACGAAAATTTTGCTTTGCATTCATTTAACCCAGTTTTATCTCTGGTACAAGTAGTATTTCTTGAGCACAGAACCAAATATAAGCCCTGAGAACCAATGCGTATACTGCCCCCCCCCAAAAAATAAAGATATTGAATGTGTTGGTCTATGCCTGTGCAGGATAATTACAATAACAAATAATAGTTATGGTAGTAAACAATAATCAAGGTAGTGACATTGGTAAAGATAGGACACAATAGTAAACAAAAGTTACCAAATTGTGTTTCAAGGTTAGAACAAAGATCACTGTGTGGATTAGAGGAATTTTAACCTAATCTTGAATTTCAGAGTTCTCCAGATCGACAAGGGGAGGAAAGGTATTACAACTGAGGCAGCAGAATTTACAAAGGTATAAAAGCATAACTGAAAGCTTAAGGTAGGACTAAAGGAGTAGTTGGAAATGATATGGAAGAGGGTTTAAGTTTGCACTGGAAAATACCTCAAATGCCTTACAATGGTTGGACTTGGCAGGTATTTAGGCAAGCCAATAAAATGATGAGATTTGCCAGGTTTATCCACTCCTTTAGGCTTCTGCACATTAACCTGCTGCCGGGGTAGTGAACACAAAGAAGTGATTAATAATCTCTGTGACCACCCAGAAAACATTCCTGGAAGCTGCAAGTCCCCAGATACAGTTAGCTGAATCTGCTGCTCTGGCAGCCTGAAGTTCAGAAATAATTCTATTTTTTGAGAGTTCACTGCTGTCTTAGTCACAGATTTCTATTTGTTCATTACTACATCAAGGTTAGTTGCTTCTTTTATTTTCAGAGGTTAAGTAAAAAGTAATTGATAGAAAGGGGCTTGTGTACCCTCAGATTTGATGTGAGTAGAGCTTGGTTGTACCAAAATAATTAATAATAATAATAATAATAATAACCAAAAAAAAACAAAGAAAACAAAAAAAAACAAACAAACTTGGTAGTCCACACCTATTTCTTTCTTCGTTTTTTTGTTTGTTTGTTTTGGGGCCACACTCAGTGACGCTCAAGGGTTACTCCTGGCTAGGCACTCAGAAATCGCTCCTGGCTTGGGGACCATATGGGGACACCAGGGGATCAAACTGTGGTACATCCTAGCCAAGTGCATTCAAGGCAGATGCCATACTGCTTGTGCCACCACTTTGGCTCCTCTTTTGCATTCTTTCTTTCTTTCTTTCTTTCTTTCTTTCTTTCTTTCTTTCTTTCTTTCTTTCTTTCTTTCTTTCTTTCTTTCTTTCTTTCTTTCTTTCTTTCTTCTTTCTTCTTTCCTCCTTTTTCTTTTCTTTCTTTCCTTCCTTCTTTTTCTTCTTTCATTCTTTCTTTCTTTCTTTCTTTCTTTCTTTCTTTCTTTCTTTCTTTCTTTCTTTCCTTCTCTTTCTTTCCTTCCTTCTTTCTTTTTCTCTCTCTTTCTTTCTTTCTTTCTTTCTTTCTTTCTTTCTTTCTTTCTTTCTTTCTTTCCTCCTTCCTTCCTTCCTTCCTTCTTTCTCTCCCTCTCTTTTCTCTCCTTCCCTCCTTCCTTCCTTCCTTCCTTCCTTCCTTCCTTCCTTCCTTCCTTCCTTCCTTCCTTCCTTCCTTCGTTCCTTCCTTCCTTCCTTTCTTTCCTCCTTCCTTCCTTCCTTCTTTCTCTCTCTCTTCTTTCTTTCTTTCTTTCTTTCTTTCTTTCTTTCTTTCTTTCTTTCTTTCTTTCTTTCTTTCTTTCTTTCTTTCTTTCTTTCTTTCTGTCTTTCTCTCTCTTTCTTTCTTTCTGTCTGTCTTTCTCTCTCTTTCTGTCTGTCTTTCTCTCTCTTTTCTCTCTCTTTCTTTCTTTCTCTCTTTCTTTCTTTCTTTCTTTCTTTCTCTCTCTTTCTTTCTTTTATTACTGTATTTGAACCTGTGATTTACAGAGTTGTTCTTAATACAATTGTTTTGGGCATTTGATAATCAAATACCAATCCTACTACTAGTTTGACCTTCCATTTGTCATTGTTCCTATTTTACTACCCACCCTCAAATCTGCCCCCTTGGCTGGTGCAAAATAATTTATTTAATATAGCTTGTTCAATTAAATGGCTAATGAAATTATCAAAAATACTTCAGTAAAAGAAAATTTGTGAAAATTGCTATATCTCACAATGGGGTCATTGAAATCAGTAGTTGAGGTTTTTCTAAACTGTTGATTGTTAAGCTTTCTGTGTTACTGTTTTTGTTTATTGTGTTTAGTTGACTTCTAAGTTACTTCCCCATCTAGTTTGATGCCTCCTACTGGACTGACAACATTGTGAACTTTGGAAAAGCTCCAGGATCTGTAGAAATGGGTCAATGAATTTACATGAATATAGAGGACTGAGGGATGTGTGTGTGTGTGTGTGTGTGTGTGTGTGTGTGTGTGTGTGTGTGTGTGTGTGTGGCTCCTGGGGCATGCAAGTGTGAGGGCAATTTCTTAGCTTGACATGTAATAATTAAATCCCTTGTTAAATAATATTTTATTTAAGTGGAAAATAGCAATATGTACTCAAGAATGGCAGTCCTTAAAGTCCTTCAGAGTCCTCATTTTCTGCTGTTGTCAGAAAGAGACAATTAATAGTGTTCCTAAGTTGCCTGGATTCAATATCTCTAAGTTGATGTGATGTAAGAGCCAATCACAGGTGATAAATCCAAACAACAGCTCTATTTCCATGATGTTTATTTTTTGTATTCTTTTGCATCGTCTACCAGCATTAAAATATGTAGCAGACATCAGATAGTGAAGTTTATTAATGTAAGAATTTTTTGAATCACATAGGAAGGACCTAGGCCTGATTTTTGGAAAACATTTAAATGTTATATTCTTGTAAACATCAGTTGCTTGTATAATACCGTGTTTATTTGGGACTTTGTAATGTAGCCTAAAGGAGTTGCTGCATGTTTCCATCTTCTAAACATGACAAAAGCATTTTTCTTCTATTTTACAATGATTTAAATTCCCAATATCTCAACTCAGGCCAGAGAAAAACAGCATGAGGAAGAAAAATGTTTCAGAGATAGAAATTTTGTTGTTTGTTTTCTTTCTTTCTTTTCTTTCTTCTTCTTCTTTTTTGTTTATTTGTTTGAAGCAGAAATACCAAAAGTTGTGTCTCAAGGCAAGGAATGTCTCCGTGGATTAAAAAACTAAATGCAGAGGTGTTTATAAGAAGAAATAAAATCTTGGCTAGGAGAAGTAGCAGAAAAAAAAAACACATCATATCGTGTAGTAACTAGACATGAGATATTTTGGCTTTCTTCTTTCAGATCAGTAATTGGAAATTAAATATTCCCCTTATGAAAGAGAGACACCTGCTTTCAGTTTTGAGTTCCATTATTTCTGCTTTTCTCACCTGATGCTTGATTTTCATGTGCTTAGAATAATTCATGAGAATTCATTTAAATTTTCAGGGTAAAAAATAAGCAAGGGATAAAAGCTTGTTACCTAGAAAAAACATCAGATAGTTGATTGTTGTAATTAAAAAAAACCTGACAAATCTTTTCTCTTGAACTATCAGATTAAAAACCTGGTTTTATAACAAAGTAATGGTTCTAAGGTCAAGAATACTGGACACAGAGCAGGGAGATAGCTCAACTGGTAGCCTATGTATATGCCTAGCATGTACTATAGTCCCCAAGTATATGTGAAAGAATATTAAAACTTGAAAAATAAATAAATTGTGGGAAAACTGGACAATTAGTTTAATATTTAGAAGGATTTAAATGTAAAGTCAGCTTGCCCTATTTTAAAGATGAAAGAATTGGTGATAACAGATGGGCAAAAACTGTCCTGGAGACCTATTCAAATTAAGGTACTATTAATGTACTTAAACCAAAGATAATAAAGGGCTGGAGAGTTAGTACAGGGGGTAAGATACTTGCATACAGACAATGCAATTTTGTTTCAGACACCCTATATAGTATCCTGTGATCCTAGCCAGAGTGATTTTTTGAGCACAAAGCAAGGACTAAGCCATGGGCAATACTGGGTACTGTCCCAAAAGAAAGCAAAATAAAGACAACATGAACTACGAAGACAACTGGCTCACAGTAGGTAGTTAATGTACTCTTTTCCTAAATATATACTTTTATTAAATTCTTAAATTTGAATCTAAATTTTTCAAGTAAAGATTTTTTGGTACATTCTATATGAATGTCCATCTTTCTTTTTCAATAACAGTAGCTAGATAATAAGACCGAATTGTACAAATTTGGTGGCTCCATTTTAACAAAAGTTTTAGAGATAGAAAATTTTTCTTAGTGGGGCTGGAGCTGTGGTGCAAGTGGTAGGGCATTTGCCTTGCATGTGCTAACCTAGGACGGACCAAGTCTCATATGGTTCCCCAAGCAGGAGCAATTTCTAGCGCATAGCCAGGAGTAACCTGTGAGCATCACTGGATGTGCCCCCACCCAAAAAAGAAAGAGAAAAAAAAAAACAAGAAAGAAAGAAAAAGAAAAATTTTCTTAGTGATATATTTTAAACTAGTCATCCAAGTGGAGATGTGACACAAAGTAAAGAACCTAAAATAAATTCATTATTTGTAAACAAACGTGGTTCATACTTCATTTGTGGCTTGTGCCTCAATGTAGACATTATATGTTCACATCATCTTCTCTAGAAAAGCAGATAGTTTACTCAAAGTCTAAAGGAGGTCTTAGAGGAATTGGCAGATAGGCCACTTTCCTTCACCATGAACTAAATGGAATTACTATCTACCAATGTTGATAATTCCTGGCTTTCCTCCTTTATATGTTACTAGAGACCTGGAGATCAGGTCAGTGTTGCTTCCTGCTGCTTTCACAGGGAATGGAATACAAAAGCTATTCAATAGATGTTGACTATATAAATTATGATGCCATCAAAAACACTACCATTTAACATATATGGAATCTATGAGGAAATTGGTGTATCTGGGCTGTTACAAAGAAAAATAATGTTGGGACCAGAGAGATAGCACAGCGGTAGGCCTTGCATGTGGTTGACCTGGGACGAACCCAGATTCAATTCCTGGCATCCCATTTGGTCGCCTGAGCTTGCCAAGAGCAATTTCTGAGTGCAGAGCCAGGAGTAAACCCTGAGCATAGCTGAGTGGGACCCAAAAACAAAACAAAAAAATAGTGTCTTTAATAAAAAAAAAAAGTAGGGAAATTATTGTTAGGTAGAATGTTTGGCTATATATTGTTAATGTTTGCTGATTGAAGATAGAAATTCTATATGCCATTATGGCTCACTGAAGATATTATCTATCCTAGTTCCTGCTGTATCCCAAAGGTTTAATAGAGGTCTTGATACATGGTTGATGCATGATAATTATTTTCTAAATTAATTTTTATAAATACATCAGGAAAAATTAACATCAGACATTTTGTACAATTATCTTAATAAATAAACCTGACTATTATGGTGATCTGTCTCAGTTACAAGAAAAGAATTTTTTTCAAGTTTCTGTAAGAAATAAAAGCAATTTAGATTTCTTCTTCAGTGTGTGCAAATAGCTTTGCTTTTCCAAAGCTAAGTCTCAAAAGCTTTGGCTGTACCTGAGGATTATTCTTGCTCTTTAAGAAAAATCCATTGTGTACATTACAAGGACAGACAAAAACATAGAGACAAATTTTGTAACTCAACTAACCTTGTAAACAGTAAAGAATATTTTATACCCAAAAAGAAACTAATGTTTGAGTTATAGGGATTAGTGAAAAATTATTTCCCCATACTCTTGCTTTATGATTGATTTCATTTACAAAAGCTTGCACATAAAAGATAATTAAAAATAAATCTTGTAATCTTCTTATGATTCTAAAGGAAGGAAAGGAAGTACTGAACTGGAAGGGTAAAGATAAAGTGCTCTGAGTTGTCTAATATTAAACTAAATTCTAGACTAGAGAGATAGCTCAATAGGCAGAAGTGTATGCCTTGCATTTTGGGGGTCCCAGATATAATACTTTGCACCACCTGGTCCTCCAAGCACCACCAGTGACCCTAAAAACAAAACAAAATAAAATAAGAAATAAATATATAAATTCTTCTGTAAAGTAATGCTTTAAAGCAACAAAATGGTACCAAAGAAAAGTTTTCTAATCTTTTTTTGTTTTGTTTTTGTTTTTTTGGTTTTTGGGTCACACCCGGCAAGCATTCAGGGGTTACTCCTGGCTCTATGCTCAAAAATCTCCCCTGGCAGGCACAGGGAACAATTTGGGATGTCAGTAGTTGAACCACCGACCTTCTTCATGAAAGGCAAACGCCTTACCTCCATTCTAATCTTATATGTCTATATATTTTAAGGGAAACTTATATATGCTTCCAGTGATTTTCAATGAGCCTTTGACTCTACTGTATTAAAGAAAAGTGTTATCTGAACTTTCAATTTATGGATGAATAGATACAAAAGTTTAAAAAATGCATTTTAATTCTTTTGAGAAGGCTTACTTTCTTGGCCTTCAATAATATATAACATTTATATATGTATTTTCCTTAAATCTTTTGTATAAATGAAACAGAGACACAGGAAAAAGGACTACCTAATTGTTGGCTAAGATAATGTGAATAAGATAGAGGCTGGGGAGATAGCTTACAGGGCTAAATTACATGTTTTTCATGTGGGAGAAATAGATTTTTATTTCGAGCAATGTATGGACTTATTGTACCTCACTGCCAGGTACAACTCCTAGCAATCAATCTGGGAGTAACTCCTGAGCACTGCCTGATGTGGATCAAAAATAAAACTAACAACAGCCATAACAAAAAGAAAATTAGGAGCTGAAGCAATAGAACAACAGTAGGGTGTTTGCCTTGCACATGGCTGACCCAGGATGGACCTGGGTTCTATTCCCAGCATCCCATATGGTCCCCAAGCCAGGAGCAATTTCTGAGCACACACCCAGGAGTAACTCCTGAGCGTCACCGGGTATAGCCCAAAAACAAACAACAACAAAAAAAAATGAACATCAATAACCATCACAAGTTATAATGAATCATTACCAACAAATTAAGCTTATCCATCACTAATAGTTATCATTTTTCTCTGTTAAATAAGAAATAAAAATAAAGGTCTGAGAGGTAGTGCAGGGATTAAAGCACTTGACTTCTTGCATATAGCTGAGCCTTGATTCTAATAACTCATAGGAACCCCTGTTCACAAATCCAAAAGCAATCCCTGAGAACCTCTGAGTGTAACCCAAAAACTAAAAAAAAAAAAAAGAAAAGTAAGTAAATATGCAAAATAAAAGGTTGCTCTGAAAGGTTATGCTTAGCAGAAGTTTTCTAACACAACCTATTGTCTGACCTGTAAGTTTGACAGATTGCTATTTAGGAAATTTTCACATCAATTACACGTAGTTGAAAGTTGCAAGTGGCCAGGATGGAAGGACTTCTATCAATAAAAGTGGTAAACATCAGAAACTAGTACTTTCGAACCATATGGTGCCAGAGATTGAACCAGGCACTTGCTTTACCCTAACCCATTGCTATCTCCAAACTCAGTTTTCTTTTTATAGATAGAGAAATATCATAATACCACTGCTATCATCTATATTGGCAGGGTGAGGAAGGGCATCTAAACAATATAAATTTGGTTATGATACTAATATGAATTGTTACAAAAGTATAATTACAGAGATAAGTCACAACATAGACTAGCATACAAAACATGATTCATTTTAAAGTACAGCTTGAAAAATAGATGTTTTATATAAGATTTGTTGTAAAATTCGAAGGAATAAATCTTAGACTGGTCATGTTATTGATAAGTATGTTATAGTTGACTTTAGCTGACTGATGTTTTGACATTTTTCTTTTACATTTGACATTAATTATGTTGTCAAAACTTTCAAAGTTTCTTTTAAAAATAGGATCTTGGTGCTGTGAACCCAATTTCTGGTGAACCTACAAATTGCATACACTTCAGAGAAGGAGGTTTTAAAATAAACAATTTTGGTGATAGGAAATTGTTTTATCTGGTTTCCTATATTATCCATGTGCTGTGTTACTTGGAATTTACTATAATAATATATTTTGAAGTGGCTTGTTAAAAACTTACATTAAAATTGTAAAGATTATATTTAGATGCAATGTTTAATCTGGAACATAAAAAAGTGAAATTCCACTATGGTTTGCCAAGTAAAAAGAAGGGACTAATGATTTAATTCAACATCATAAAACTAGATGTAGAGTGATAATAAAGAAATATATATACCCTTAAGGGCACAAAACAAACAAGCAAGCACCTACAAGTAGGATTGGGAAATAACCTAATCTTTTATGCTTTAGCTTCATTACCTGAAAATGTGCAGGTTTAACTTTTATAGTACTGAAAAAATATTAAGAGATTTGCTTCAAAATAGCACACTTTTCCCAGTTGAAGGTGCTGCAATATGCACTAAAGCATTGCTGGGGGCTGAAATATATATATATATATATATATATTCAAATATAGAGATATAGGTTTTTGAGCCACACCTTGCAGAGCTCAGGGGTTAGTCCTGGCTCTGCTCAGAAATTACTCCTGGCAGACTCAGAGGAATATATAGGATGCCAGGGACCAAACCCAGGTCAGCTGCATGCAAAGCAAATGCCCTACCTGCTGTGCTATTGCTCCAGCCACTGAGATTTATCTTTTAAATTAATTTACATTTAGAATATAACTTTATCACGATAGATAGTAAGCTTCCCGAGATAAGACATGGTGCTTTCTCCAGTACCTACTTTAGTCAGTGGCTCATAGTAGCCACACAATAAATATTTTTATAGTAGGAATTAATTCACATGTAAGAGATAGCACAGTGGGTAGGGCACTTGTCTTGCATACAGAATCTATTTTGGGCATCCCATATGGTCCCCTAGCCACCACCAATAGTAATTCCTAAGTACAGAGCCAGGAGTAATTTCTTAGCATTGCCAGAAGTGGTTCCCCCAAAACCAAAAACGTATATATATATATATATATATATATATATATATATATATATATATATATATATATATATATATATATAATGAAATAACTCAGAATAGATTCATAGAAATATAGAAATTGGTCTACACAAAGTAGAATATTTTGCTTGTGTGGATAAGATAAATGTCCTAATCAAACATGCCATTCTTTCTTTCAATGAGAGAAGATACAAGATCTGACTTTAAAAAGGAACATTTAATGGATACAAGATATTGTCAAATCAATACAGCAAATTGACATTGACCGATTTTTTCACACAGGCAGCCATATCTAGCTGAGAAATGAGAGCTCCATTGTGGTAATCTAGTAATTCCATAATCCATTATCAATGATCAATGTTTCTCTTTCATATCATTTTCTCAAGAACTCTGTCCTACTGTATCACCACCAACCACAACTTCAGTTTCTGAAAGACCATAGATGAAAAATCATTCTTTGACTGCCTCTGTTTCCTGTATCCTTGTAATTTTTAAATAATTCTTTTTTAACATATAAGTTACTTTATTTAAATAACATATATAACATAGTTGGCATAGTTGATCATAATACATTTGTTTCCAGGTAAGTGGAGACAAAATTAAAAAAAGAGAGAGAAAAACAGAAGAAAGAATAAAACAAGTATAGCAACGAGAACATTTGTGAAAATGTTCTATCTTATAATAGCGTCATAAAGTCATTATTAGAAGGTTTAGTACGTTCTTGTTGCTGGTTGATCATTCTGTTACTTCTTTTGTTTCTGAACAGTAGGTGGCTTCAGATACACATTGGAATTTAAGTTGGTGTGTTCTTATGGGGATGACAGTATTAAAAGAAATTGTAGTTGTCTAGAAATTCCGGTCAATATGGCTGGTACTGCAGCTTTTATGAAAATTAGCATTTATTAAAAGGTAAAACAAAAGAATGATTCTGATAGTGTACTTAATCAGGCATTTAATATAGAGCACACAATATAAAGCAATATACACAATATCTAGCAACACTACACAATATATAGAAAGATAAATTATAGCCACAATTCAGGAATTGTAATAATTTTTTTCCTCTAGATGTTAATACACAAAACTGCATGAACTTCCAAAACAATGAATTCAGCTCAGTTTATGACATTCGATGTTTCTGTTTTTGTTGTGTGAATGTAGCAAATATCTCTTCAAAGGATTCAATTGCGTAGACAGAATTAAAGTGGTGTCAGAAAATGCTGAGAATGAAAGCCACAGAAGGACAAATGAGAAGTAAGGGGGTGGAAGAATAGGATTTGGGCAATTAGGAGTGAAGAAAGGAGCCTAGATATTTAAAGCTACTGTTTCTTTTCTAAAGCACCTTAAAGTTTATCAGCAAAACCTATCTCTGTACCTGTTCTTTCACACAGCAATTACAGCAATTTCTTAATCTCAAAAGGATGCTAGTGTCTTCTAAGGAAATAAAACCTGTTTTAGAATGAGGTTACAGACTTAAAAAAAAAAAAAAAAACTTTCCCTAAGCCTTCTTAACAGTGCCATCTCAAGAAGTTTCCACTTTAGAGATGATATCATAATCCACATATTGTATATACTTATATATATATAAGAACAGGGATTTAAAGTACAATTTATTTTTGGAAAGACAAAACAGTGCATTTCACACTGATTGAAAGGCAGTCATGAAAATAGGTCAGTTTCAATGTTTTCTGTTATCATTAAAGCCCTAAAACTCTGAGAAAAAAAAAAAGCTATATGACTTGGGTCAAATAAATCTGATTGTTTTCTCTGAACAAGGGATGAGGAGATGGCCTAGAAACTTGTGATGATGGTGAGCTATATTAAACCAATTTAATTGGTATAAAATAGAAATGCTTGCACAAAATGATTCCTTGGGGTTTATTATACAACCATGATATTATAGATTTTTATCTCTGCTAGGCAAGACTTCCTGAAAAGGGCAACTTCTAGCTTGAATACCAAGTTTAAGGAGAACTATGAAAGAATTAATTCATACCAACTCACAGTTGACAGCTTAAAAAAATTTGAATCTACATCTACAGAGTAAATGTAGCCCTTGCTAATTGCATACAAATTCTGTAAACCTCTCATGCATGTATCCCATTTCAATCAGCTATTAAAATGCAAGATTATATAAAATAAAACAGAAAAGAAATCTCAAAGAAGTTGCATTCCCTCAGGTAGTTTGATGAGTCTCTGAAGGTAGTAAGCTAGCTCTGCATTAGATCAGCAGAATTTAGGGAAGGGATGTGAAAGATTAATGACATTATAATTCAACATTATAGGATTTGCCAACCATATTTCATTCATTATCCACTAAATTAGCAATGCAATGCGTTGCCAATAAGCAGAACAATGCAAATGGAGATAAAAGTCCTACCCATGTCACTTGCTCACTAATCACTCTAAAAAGAAACTTGTCACCTACAGCTCCATTTGTACATAAAGTGATATATTTTGCAAAACAACCCGAAAATGAATTTAGACACAATGCATTTTTATGAAGTAATTCATAATTTTATACAGAAATTCTTCCTTTAATCACAAATAGAATAGCTATGACAGTCCAAACCACCTGGAATTCCTTCTGTAATTGGAATCAATCCATTTTTCAACTCTGTATTTTATTTCATGGCCTTCAACTACCCTCCCTCCCCATCCTTCTGGTAGAGTATCTCTCAGATATAGGAATTATTGTCCTTTTGTAAAAGATGTGATGTCTTAGAAAATTGACATTCTGGTGAGTTGGGAAGGAGCTAGAACCATTCGTTTTCCTTGCAAAATTTCTCTTAAGTGTTTCTCCAATTAAATATAGGGGTGTATTTGTGTGTGTGTGTTTGTGTGTGTGTGTGTTTGTGTGTGTGTGTTTGTGTGTGTGTGTGTATGTACCAATTAATCAGTTTGGTGATGATGGCTTTGAACATGAAATTAAAATTAAAAAAACATAAATATAAAAACAAAAATAAGAAATAAAAACCATAGGGGCTGGAGAGATAGCATGGAGGTAAGGCGTTTGCCTTTCATGCAGGAGGTCATCGGTTCGAATCCCGGCGCCCCATATGGTCCCCTGTGCCTGCCAGGAGCAATTTCTGAGCATGGAGCCAGGAAAAACCCCTGAGCACTGCCGGGTGTGACCCAAAAACCACAAAAAAAAAAAAAAACCCATAAAAGATATACAGACATTAAGATTTAAGGATTGGTTTAAAATAATAAGAATAAAAGTTTTTGCTATATTACCTTGAATTTCTTTGAATAACCACTGCAGCCAGGTACAATGTCAGTGCATATCCCGGGGCAATGACTTTTCATATCTGCATTTTTAATAGCTTTGTGCTGAAGCACTGGCTCCTCATGTGTGAAGATATAGAAATAACTCTCTGACACTGACACACACACACACACACACACACACAATTCCCACCAGCTTCAGAACAAAAAGAAAGATAAACCGAATCCACTGTCAGTCAGTTACTCAATTTTTGCCTGGAACTTTTTAATCTCCAAATGCTGGCATCTTCTGGAAATGAATTCTACTTGATCTGTGTTACTACTAACCCTTCTATTTCAGGCATCATGAAACCACCTTCTAAGATGTGCTTCCTTTAGTTTCACTAGTTAATGTATGAATCCTTTAGGGTTACACTGAAGACCCTGTTTCAGAGCTGAGCTCCAATGATAAACATTTGGGTTTTTTTTTTAACCTTACTTGATAGAGATAATTTTAAAAAATGGCTAATTTTTTTTTTTTGGTCTGAATGTGCAATTGGTTTGGGGCCATGCCATGCTGTGCTCAGGGCTTATTCATGGATCTGTGTTCAGGCTCAAGGAGCACTCCTCATGGGGTTTTGGAAACAATAAGGGTTGCTGGAGATAGACCCTGGGTCAGATATGTACAAGGCAAGTGCCCTCCCTGTTGTGTCCCCCTGTACATACTGTTATTCACTTCATGTACATTTTAAGCCACTCTATGGATTGAATTATATATATATATACCAACTTGAGAAAAGGGATAAAGGTGACTCTGAATGAGACTGTTTTTCTTTTTCTTCTTTTAAAACTAGCTTTTCTCAAGTTTTCCTTCCATCTACTGCATCTTGTTCTGTTCCTCTACCTTCAAAATCAAACTATATGAGAAAATGAAAAGATCATCTCAATGGGCTGTTTGCATACTTTGCTTGCTGAATTTTGAGTTTGATTCCTGCACCACATGACATTTCTCCCTAATGACCATGATAAGTTCCCAAGCACAGTGCCAACAGCAGTCACAGAGCACAAGGTATGGCCCAACTCCACCCCACCCCACAAATCCCACAGTTAAATGATCTGAAATAATAAAGCTGCTGTTCTGTACTAAAACTACTTAAACATTGTTTTGCTCTTAAACTCATTACATATTATTTTTCTAAAGTTGCAAAAACTAAATTTTTGTTTGTTATTATTATTAATCAAAGAGCATACACTTAGCATTATCTTATTAACTTAAGTACTTGGTATTATCTAGCATAAATTCTTTGAATTATATGGGAAACAAAGAATTTAAATAGGGGCCCAAAATCTAACCTCTTTCCATGAGCCATTTCTCTTTTTAGTTTTTATTCATTTCTTCAAATTCATTTCACAGGCATTTATGAAGTGCTATAAATGTAAGGTACTATTGAAAGCTCTTTACAAATTTTAATTTATTTATTTCTAGTGATTACAAAGTAAGTATTATTATTTACATAGTTTTTTGTTTATTTTGGGAGGGGCATATCTGTAGTACTCAGGGGTTACTCCTGGCTTTGCACTCAGAAATTGATCCCGGAGGTGCTCTAGTGATCATATGGAATCCCAAGGAGGATCAATCCAGGTCACCAGTGTGCAAGGCAAATTCCCTATCCACTGTATCACCCCAGCCCTGCTATTATTATTATTTTTGTTGTTGTTGTTTGTGCCATTTATTACAATAGAAGAAACTGAAAATTTTATTAAAGACTTAACCTACTTCCCACATAGTTCCAATCTATGCTACAATTACTTAGACCTGTGGAGTAGTTCCCATCTTGGGAACTATGTAGATCCTCTGGTACAAATCCCTAGATTTTCTTTTGAACTTTTTCTCTTTTAATTATCAGGAAATAGTTATGAGAAATAGGTTTTCTGACTCCTTGTATATCTTAAAATTTCCTTGTTCTATTTACATCAGTGACTGTTTTTGTCACTCTCAGGGAAGGGGCACATCTGATTCTGCTCAGGAATCACTTTTGGTGGTGCTTAAGTAATCAGAGCACTGGGGTTCTGGTCAATGGTGCCTTAATTTCTGTACTATTTCTCTAGTCCCTATCAATTATTTCTTTTTATTCTTAAAGTAATGATTAATAACTTACTAAAACTATAATTTTGGTTGAAAGAAAATTCTCTCAGACCTTTAAAAGCACTGCCTGATTATTTTCTAAAACCTATTGTTGCTGTTAATTCTTATATTGATATATTTTCCATTTTAATTTTGTTATGATTTTTCTACTTAAAGTTTTTTAATTAGTTGGGGATATTAAAGTTTATGAATGGTCTAGTTAAGATGTGTTGCATCAATATTCTAAAACGGTATCTAAGACTTTTTATCAGCCAGATCGAAATCTCCTTCATAAACAACAGGCTCTGAGCATATGATCAGTTTTATTCTCATTAATTAGGCTATGTTCATGACAATCTTGACATTAAGATAGAGAGATCATCTGGATTTAAAACTAATTACCTGAGCCTGTTAAAAACAGAGAGGTTGGTTTGGGGTGTTTTGTTTTGTAAGGGGCCACACCTAACTGTGTTCAGGACTTACTACAGCCTTTGTGCACAGGAATCATGTATCAGGGAACCACATGAGGTTCTGGGGCTCAAACCTCAAATGGCTGTGTGCAAGGCAAGCACCCTATATATGACACATTATACTATGTTTATACTATGTTATACTGTGCTTATATACATTATACTATACCTATATACTATGTTTTAACCTCCAAAGTGAACACTTTTCTTTTCTCCACTGTTTGTTAAACCTTCATTAAACACTTGTTTTTTGATGTGATGACTGAAAAGATGGATGAGGTGATAGAACTTTTGTACTTAATAGAGATCAATCTTTCTATATATTTTTCTGGGTAAAACTGAACTGATATGAACAAAGAAATAATTAAAAGGCAACAGAATAAGTCATGGTTCTCCCTTTATTTTAAAATCCTCTAATTGGGGGCCCGGGGAGATAGCACAGGGGCGTTTGCCTTGCAAGCAGCCGATCCAGGACCAAAGGTGGTTGGTTCGAATCCCGGTGTCCCATATGGTCCCCCGTGCCTGCCAGGAGCTATTTCTGAGCAGACAGCCAGGAGTAAGCCCTGAGCATCGCGGGGTGTGGCCCAAAAACCGAAAAAAAAAAAATCCTCTAATTGTTTCAGGTTTTTATGGTGCCCACCATCCCATCATACCAAATTGTAAATTATATCTATGATTTTGTTAGGTATAAGGCATTCTCTTTGCCTACAAAGATTTTTCTTTGCATGTTAATCTAATTTATCTTTCTCTACTATTTAACCAGTAACTACTTTTTAAATTCATCTTACAGAAATTTATGTCTTTTTGCTAAAGATTCACTTCATTCTATTTATTACTGATGATTATAGATTTTTTCCATTCATTTTATTTTCTCATAATATCAATAGGGGAAATGATATTTATGCTTTAATCATAATTAAAGCAGAGATTATTTTATTTCTAAATATATTCTACATAATGCTTCCTTTTATTTTAAACATAAATGTGTATACATATAATATAAATATGTATGTTAAAGATGTATAAGATCAATTGTCTCTTGTTGCTGTATACAGGAGTCAAGCAGACAGATATAGTTAAATAACTTTATTTTAAGCAGTAGAAATGACAATCTAGCACTTACAACTATATTGTCATCTAAATCCTGTTTGTATACTACTATCCCTTCTATTTATTTCTGCATTACCACATATCTCTTATATGAATTAAAAAGCAAAATAGCCAAATTAAATTGTTTCATTTTAAGTTGTCAATAAATTATATTTTTCTTACTTCCAAAAAATTGTTTGTAATTATTAATGCCGATAATAATCCCAAAGTATCAATGGAATTAAAGACAGAGTAAAAATACTTTTTAGGGGAATCTTTCCTTAAAAGTATTTGCCAGCATACTTTCTCTTATTATCAAGGAAATGGGCAAATAAATATTAGAATTCTCAGCACCTCTTTTCTGTGGACAATGGCAAAAAATTTGGGTTGAGCAAGTAGTTCAGAATTACAAACACTGTCTCAATTCTGGGGCATGATTGAAATCTAATAACAAAAGAGAAATATTTTGTACCAAAACATTATTCCCAATACTGTAAGACACTCAGAAGCAAAGTATCTCTAAGGCTGAGGTCTGCAAAATATGACCTATTGATTAAATTTGTGCTGACAAATGTTTTTATAAATTTTACAAAGATTTTATAAAGACTTGGAATATAGCCATGTATTTTCTTTTACATTTTATAAATACATTTTAAAAATAAAGATTTGTTAGATACAGCCATGAATACATTTATTCAGAGAAATGTATGTGGATAATTAAAAACTCCTTTGCGGGCCTGGAGAGATAGCACAGCGGCGTTTGCCTTGCAAGCAGCCGATCTAGGACCAAAGGTGGTCGGTTCGAATCCCGGTGTCCCATATGGTCCCCCGTGCCTGCCAGGAGCTATTTCTGGGCAGACAGCCAGGAGTAACCCCTGAGCCCCCCCCCAAAAAAAAAGTAAGACCCACAATGTCTAAGATATTTACTATCTAGTCCTTTCCAGAGAAAGACTTATGGTCTTAAGTAAATGATGGTTCCATTTTTTGTGTCAGTATTTGGTTTTGGAAAGGGTCTAAACAGGATTATTACCAGTGGGATGTGAAAAGAACACAGCTGGAGGACAGGAATCTGGGAAAAGGTTTTCATTCATTCAAAGAAAAAGACTAGCTTTCTCTTGTAAGGTGTTGTGTTTAGAGGTGAGAATTACAGAGGGGAAGTGTGAAAAGAAACTAGATCCTGGAGGATGTGCTTGAACCATCAAATTAACCAATTTGGATGTTGTTCTTCCTCAGTACTATTTGCATTGTCAGATAATAAATGTTCTTTGCTGTCTAAATCATTTTCATTTGAATTTTAAAGGTCTCCTAATTATAATACCACCCTATTTCCAACACAAAAGTGTGTCGAAACATAGGTAAGATAACTCCATTTGTCTTGATGATTGGCTTGACCTGCGTAAATAAATACCACTTTGGAGTAGTGCTTACTTTTAAGTAAGGTTTGTGAATGTAATGCTACTTAGAACTGCACCATCACCTCTATCCAAGTTCTTTTTGGGGGCTTCTCTTGTATCCTAGAAATTTTAAGAGCATTCGTGATTAAAATAAAATGTTAAGCAGTAAGTCTATCTGGTTTCCTAAGATACTGTATTTGCTTGAGGCATTTTAAAATATAATATTTAAATACAAACATTAAATGTATCTGGTTTTCTAGTTTTTATAATTTTAACACAGATTCCAATTCATAGTATGCATAATTAGTTCTAAATATTTTTTTTCTTTTCAGGAAATAGAATAAAATCATGATACTTATAAAAGTGTAAAGTGATTATTTCATTGTGTCTTGCTAATAAATACTTACTGAATGGAGCATTTTATGTGCTATCCCAAAGTAATACCTTAAATTAAATTTTGAAAATCCACTAACTTAGATTTCTTTGATTCACCACCTAATCTGCATAAATCAAGGCTCCTCGGAGAACTAATTGAAGTTATTTTCCCATTTGCAGCTGAAACAAGTAGTTGTATAGAGCAACCCCATTCTATAATAAAATTGTCTCTGGAAAATTCTTTTCTAGTATGTAATTGGGATGGTCCTGAGGTACTTTTAATTTTGTTAGAGGTACATTGTTCATGCTACTTGGAGCAAAAATCATAAAATAAAGGTAAAATTCCCAAGACACACAGTAAAACTTGGATCTCATTATTTATATTACCATATTCTGTCTATTTAATTTTTTATAAAGTTTTTGATACTTCAAAAGGCAAAAATAGAGACACAGTTTTAAAACTGAATTTAAGACACATTGAAAATGCGAGTTGAAGAAATTAATTCTTATATAAAATATTTCGTTTATTAAATAAAATAAATAATTTTATTTGGGGAAAAATGAAAGAGGAGACAAAAATGTCCATAAAGTAAAGGCAAGAAATTACATATCCTGAGCAGACTGGGCAATTGTAGGATAGAAACTGGAAAATATTTCTTTATATCATTCATCTTAAGTAAAAATCTATTGCTCAAACTGATTTTGACTATCAAAGAACAGGAGTTCTATTATTAAAGTATACCTCTCTATTTAAATGAATTACATAAATTAAATTAAGTTTAAATATGATGCTACTCATTTTAATTTTATATTTCATTGTTATCATTACTTGCAAAGTAGAAATGAAAACTTCTCAAGTAATTGGGACAAGGCCATACTACTCTGCGATGTCTCTTCTATTTGATGAGTCACTCTAAAATCTAAAGACATTAAAAGTAGCCAAAGGAAAAATAATTATTGGTTAGAATTTAAACTAATATGAATTTTTATTATACACAATAATTTTATCATAATTAAGTTGATAATATGTCTCGGTGTCAGAAGAAAGAGTTTAGTTATCATTTAGTTGAGTTTCTGCTTGCCTAATTAATCTGACTTGCTGGCTTTATATTTTTTTAAGGGCTCTGACCGATTCCACCTGGGTCAATTTTTCAACTGCAACCTATGGATCAATTTTCATTGTTTGTGTGTGTGTGTGTGTGTGTGTGTGTGTGTGTGTGTGTGTGTGTGTGGACACCTCTTTGCCTATCTAATGTCTGTATTGCATGTAATGTCTATGTTGTATGTATATAGTCCTTCTCCCTGTTATATATAACATTGCCTTTTCACTATCCCCTGCTTACCACTTTAAAAGCCCTTTTCTATCCTTTTACTCTCTCACCTTTGATCTGTTGTTTCTCCCTGTTTAACCCTTTTCTGTCTTCAGTTCTTAACTCCACAGAAACTGAAATTTCTCCCCCAAACCAACCAGTTGCCAGCCGGTCCTCAAAGTGAAAGGACAGCCTCCCAGCCTGCTCTGCCACAGCTATGGAGGAAACTGCCGCTGCTGCTACTGCTGCATCTTTGTTCTTGCAAGATCCTTTTCTTCCGTCTCCCTTCACTATAAACTGTTGTTCACTACCAGATTCTTCTTTTTGAGATATCCTCAGCTCAAGAACATTTCCTGATCCATAACTGCTGTGGAACCCCCCAATCCAAAAGATCAATGGAAACAAAAGCTGGTTCTTTGAAAAAATAAACAACATTGATAAACCATTAGAAAGAGTCACAAAGGGAGAGAGAACTTAATAACCATAATCAGAAATGAAAAGGGGAGGTCACTATAGACACTACAAAACTTCAAAGGGTAATCAGACTACTTTGAGAATCTTTATGCACAAAACAAGAAAACTTGGATAAAATGTATAGCTATCTGGAGTCCTACAACTTTTCAAGTTTGAATCAAGATGATCTGGAATACCTAAAGAGACCTATTTCTATTGAGGAAAATGCAAGGGTAAACAAAAGGCTTCTTAAAAACAAAGAAAATCCCAGGTCCAGATGGTCTCACTAGTGAATTACTTCAAACCTTAAAAGAGAATCTTGGGGCCGGAGAGGTAGCATGGAGGTGGGGCGTTTGCCTTTCATGCAGGAGGTCATCGGTTCGAATCCCGGCGTCCCATATGGTCCCCCGTGCCTGCCAGGAGCAACTTCTGAGCCTGGAGCCAGGAATAACCCCTGAGCACTGCCTGGTGTGACCAAAAAAAAAAAAAAAAATTAAAAAAAAAAAAAAAGAGAATCTAAGACCAATCCTCTTCAAACTCTTCCAGGAAATTGAAGAAACAATTTTTATGAAGCCAATATTACTCTGATACATATAAAAAATAACAAAGATGCCACAAAATAAAGAGAATTATAAACCCAAATCTTTGACAAACCTGGATAGAAAGATTCTCAACAAAATACTAACAAGCAGAATCCAACAACTCACCAAGAAGCTTATACATCATGACCAAATACAATTCATTCCTGCGTAATAAGGATGGTTTAACACAGGGGTCTTCAAACTATGGCCCGCGGGCCACATATTGTATTTATTCCCATTTTGTTTCTTCACTTCTAAATAAGATATATGCAGTGTGCATAGAAATTTGTTCATAATTTTTGTTTTTACTATAATCTGGCCCTCCAACAGTCTGAAAGACAGTGAACTGGGCCCCTGTTTAAAAAGTTTGAGGACTCCTGGTTTAACATATGCAAGTAAATCAACATAATATCAATATCATATTAATATATCAATAGATCATATCAATAGATACTGAGAAGGCACTTGACAATGTCCAGCATCTATTCATAATTAAAATTCTCAATAAGATGGGAATTGAAGGAACTTTCCTCAATATTGTCAAAGCCTTTTATCACAAACCAATTGCAAATATTATACTCAGTGGGTAAAAACTAAAGCTTTTCACTAAGCTCTCGCACAAAATAAAGTTGCCACCTCTCACCATTCATAATCAATAGAGTACTGGAAGTACTTGTTGCAAAAATTAGGCAAGAAAAAAACATCAAGGTCATCCACATAGGAAAGAAAGAAGTAAAACTCTTGTTATTTGCAGATGGCGTGATACTGTGTCTAGACTATTCTAAAGCTCTCACATAAAAGCTTCTAGAAACAATAGACTTGTATAGTAAAGTGGCAGGCTACAAAGTTAATATGTAAAATGCATGACTTTTCTATACACAAATAGAGAGAAAATAAAAAATGATATTAAAAAATACCATCCCAATTTTGACTAAGAAAATCAAATCCTTGGGGTCAAGTTACCTAGAGTTAAAAGATCTATATTAAGAAAACTACGAAACACTGCTCCTAGAAATAAAAGAGAACACAAGGAAACGGAGACATATACACTAACCATGGATTGGGTTTATTAACATCATTTAAATACCAATACTTCCTAAAGCATTTTACAGATTTATTCAATCACTATAAAAATTTCCATGACATTTTTTAAATTCTCTTTTATGCTGAGAAAAAAGAGGAAAAGAGATAGACTTAGAATAATCTCGATCATTTGTAGGCTATAAGAAAAACAAGAGATATAATGGGAATAGTACCAGAGACAATAGAGACAAAGGTCAGGAATTCCAGCCCAGGGTATAAAGTTAGTCATAAAGAGCAGTGAGTGTAACTAGAGTAGAGAAGGGCCTACTAGGACTATGAGAGTTGAAAGTAATGATTTTATTGGCTTTATTATTTTTTTCCTATTCTCCTCACTGAGACTCAAAGAGAGAATATCTGTGAGGGAGAGAGAGAGAGAGGGAGGGAGAGAGAGAGAGAGAGAGAGAGAGAGAGAGAGAGAGAGAGAGAGAGAGAGAGAGAGAGAGAGAGAGAGAGAGAGAGAGAGAGAGAGAGGAGAGAAAAGCAATTTGCCAAAGAGCAAGGCAGTGGTGGAGTTGGGAGGGAAAAGGGAGACATAAGTGATGGGAAGGGTGCATTGGTGAAGAATGATGTACTCTATATGACTAAAACCCAACAATGAACTATTTTTGTAATCACACTGCCTGAATAAAGCAATTAAAAATATTACTTCTCTATATCATTGCATGCATAAAGTGTATGGACTATAAGACTTGTTTAGTCACTTATACAGAGATTTTCATATTGATATGCTACTCTCCACAACATGTTTAATAAGTTACAGTCTAGAATATATATGTAAACCAAATCTTTCATAAATTACATGTATGTACCTGTATATCTGTAGTACATGTTATAATAAAGTTTATAAAAAACTTGAAAAAGAAATATTACTTCTGAGTTAGAATTAGGAGAAATTCCTGGTTACTTCCAAATGTGTCACAAAAAAAACCCAAAACTAATCTTTTAGCAATATAATATATTTAATACAGTATTACTGATGATAGTCAAATAAGTATACATTATATTACCATTAATTATTTATTTACTTACCTTTATTCTGTTTTTGGGAATCACACCCAGCTCAGTGGCTATATCCAGCTTGCAGCGTGGGTTGCACCTGGTAGTCCTTGGGAGATCATGTGGAACCAGGAGTTCAATCTTGTGTTCTTACTTATAAAGTTTGAATAAAATTTAGCCCTTCAGGATATCTTACTAGTCCTAATTTTATATTTTAAAAGGAAGGACTTATAATGAACTGAGTCAAATATGAAATAAGAATAAACCAAACATAAGATATTAAGCTGATTTATGCCATATAGGTCTTTATCACTCAATGTAACTTTATTGGATTTTAAAATGATACTATTCTTTTTTTTTTTTTTTTTTTTTTTTTGGTTTTTGGGCCACAACCGGTGTTGCTCAGGGGTTACTCCTGGCTGTCTGCTCAGAAATAGCTCCTGGCAGGCACGGGGGACCATATGGGACACCAGGATTCGAACCAACCACTTTTGGTCCTGGATCAGGTGCTTGCAAGGCAAACACCGCTGTGCTATCTCTCCGGGCCCCTAAAATAATATTATTCTTAATTCTATAATGTCGAAGCAGTAGATGCCACTTAAGTATATATGCTTTACATAATGCTCTTTCTTTTCATTTTCTTTAACCTGGGAGAAAAATGAAGATTTTTTTGTATAGTCATCTTTGCTTAATTTACAAAGAAAAAATCCAAATCTTCTGAGATCTTTTTATTTACTATCCCAACCAAAAAAATGGATACTGGTGATGAGAAAGTTTTGAAAAATATTTTATTTCTTAAAAAAATGTTGAAAAATTATGCATATATACAGAAATGTATAAACCCTTTGTACTTAGTTCAATAAAACATCACAAAGTGAGACATCCTCTGCAAATGCAACCTTCTGTGAAAATGAAAACATCAAATGTGTCTTCTATGTCTTTTTAATTAAATATAATTAAAAATGTAGTTTCTGCGTGGAGATACAGTATAGGAGGTAATTAGCTTGATTTCATACTACTGATCTATTCAATACTTGGTACCACATACATAATGCAACCAGAAAGCAAATTTGCCCTTTCCAGTAAGCCATTAAAAATTAGAAAAATGTCACTCCTAGGAATATACCCTAGGAACATAAAAATACAATACAAAAACACCTTCCTTACACCTATATTCATTGCAGCACTATTTACCATAGCAAGACTCTGAAAACAACCAAGATGCCCTTCAACAGACGAATGGCTAAAGAAACTATGGTACATATACACAATGGAATATTATGCAGCTGTCAGAAGAGATGAAGTCATGAAATTTTCCTATACATGGATGTACACGGAATCTATTATGCTGAGTGAAATAGGTCAGAGAGAGAGAGAGAAAAACGCAGAATGGTCTCACTCATCTATGGGTTTTAAGAAAAATGAAAGACATTCTTGCAATAATAATTTTCAGACACAAAAGAGAAAAGAGCTGGAAGTTCCAGCTCACCTCAGGAAGCTCACCACAAAGAGTGATGAGTTTAGTTAGAGAAATAACTACATTTTGAACTGTCCTAATAATGAGAATGTATGAGGGAAATGGAGAGCCTGTTTAGATTACAGGCAGGGGTCGGGTGGGGAGGAGGGAGACTTGGGACATTGGTGATGGGAATATTGCACTGGTGATGGGTGGTGTTCTTTACATGACTGAAACCCAAACACAATCATGTATGTAATCAAGGTGTTTAAATAAAAAAATCGATTAATAAATAAATATGTAGAAAAATGAAAAAAGAATAACAAAATAATAATAAAAAAATTAGAAAAATGTATGAAATGTTTTCCAAATAGCAAAATTAAGGCAACAAAGTGAAATCATCTCAGATATTGAAATCAGTAAGACTAGCCTTCAGCTTATTATGTAAATAAATTTCCCAAAGAAACAGCAAATGATGGATAATTCATTCAGAGCCTAATGGACATACTTACTATGGAATGAACAACTCAGTGAAGTCAAGAACCTTATTGTTCCTATCAGCCTATTTTATATTTAATGCAATAACAAACTTCCTGCCACCTTTTAATTTTGCTATTGTTACCAAACTCTGCTATTACCAAACTTTTATAAATATAGGTACAAAGAATGTATAATGACCAAGACAACATAAAAAATAAAAAACATGGTTGGAAGATGTATTCATTTCTTTTTTTTTTCCTGTATTTTTTTATTTTATTTTTTTATCTTTATTTAAACACCGTGATTACAAACATGATTATAGTTGTATGATTACAGTCATGTAAAGAGCACCCCCCTTCACCGGTGCAACATTCCCACCACCAATTTCCCAGATCTCCCTCCTCCCCACCCCCCTACACCTGTACTCGAGACAGGCTTTCTACTTCCCTCATTCATTCACATTGTTATGATAGTTTTCAGTGTAGTCATCTCTGCAACTGCACTCATCACTCTATGTGATGAGCTGCATGTCCTGAGCTGCACCTACCAGCCTTCATCTCTCTTGTCTCTGAGATACTGTTAAAAATGTCCTTCATTTTTCTTAAAGCCCATAGATGAGTGAAACCATTCTGCGTCTTTCTCCCTCCCTCTGACTTACTTCACTCAGCATAATAGATTCCATGTATAGGAAAATTTCATGACTTCATCTCTCCTGATGGCTGCATAGTATTCCATTGTGTATATGTACCACAGTTTCTTCAGCCACTCATCTGTTGAAGGGCATCTTGGTTGTTTCCAGAGTCTGGCTATTGTAAATAGCGCTGCAATGAATTTATGGAGAATAGAATGGATTTTTGTATTGTATTTTTGTGTTTCTTGGGTATATTCCTAGGAGTGGTATAGCTGGATCGTATGGAAGCTCGATTTCCAGTTTGTGAAGGAATCACCATATCGCTTTCCATAAAGGTTGTACTAGACGGCATTCCCACAAGCAGTGAAAAAGAGTTCCTTTCTCTCCACATCCCCGCCAGCACTGCTTGTTTTCCTTTTTTGTGATGTGTGCCAATCTCAGTGGCGTGAGGTGGTACCTCATAGTAGTTTTGATTTGCATCTCCCTGACGATTAGTGATGTTGAACATCTTTTCATGTGCCTTTTGGCCATTTGCCTTTCTTCTTTTTCAAAGTGTATGTTCATTTCTTCTCTCCATTTTTTGATGGGGTTAGTTGTTTTTTTCTTGTATAGTTCTGTCAGTACCTTGTAAATTTTGGATATTAGCCCTTTATCTGATGAGTATTGGGTGAATAATTTCTCCCACTCAGTGGGTGGCCTTTGTATTCTGGGCACTATTTCCTTTGAGATGCAGAAGCTTCTCAGCTTAATATAGTCCCATCTGTTTATCTCTGCTTCCACTTGCTTGGAAAGTGCTGTCTCCTCCTTAAAGATGCCTTTAGTCTCAATGTCCTGGAGTGGTTCACCTACATGTTGTTCTATATACCTTATAGTTTCAGTTCTGATATCAAGGTCTTTAATCCATTTGGATTTTACCTTTGTACATGGTGTTAGCTGTGGGTCTGAGTTCGCTTTTTTGCAAGTGGCTAACCAGATGTGCCAACACCACTTGTTGAATAGGCTTTCCCTGCTCCATTTAGGATTTCTTGCTCCTTTATCAAAAACAAGGTGGTTATATGTCTGAGGAACCTTCTCTGAGTACTCAAGCCTATTCCACTGATCTGAGGGTCTGTCTTTATTCCAATACCATGCTGTTTTTATAACTGTTGCTTTGTAATACAACATAAAATTGGGGAAAGTAATGCCTCCCATATTCCTTTTCCCAAGGAGTGCTTTAGCTATTCGAGGTTGTTTGTTGTTCCAGATGAATTTCAGAAGTATTTGATCCACTTCTTTGAAGAATGTCATGGGTATCTTCAGAGGAATCGCATTAAAGGAATCGCGTTAAATCTGTACAATGCTTTTGGAAGTATTGCCATTTTAATGATGTTGATCCTGCCAATCCATGAGCATGGTATGTGTTTCCATTTCCGCGTGTCCTCTCTTATTTCTTGGAGCAGTGTTTTGTAGTTTTCTTTGTATAGATCCTTCACATCTTTAGTCAGGTTGACTCCAAGATATTTGAGTTTGTGTGGAACTAATGTGAATGGGATTGTTCTCTTAATGTCCATTTCTTCCCTATCATTATTAGTGTATAAAAAGGCCATTGATTTTTGTGTGTTAATTTTGTAGCCTGCCACCTTGCTATATGAATCTATTATTTCTAGAAGCTTTTTGGTAGAGTCTTTAGGGTTTTCTAAGTAGAGTATCATGTCATCTGCAAACAGTGAGAGCTTGACTTCTTCCTTTCCTATCTGGATTCCCTTGATATCTTTTTCTTGCCTAATCGCTATAGCAAGTACTTCCAGTGCTATGTTGAATAGGAGTGGTGAGAGAGGACAGCCTTGTCTTGTACCAGAATTTAGAGGAAAGGATTTTAGTTTTTCTCCATTGAGGTTAATATTTGCCACTGGCTTCTGGTAGATGGCTTTGACTATATTGAGAAAGGTTCCTTTTATTCCTATCTTGCTGAGAGTTTTCATCAAGAATGGGTGTTGAACCTTATCAAATGCTTTTTCTGCATCTATTGATATGACCATGTGATTTTTATTTTTTTTTTGTTGTTTATGTTGTGTATTATATTGATAGATTTACAGATGTTAAACCAGCCTTGCATTCCTGGGATGAAACCTACTTGATCAAAGTGAATGATCTTCTTGATGAGGCACTGGATCCTGTTCGCTAGGATTTTGTTGAGGATCTTTGCATCTGTGTTCATCAGGGATATTGGTCTGTAATTTTCTTTTTTGGCAGCATCTCTATCAGGTTTTGGTATTAAGGTGATGTTGGCTTCATAAAAGCTATTTGGAAGTATTCCTGTTTTTTCGATTTCATAAAAGAGCCTGGCCAGAATTGGTAGTAGTTCCTCTTGAAAGGTTTGAAAGAATTCATTCGTGAATCCATCAGGGCCTGGGCTTTTGTTTTTGGGTAAATTTTTGATTACAGTTTTAATTTCCTCAATAGTGATGGGGGTGTTTAGATATGCTACCTCTTCTTTATTCAACTGTGGAAGGTTATATGAGTTCAGAAATTTATCCATTTCTTCCAGGTTCTCATATTTAGTGGCATAGAGTTTCTCAAAGTATTCTCTGAATACCCTTTGAATCTCTGCAGTATCTGTAGTGATCTCCCCCTTTTCATTTCTAATACGCGTTATCAAGTTTCTCTCTTTCTTTTGCTTTGTGAGTTTTGCCAATGGTCTATCAATCTTGTTTATTTTTTCAAAGAACCAACTTCTGCTTTCGTTGATCTTTCGGATTTTTTTTTGGGTTTCCACTTCGTTGATTTCTGCTCTCAGCTTTGTTATTTCCTTCTGTCTCCCTATTTTTGGATCCTTTTGTTGAGCACTTTCTAGTTTTATTAGCTGTGTCATTAAGCTACTCAGGTAAGCTCCTTCTTCCTTTCTGATGTGTGCTTGCAAAGCTATAAATTTTCCTCTCAGTACTGCTTTTGCTGTGTCCCATAAGTTCTGATAGTTTGTGTTTTTATTGTCATTTGTTTCCAGGAACCTTTTGATTTCCTCCTTGATTTCATCTCGGACCCACTGGTTATTGAGTATGAGGCTGTTTAACTTCCAGGTGTTAAATTTTTTCTTCTGTGTCCCTTTGCAGTTCACATCTAACTTCAGAGCCTTGTGGTCAGCAAAGGCAGCCTGCAAAATGTCTATCTTTTTTATTTTATGGAGGTATGTTTTATGTGCCAGCATGTGATCTATCCTGGAGAATGATCCATGTACATTGGAAAAGAATGTGTATCCAGGTTTCTGAGGATAGAGTGCCCTATATATATCTACTAGGACTCTTTCATCCATTTCTCTTTTCAGGTCTAGTATATTTTTGTTGGGTTTCCATTTGGTTGACCTATCAAGTGTTGACAAGCCTGTGTTGAGGTCTCCCACAATTATTGTGTTATTATTGATATCCTTCTTCAGATTTGTCAACAATTGTATTAAATACTTTGCTGGACCCTCATTCGGTGCGTATATGTTTAGGAGAGTGATTTCTTCTTGCTGTACAAATCCCTTGATTAGTACATAATATCCATCTTTGTCCCTTACAACTTTTCTGAGTATAAAGTTTGTGTCATCTGATATTAGTATGGCCACCCCCGCTTTTTTAAGGGTGTTGTTTGCTTGAATGATTTTCCTCCAGTCTTTGATTTTGAGTCTATGTTTATTCTGACTATTCAGGTGTGTTTCTTGTAGACAGCAGAAGGTTGACTTCAGTTTTTTGATCCATTTCGCCACTCTGTGCCTCTTAACTGGCGCATTTAGTCCATTGACATTGAGAGAAATAATTGTCATGGGATTTATTGCCATCTTTGTGTAGAAGTTTGGTGTGTTTTTTGTTCTGTCTTGTTTTTAGAGTAGATCTTTCAGTTTTTCTTTTAAGGCTGGTTTTGAGTCTGCAAAGTTTTTGAGCTGTTGTTTATCTGTGAAACCGTGTATACATCCTTCAAACCTGAAACTGAGTTTTGCTGGGTGCAGTATTCTTGGCGAAGCATTTATTTCATTGAGTTTTGCCACTATGTCCCACCACTGCCTTCTGGCCTTGAGTGTTTCTGGTGACAGGTCTGCTGTAAATTTCAAGGATGCTCCCTGGAATGTAATTTCCCTTTTCAATCTTGCTGCTTGCAGTATTCTATCTCTATCGGTGGGTTTCATCATGGTGACTAGGATGTGTCTTGGGGTGTTTCTACTGGGGTCTTTTTTAGCTGGTACTCTTCGGGCATGCAGGATTTGGTCACATGTTTTCTTTAGCTCTGGTAGTTTCTCTGTGATGATGTTCTTAACCATTGATTCTTCCTGAAGGTTTTCTTCTTGGGTCTCTGGGACTCCAATGATTCTAAAGTTGTTTCTGTTGAGCTTATCAAAGACTTCTATTTTCATCTGCTCATATTCTTTGAGTAAATTTTCCATTGTCTGATCATTTGATTTAATGCTTTTTTCCAATCTCTTCTGCTGTGTAAAGTTGTTATGCATCTCATCTTCTAAAGCACTAATTCTATCCTCAGCTCATCCATTATGTTCTTCAATTTGTCTACTGAGTTTTTCAGACCTGTTATCTAATCTGATATTTCAGTTTGGAGTTTTCTGATTTCTATCTTCATATTCTCTTGATTTTTATTAGTGTTCTGATTTATACTTTCTTTGATATCTGTTAGCAACCTCCATATTTCTTCTCTAAACTCCATTTCTGAAAGACTGCTTAGGTAGTTGGCCATTGTTGAGTCATCAGAGTTTCCATCTTCATTCTCTATGGTTGAAGTTGGTCTACGTAGTCTCCCCATTGTCACGCTTACGCTGTGGGTTTTTCTACGTGTTGTGGTGGTACTCATTGGCTAGGTGGAGTGCGCGGCCGCGAAGCGCGCTCTGGCCCCCAAACACTCACCTCAGCCGAGGCAAGCTGTCAGGGGATGCCCGGGGAAGCCCCCAAATGTCTGCCAAGCTAAGGAAACCAGCACAAGTCCACAACTCCAACAGAAAACACACGCCTCAGCCGAGACACGCCTTGAAGGGATTAATGCTCAGCCGAGGCAAGCCGTCAGGGGATGCCCAGGGAAGCCCCCAAATGTCTGCCAAGCTAAGGAAACCAGCACAAGTCCACAACTCCAACAGAAAACACACGCCTCAGCCGAGACACGCCTTGAAGGGATTAATGCTCAGCCGAGGCAAGCCGTCAGGGGATGCCCGGGGAAGCCCCCAAATGTCTGTATTCATTTCTTAATATCAATTTACAATAAATGAGTTAGCTTATGGCAAGTTATTTTCTCATAGTTTTGAAGCCCAGAAATCTGAGATTAAGTATCGACAAGGGAAATTTTACTTACTTCTTGTTTCTTTTGGAAGTTGTCCGCAATTTGTGGTATTGTGATCACGTGGCTTGTTACCACTTTACCATAGTTAATTCCTCCTCTTTGTTCTTCCTTCTATATGTTTCTTACAATGCCACCTAAGACTTTGAATCTACTTAGATAATGAGGATATCTATCTTTAAATTCTTAATATAAGTTCTTAATATAAATTATTATATTACTATATAAGATATTATTATATTATATTATTATATAAGAACTTAATATAAGTTCTTAATATAAATTCTTAATATAATATAATCTGTGAAGACTCTTTCCAAATAAAGATACAGTCACAACTTTCAGGGATTAGACTATTAATCATAATTTTTGAGAAGCCCATTGCAAAACACGTACACTATATGATTTCAAGACTTCTTTAGAAATTCTTACCATTTAGAGGGGACCAGAAAGATAGAACTGTGATAGGGCATTTGCCTTACATGCCGCTGACCTGGGAGGGACCTGGTTCAATTCCTGGCATCCTATATGGTCCCCCTGCTGCTAGTGGTGATTGCTGAGTGTAGACCCAAGAGAAATCCCTGAGCTCTGCTGGGTGTGGGCCAAAAACAAATCAACCAATCAATCAGTAAATAAAGTTTTAAAAAAAGGAATCCTTATCGGTGTGTATTCAGAAAGTGTGATATTGCTGATTAATGGAAATATCTATAGAACATAATAGAGAATCTAAAAGTAGATCCACATATATAAGATTGATTGACTTTCAATATCAAAAGCAATTCAATAGAGTAAGAATTAGTTCTTCAGCAAATTACTGTAATTATTGGTTAGTCATAAGCAAAAAGTATAGAAAATATTCATATAGTTTTGTGCCATATACAAAAATTAATTTAAGACACATAATACTAAACTATATAACAAATTATATAGAAAAGAACAGAGGATAAATTAATGTTGATGTTAGGTTAGACAAATATTTTTATGTACAACACCAAAACCTGAATGCTTTCATTAAAATTAAAAGCTTTGGACCAGAAGAAATCTTAATTCTTGCCTTGTATGTGCAGAACTGGTTTAATCTTCAGCACCACACATATGGTCTCCTGAGGATTTGATTCTGGGCAAAGAATCAAGGGTTAATATTGAGCAATGCTAGGTATAGACTTCTCCAAGAAAAGTGTAAAGTAAAATAAAATTAAGTTTTTATTTTTTGATAGAGATTTAAGAAATTATAATATTAATAAGCAAGTTCCAAAAATATATTTAAAATTATATAATAATCTGGTATCCAATTAATTTCTTTTATTTATTTATTTATTTGGTATCCAATTAAGTTTTGTTTTAACATGCTATATTAGCTTTTAGCTCAGGGGACCAACCATAGTTCTGAGGATTGAATCTGTGTTAGCTGCTTTCAAGCCAAGCACCTTAAACTTTGTATTATCTCTCCAGTCCTTGACATTTAGAATTAATAAAGTCAAAAGCATGAAATAATATATGTCATTACAAAATGTTCAAAATTTGAACAATACTTTACCAAAAGAAAAAATGTAAATTATACATGTGAAAAGATTTACCATTCACATAAGACTAATGAAACTTCAAATTTTATTAAGAGTGACTAAATTAACTATTGGTAAGACTATAGAGCAATAGCTATAATACATTGTTAGTAGAAATATAAAATAATAAAAATACTTTGAGCAAAATTTGGAATATTTTTGTTAAATTTAAATTTATACATAACACTTGATCCATTCATTTAATTATTACTAATGGGGATAGATGTAATAATTGAATTTTTACCATTGTTATATAATATTTATTTCACTAAAGCTGACCAATAAAACCCCCAAAATAATTGACAACTGGCTTTAGTTGACCAGATATAAGCTTAATTGAATGTTATTTTCCTACAAAATTATCATCTATTCTCATTCCTTAGATTCAGAATATAAAAGTCTCACAGCTGACATTTAAGAGCAAACTATCTATCTTGACTTAATTTTATTCCTTCTACTTTATTATCTCTATCTTCTTCAAGTACATGATCTTGTGTGATTGTTTATGTTTTAGGATACTTACTTTTTTCTGTTTAGGCTTGAAGCATGGTAAAGCAAAACAGAAATAACTGTTGACTATAGATTCTACACTGCTGCTTCTCTCTTTCCCTCACAGCCAATCTTAGATTAATAGATTGGTCTTCATGCACTATTAGTTCAAGTTATTTCTTTAGTTCGCTCATTTCTTTCTCATGATTGACACATAAACATTCTATCTTATCACTTTCTCTGGTAAACTCATCATTAAATCTTTTCCAGTTGTGTACCTAACTATTCTTTTCTTCTGTTTTTCAAATTATCCATTCCACATTTTAAAAAAATGAGCTTATTTTGTGATTGTCTTTAGAATATAGGCTTCATGCTTTCATGTGTTTGAAATATATTATCTTTTTTGTCAGATATTAATAATACTGATTTGTACTTTATAAAACAAGTATTTAGAATGTTTATTATGTCATTTATAAAAATTTAAATAATCTTCAAGGAAAGGTTTTTTAATCAATTCCAAAAATGGTCATGTATTTTAGATAAACAAAACTCCAACATTATAAATGTTGAAAATATTTATTGTGATATGTAATATTAGAGGAAGAATAAGGTTTTAAAAGTTAACCTACATTTATTAATTTCTCTAAATTTTTATCTATATTGCTTTGTGATATTAGTTATGCCATATTATAGTATTAGTATACATATTTATAAAATTGATCCAGGTACATTGATCCTGGTATCATATGTATTTTGGAGTCCACTGTTTTTGACAAATACTTAGGACAAGTTATTATTTAGGAGGAAGGGGAATTAGGCCAAATTAAGTGGTGCTCGGGGCTTTTTCCTTGATCTGTGCTCAGAGATCAGCCGGCAGTATTCAGGGAAATGTATGTGGAGTCAAGGGTTGAACCAGGGTTGCCACAAAAAGGCAAGAACCCCTTACTCCTTGTACTTTCTCTTATGGTCCCTGATAAGTTACTCTATATTTAGGGCTCATGTAACATAAAACTTTAAGCTTGGGAGCTAGAGCAATAGCACAGCAAGTTGGGTGCTTGCCTTGCAACCAATCCCTGGCATCCTGTATTGTCCCGGAACCCACCAATATTATTGAGTTTAGAGCCAGAAATAACTCCGGGGCACTTCTGGGTGTGAGCAAAACAACAAAACAAAACAAAAAAAAATAAGCTTTAATAATCTTCAGAATTAAAGCTATAATTTTATCCAAAGAATCATATTTTAATATGACATTGTGTAATTTAGCATGACTCAACATGATTTTGGTTCCAGGGATGACTTCAAATATTCTACCTTACAAGCAAAAAAAAAATAAAATGAAAAGGAAGCAGAAGAGGAAAAAGAAGGAGGAACAAGAAGGAGAAAGAGAAGAAAAGTGAAAAAGGAAGAAGGAGGAGGATAACTAGGGGAGGGTGAAGAGGAAAAGGAGAAAGAGAAAACGGATGGAGGGAGAAGGAGGAGGTTACCATAAATTTACCTTCTGTGACACTGCATACTTAATGATGGATGCTGCATATCATGAGATCCTGCATGTGGAAAGGCAGAAATAGTGGTATGAGGCAAGCTAGAGGTGACCTAAATACAGTGGAGGAGGGGTTTTTTTTGTTTTTTGTTTTTTTTTAAGGAAGGAAGGAAGGAAGGAAGGAAGGAAGGAAGGAAGGAAGGAAGGAAGGAAGGAAGGAAGGAAGGAAGGAAGGAAGGAAGGAAGGAAGGAAGGAAGGATGCGTGGAAACACCCTACTGCTGTGCCACTGCTCCAGCCCCTGTAGTAATCATTTTTTTTATCTTTAAAAAAATTTTTTTTATTTAAACACCTTGATTACATACATGATTGTGTTTGGGTTTCAGTCATGTAAAGAACACCACCCATCACCAGTGCAACATTCCCATCACCAATGTCCCAAGTCACCCTCCTCCCCACCCGACCCCCGCCTGTACTCTAAACAGGCTCTCCATTTCCCTCATACATTCTCATTATTAGGACAGTTCAAAATGTAGTTATTTCTCTAACTAAACTCATCACTCTTTGTGGTGAGCTTCCTGAGGTGAGCTGGAACTTCCAGCTCTTTCTCTTTTGTGTCTGAAAATTATTATTGCAAGAATGTCTTTCATTTTTCTTAAAACCCATAGATGAGTAAGACCATTCTGCATTTTTCTCTCTCTTTCTCTCTCTGACTTATTTCACTCACATAATAGATTCCGTGTACATCCATGTATAGGAAAATTTCATGACTTCATCTCTTCTGACAGCTTCATAATATTCCATTGTGTATATGTACCATAGTTTCTTTAGCCATTCGTCTGTTGAAGGGCATCTTGGTTGTTTCCAGAGTCTCGCTATGGTAAATAGTGCTGCAATGAATATAGGTGTAAGGAAGGTGTTTTTGTATTGTATTTTTGTGTTCCTAGGGTATTTTCCTAGGAGTGGTATAGCTGGATCGTATGGGAGCTCAATTTCCAGTTTTTGGAGGAATCTCCATATCGCTTTCCATAAAGGTTGAACTAGATGGCATTCCCACCAGCAGTGGATAAGAGTTCCTTTCTCTCCACATCCCCGCCAACACTGTTTATTCTCATTCTTTGTGATGCTACGAAAAAAGAAAATTACAGACCAATATCGCTGATGAATGCAGATGCAAAGATCCTCAACAAAATCCTGGCAAATAGGATTCAATGCCTCATTAAGAAGATCATCCACTACGATCAAGTAGGTTTCATCCCAGGAATGCAAGGCTGGTTTAACATCCGTAAATCTATCAACATAATACACAACATCAACAGCAAGAAAAATAAAAATCACATGATCATATCAATCGATGCAGAGAAAGCATTTGACAAGGTCCAACACCCATTCTTGATCAAAACTCAGCAAGATGGGAATGGAGGGAACCTTGCTCAATATAGTTAAGGTCATCTACCACAAGCCAGAGGCAAATATTGTCCTCAATGGAGAAAAACTGAAAGCCTTTCTTCTAAATTCTGGCACAAGACAAGGCTGTCCTCTTTCACCACTCCTATTCAACATAGGACTGGAAGTACTCGCTATAGCGATTAGGCAAGAAAAAGATATCAAGGGAATCCAGATAGGAAAGGAAAAAGTCAAGCTCTCACTGTTTGCAGATGACATGATACTTTACTTAGAAAACCCCAAAGACTCTACCAAAAAGCTTCTAGAAACAATAAACTCATATAGCAAGGTGGCAGGCTACAAAATTAACACACAAAAATCAATGGCCTTTCTATACACCAATACTAATAAGGAAGAAATGGACATTAAGAAAACAACCCCATTCACAATAGTGCCACACAAACTCAAATATCTTGGAATCAACTTGACTAAAAATGTGAAGGACCTATACAAAGAAAACTTTAAAACTCTGCTCCAAAAAATAAGAGAGGACACGCGGAGATGGAAGCACATACCGTGCTCATGGATTGGCAGGATTAACATCATTAAAATGGCAATACTCCCCAAAGCACTGTACAGATTTAATGAGATCCCCCTAAAGATACCCATGACATTCTTCAAAGAAGTGGATCAGGTACTTTTGAAATTTATTTGGAACAATAAACACCCTGGAGGAGGGTTTTTAAGCTTTGTATAGTGATAGTGGAGCAGTAATTTGTATGGCAAAATTCTATCATTAATGTTAACCATAGTCAACCATGTATGGGTGTCAGATCATAGGTCCATGGCAGTATGACAATAGGTGTTATGTGATGGATTTATGAGTTCTACAATATCTTTATCACTGGTGGAGAAGTTGTTCCTTTCTCAACAATCTCTGGGCCAAGACGTAGAAGCAGCCAAAGGAGGAGAGGGGGCAGGGGGAAAGATTCTAACATTCTTTGTATTAACCGAACACATTTTCTCATCCCTACATACTGTTTCAGGATCTCCTCCTAGCAGGCTCCTCTGATAGCAGTTCTTCTTTGCTCTGAAGATCATAATAAAGGTAGCATCCTCTGACTTTTCTGGGCTCCCTGAACTCATCTTTGTGGCTCGGAGCAGTTCTTAGCAATGGCAGCACCCCCAAGTTAACTTCCCCAGTAGCTTACTCACTCATAGGTTACTCCTCTTTTTCTTGCTCATTTTTCTGGGACTTCCTTCCAATATTGGTAAACTTTTTTTTTAATACTATTCTTTATTTAAACACTGTGATTACAAATTTGACTGTAGTTGGATTTTAGTCACAAAAAAGAACACCCCCCTTAACCAGTGCAACATTCCCACCACCAATGCACCCCAGATCCCTCAACCCTCAACCCCTGCCTGTATTCAAGAAAGGCATTCTACTTCTCTCATTGTCATGGTACTTGTTAGTGTTCTAACTGCACTCACCCCTCCTTGAGGTGAGCTTCATATCATGAGCCAGTCCTTCTATCCCTCATCTCTGGGCATTATTACAATAATGTCTTTTTTGGGTGGTTTTTTTTGGGTCACACCCATCAGTGCTCAGGGGTTATTTCTGGCTCTACTCTCAGAAATCACTCCTGGCAGGCTCAAGGGACCATATGGGATGCCAGAATTTGAACCACAGTCCTTCTGCATGCCAAGCAAATGCCTTACCTCCATGCTATCTCTCTGGCCCCATCTTTTATTTTTCTTAAAACCCATAGAGAAGTGAGACTGACTATTCAGTATGTGACTCTCTTTCCCTCTGACTTATTTCACTCAGCATAATAGTTTGTATGTTCATCCATGTATAGGAAAATTTCATGACTTCATCTCTCCTGATGGCTGAATAATATTCTATTGTGTATATGTACCACAGTTTCTTTAGCCATTCATCTGTTGCAGGGCATCTTGGTTGTTTCCAGAATCTGGTTATTGTAAATAGTGCTGCGATAAATATAGGTGTGAGAAAGGGATTTTTGTATTTCGTGTTTGTGTTCCTAGGGTATATCCCTAGGACTGGTATAGCTTGATCATATGGGAGCTCAATTTCCAGTTTTTGGAGGAATCTCCAGTGTTTTCCATAAAGGCTGGACTAGATGACATTCGCATCAGCAGTGAATGAGAGTTCCTTTCTTCCTTCATCCCTGCCAGCACTTATTGTTCTTGATCTTTGTGATGTGGGCCAGTCTCTATGGCGTGAGATGGTACCTCATTGTTGTTTCAATTTGCATCTCCCTGATGATTAGTGATGTGGAGCATCTTTTATGTATCTTTTGGCCATTTGTATTTCTTCTTTGAGAAATTGTTCATTTCTTTTTCCCATTTTTTGATGGGGTTAGATGTTTATTCTTGTGAACTTCTGTCAGTTACTTGTATATCTTAGATATTAGCCCCTTGTCTGATGGGTATTGGGTGAGTAGCTTCTCCCAATATATAGGTGACTTTTGTATCCTAGACACTATTTCCTTTGAGGTGCAGAAGCTTCTCAGCTTAATATATTCCTACCTGTTTATCTCTGTTTCCACTTGTATGGACAGTGCTGTTTCTGCCTTGAAGATGCCTGTAGTCTCAATATCATGGAGTATTTTACTTATGTGTTGTTCAATATACCTTCTGGTTTTGGGTCTGATATCCAGGTGTTTAATCTACTTGGATTTGACCTTTGTGCATGGTGTTAGATAAAGGTCTGAGTTTACTTTTTTTTTTTTACAAGCAGCTGGCCAGTTGCTCCAACACCACTTGTTGAAGAAGCTTTCCTTGCTCCATTTTGCATTTCGTGCCCCTTTATCAAAGATTAATTGATTGTATATCTGAGGCACATTCTCTGAATACTCAAGTCTATTCCACTGATCTGAGGATTTGTTTTTTAAACTTTCTTATAGAAAAACAAATAAAGCTAGCTTTGTGCTGAAGCTTCTTTGCCTATAAAGATCGTCACCTATTCATGTGCTCAAAGGCTTTACTATCTTACTTAAGTCCTATTTCTAGGGTTCTTGTCTTCAAGATCCTGATGTTTTGCTATAAATCAAGGATTCATATCTATCCTGGTACACACAAACAAGTTACTAGGAACATAACTTCTTTCATGACAAAGGTCTATATGGACTTAGTATGGGATAAAAGACATACCTCCACCAAAAGTCTTATACCATGTCACCACAAAGATAATATAATTAAAGAAATGGGTAAATAACTAAAGCACCTTAAATAATTTTTGATATATTTATTCTACGATATTGAAGACCTTGCCATCATAATTTATATGTATTAAAATACAGCTGTACATTATGGGTGGAACTAGAGGGTATCATGTTTCATGAACTAGTCAAAATAAAGGGATAGATATATCACAATATATGGGACTTAAAGATAGACAGTGGGACTATCTCATAGTGGGATTATCTATGTGGAACTTAAAGATAGATAACAGGGTAGAAACAAAGATCAAAAGGCAAAATAATGGGAGGTCCACACACCTGAATTAGTTGAAGGGGTTATAAAAGAAGGGTTTGGTGATTCTTAGGTGAGGGATGTAGGTATGTTGATGATGGGGGTGGTGCATGTGCATGAGAAACCATTATTAATTAATAGTATTATAAGCCACAGAATATCAAATAATAAAATAATATATCAATAAAAATGTACTGCCACTACCAGGTATGTGAACCGCCAAAAAATAAGCCAAATGCAATGGATATGTGATACCCAATGCTAGAAAGGGCTGACACTTTATATTAGACATCCCATTATTTATAGTTTACAGGTTGACAGGAATCAAAGCAGGAGATGACAACTAGAAATACCAATGAGAATTCCTTAACAATAGGTGTCACTCTTCCTTCTATTTGTTGCACCTTATTTGCTTTGGAAGAGGTAAGAAGTTTAGGTTTTCTATTTACTGTTTGTAGATAATGTCTTCATAAGTCACGTATTTTATTAGCATGGATAGAAAATAGTGTCTCCCTCATCCCTTTTATACAATATTCACCTACTCCATAAATTGCTGATTGAAAAGATCAATGCCATTAACATTTGTTGAACAGCCCCTGGGTACAATGGGCTATAACAAGAAGAGAAGGAGAAATGAGCAAAAAAAAAAAAGTGAAGGGCAGATTCCAGAGTCAGGTTTTAAGCTGTCTAGCAAGACTGTTGGACAAACTATGCATGTTTTAAGGTAAATTAATTAAGCAAATATTTATTTAGTATTAACTGAGGTATGATTTTGCAATGTTTTTGAAAGGCATGTAAATACAAAAAATGAATACTCCAACTTCACAGAATATAAATATGTAAGAAACTAATCAACAATTTCTAAATCAGTAAGTTAAATACATGTTAATCATGAGGAATGTAACAAACATATCTGGACATCTAGATATAAAAGAACAGATATTACTCAGAAGAATTAAGGTGTGAAGTGAACATTTACAAATGAGTAATATCTGGTGTATAGAGAAAAGAGGAAATTCATGATAAAATTGGTGATGTTCTCCTAATACTTCTGTTCATTAGGTCTGTGCTGAAGCACTCACAGAATAATGGGAGGCAATCATCAAACAAGGGTTTGGGGCCAGGATGTTGAAAACCTTGACAATAATAACTTAATCTTCACTTACTGGATTCTGCAAGCCAAGGCTGCATTGATAGTTATTTTCTTTTATTTGTTCAAATCATGTTTCCCTGTGGTCTTTCATAACATCTGCCAGACATTGATTTTTATTCCAAATGACTCACATACATTGACCACAACCCTGACATGATTCTGCACTAAGTAAACAGTTTAAGAGTTTACTGTGGGGCCAAAGAAATAGTACAGTGGGTAGGGTGTTTGCCTTGAAAACTTGGTTCAGTCTTCTAAAATCCCATATGGTCCACTGAGCACTGCCAGGAGTAATTACCAAGAGCAAGGTCAGTAGTAATCTCTGCACATCACCAGATGTGGTCCCCCCCAAAATAAACCTTCCCAAAGAAGACTTTTCTCTGGTTAATAGAGACCTAAAAGACAACTAATAACTTAAAAATGGGGTATTAGTTGCAGATCTGTGTGAGAGGCTTCCAGAGAGAGTTTTCAGCTAATGATGAATTTATGTCAGATTGAAGGCATCAGCACAATTACTATCTTATTACAATAATGCTTTCACTGGTGTGAGGACTTCCAAAGGGATTTTAGTAGGTAGTGCTGTTAAAACCAAGATGTAATAAAATTCTAGAACCTAAGTTGGCATTACATAAAATTAATACATAGGTTCTATCTATATTATATATTAATACATAGATTAGATCCATATTATATATACTATCATTATATATATTAATTATATACCTTACAAGTCCCAGAGCCATTTCTGACTAAATTACATCAAAGAACCCATGTATAACATTTTGAAATATATTTTCTCAAAATTTAGAGTAATTGACTTTTGTGTAATGTGTGAGATATGAATCCTGCTTTAAACTGCATACATGTGGTTATCCGTTTGTCCCAATACCATTTGTTGATGAGGCTGTCTTTATTCCATTTCATGTTCTTGACTTTGTTATGAAAAATTAGTTGACCATTATCTTGGGGATTGTCATTGGATATTCTATTCTAATCCATTGGTCAAAAAGTCTATCTTTATTTTATTACCATGCTGTTTGATCATGATGGCTTTGTATTACACTAATGAGAATGGTACATAATAAAATTATTAGGAACAACCTGTATTGGTGGGAATGTGGTGAAAAGGAACTCTCATTCAATGCTGGTGGGAATGTTGTCTGGCTCAGCTCCTATGAAAAACAGTATACCAGAATCAAGCTGGGATATGATCCAGCAATTCCACTTAATCTATTCACAAAACAGAAAACATCCATTTGAAAGGATATATGCATACCATTATTAATTATATAACTCAGTAAATTAGCTAACAGTTGGAATCAACCTAGATGTCTAACAGCAAATAAGTAGATCATGAAAATGTGGTAATATATATAATGGAATACTACATAGATGCCATCCTGCAGTTTTCTGCAACATGACAGAACTGAAATCATGTGAAATGGAGTAAGCCAGAAGAAAAAGGATAAATGCAAGCTGTTTATTACTAATATGTACTATTTAGAATAACTGCATGAGTGAATCCAATGATTTATATAGGATTTGTTTAGAACACTCTTGGTCCCGGAGTACAGTGAGGAGTGGAAAGAAATAAAGTATTAGAGGAGAAAGATAGATATGAAATAAAAGGGGGCAGGAGTCAAGGGGATTCAGATACATTGGTGGTGTTAAGGACAGAATTAAATATCATGAGTCAACAAAACTGAAATCATGAGAATCAAACATTAACAACCAAATTTATAAAGGTGCATATTAAGTTTACAGGCAGGAAGGGAGAGGTATGGGATGAACTCTGGGAACATTGGTGGAAGGAGGCACTAAAACCTTGTATGTGCAAAACTTAACTATGAATAACTTTATAAATCCTGGTGCTTAAATAAAAATTTTTTGTTTTTGTTTTTGGGCCACACCCGGCGGTGCTCAGGGGTTACTCCTGGCTGTCTGCTCAGAAATAGCTCCTGGCAGGCACGGGGGACCATATGGGACACCGGGATTCGAACCAACCACCTTTGGTCCTGGATTGGCTGCTTGCAAGGCAAACGCCGCTATGCTATCTCTCCGGGCCCTAAATAAAATTTTTTTAAAAATAGGTTGAGGAAGTTACTATGTGTTAGAGCACCTCTTTCAAACCCCGCCAAATACTGTACTATCTTTTGATCTAATATTTCCTCTTGTAGATATTTTTTCTGAGAAAATAAGTAAATTTTCTCAGAAATGTATATCAATAGTATTTTTCAGAAAAAACAAATAATTATATGTATATATTATTTAATAATATGTTTGCATTGCATTCATATATGACAAAATATAGCATATAATGCAATAAATATTTATATATAAGGTATATAAGTATGTTTAAATTATAATAAAAACTGATTATAATATATAAACTTTATAATAATATTTAATGTTTAATATTTAATTTAATTGTAATGTTCATTTCTTAAGTACTGTTTCTAAAATCTTCTTGATTTTTTTACCAATTTTTTACTTCTTGATTTTTCCCCAAAGGTCTATATTTGCTAAAGTTAAATTAAATAATAAATTTAAAAAAACTCTGCATTTCATTTTATAGTAAAAAACAAACAAAATAAAAGTATGATATTGTTCTTAAAAAAAAGAGATAGGTCCAAAGCTAAAGAAACTGCAGAGAGGAAAGTGTTTTCCTTATATGTAGCTGATCTTAGCTCAGTCTCCAGCATTACATATGAAACCTTGAGCAATGTCAGGAGTGAACTCCTGAGCACAAAGCAAAAGAAGCCCTGAACACCACAAAATATGGCTAAATTCTCCACCATGAAAAGACAAATAATAGCAATTATAACCACATTAATCATTTTTAAGCTTTAGCAAATGTTTCATCTTCGTGCATGTAAATGAATAATTCCTGTGAGTTCAAAAATTGCATTAAATTTCATGGCAAACATTTGTTAACCATTTATTTTCATGCCAGTGTTATAATAAACCTTGGTATATTTCGAAAAAGAAAAATACCCTAACACTAGAGAGACAATACTGGGGCTAAGGCACTTTCCTTGCGTTCAATCTCTAGACCCACAAATGCTTCTCAGCATTGCTAGTGGCTCCTCTTAAATACTAACAATGTTGTCCAACCCACCTACCAAAATAAATTAATAAATAAATAGAGCCGGAGTGATAAGGGGCCGGCGAGGTGGCGCTAGAGGTAAAGTGTCTGCCTTGCGAGCGCTAGCCAAGGAAGGACCGCAGTTCCATCCCCCGGCGTCCCATAGGGTCCCCCCAAGCCAGGGGTGATTTCTGAGCACTTAGCCAGGAGTAACCCCTGAGCATCAAATGGGTGTTGCCCAAAAACCAAAAAATAAATATAAAGTTACTGACCCTGAAAACAAGTACTCACTGTCAAATACAGTATGAGGGAAGTGTGTTTTATTGAACATTTACCTATGTTCAAAATTATTATCAGAAGTACGTTTTATGAAATACCTTTTCTGTACAAAGTGCTGCTCCACACACAGAGACTAGTCATGTATCTACTAATCTCTACCTTTGTTGTACTTACATTCTAGTTAGGAAAGAAAGCAAAATAGAACAAGTAGAGTTTGACCATCAAACAACACAGAGATTACGGGTATTAAACTACCATGGGGCAAAAAAAAAAAATCCTGAAAAAAGAACCAGAGAAATAGTATAAAGGTTAAGGCACATGCCTTGCATGCAGTTGACCCTCACTTTCCTGATGCCACATGGTTCTCCTAGAATCGCTAAGTGCAGTAATAGAGTTCCTAGAATCACCAGGTGTGACCCAGAAGGATTCTAATCACAGCTAGGGTTGACTGATAATTCCTTACCGCCCCACCCGCCAGGCCTGAACATCACCACATCCTTGGGCCTTTGCATTAAAGTGCATTTTAATTGATAATTGAATTGAGGATTTCTGGAAGGAGCTCTCTGGGCATCACTAGAGAGCACCCTCCACAAAAATAGTTCTGGAATATGTTACCATATTTGCCGGCATATAAAACAACTGAGCGTATAAAACAACCCCCTAATTCTGCAGTTAAAACATAGGTTTAGATCTATATTCGCTCTATCAGACAGAACGTTCCTGTGCTGCAACTGTATGTACCACAGTGAGCCAATCACAACAAGCAAAGGTTCAAAGGTTCTACTGGAATAGACTTCCTCTCTGACTCTGGCCAGTCTGAGCAGGCTTTTGACAGTGTAGATTCGGGTCCAGAACATTGTCTAATTTGCATGCATAAACAGCCTGCTTGGATTGGCTGAGTTAGGCGGTCCGAGCAACCTTGCAGTGATAGGTCCCTTATCATAGGCACCTTTTCTGGCAATTCCCTAGTGGTGTCAGTTAATCTCCCCCACTACATGAACCAAACAACACCCCATCCTCGGACCCTAGCACTGAACCACCAATACAGTTAGCTGGGTTTTGCCAGAAGTGGCCCCCAGATCTCCTGAGTACTGTTTGGGAGCCCCCAAGAAAGAGATTTGGAAACTCTGTGGCCTGATTTTTTTGTTTGTTTGTTTGGTTTGGTTTAGCAGCATATTGAAACATTTTTTGGGATACACTCGGTGTATAAGACGACTTTTTGGTTGACTTCTTTTTGGTTCAAAAGTCGTCTTATACGCCGGAAAATACGGTATGTTCCTTCTTTCCTATCTGAAGGCTCAGAATCTGAAGCAGTCAAATCTCCTTTGGTTGAATCTGTGACGAAGAAAGCATGAATAGAAAAATAATTCAATCTGAGTTTACCTGAATAATTCAAATATATGTTATAACAAGGATCCAGTACCAACAAAGTACAAGGTAAATGAGACAATGGAAATTTGTACTACTAAAAACACAAAACAAGAAGAAAGGTGAAGAATGTTCAGAAATTACAGTTAGATAATGAAATTCATAGAAGGAAAAACATATTTGACAAAATAAAAAAATGGTGTTTGACTTAATGAAATGAAATAGAATGAGCTCTGTAAATATTTAGGTGAAGATTATATTAGAAGAGGTAAAAGAAGAGAAAAAGAAATAAACAGAAGCAGTGGATTCAACAAGGGCAAAGACCAAGTGCTTTCTAGAAATTCTGCAGAATCTAGGTGAGTGGAAGCAGTGAGGGAATAAGAATGTAATAGTGGGGGCCGAAGAGATAGTACAGTGGTAGGGTGTTTGCCTTGACCATGGCCAACCCAGAATGGACCCAGAGTTCAATTCTTGGTATCCCATATGGTTCCCTGAGCCTGCCAGGAGCAATTTCTGAGTGCAAAGCCAGGAGATGCCTTGAGCACCTCAGGGTGTCACTCCCCCCCCAAAAAAAACCCCAAATAATATCATAAAAATATAATCTTTATTTTTTGGGGGGGTCACACCTGGCAGCGCTCATACTTTATGCTCAGAAGTTGCTCCTAGCAGTCTCAGGGATTCTAGGATTCGAATCACCAACTTCTGCATGCAAGGCAAGTGCCACACCTCCATGCTATCTCTCCGGCCCCCAAAATAAAATCTTAAAATAAAATAAATTTTTAAAAAAATAAAAATAAAACCTTTTAAAAAAATGTAATAGGCCATAGGATCAGAGATGGAACAACAATCCTAGACTTGCAGACAAACATGAAGGTCTTTGTCTTTTATCGTGCTTGCTGACCTTACAGGTGTTCTAAATATAGGAAGAGTATAATCTCTATGTTATTATGAAATTATTCTGGTAGTTTTCTTACAATAGATCAAAGGGGAATATACAAAAGCAATAATATCTATTATGAGGGTGCACATTAATTCAAGTAAGAAGGGAAATAGCTTGGAAGAGGTCAGAAATAGATAAGACACTGTTGCATTCTGAGTATATTTATATTTTTTTTTTGTTTTGTTTTTTTGAGCCACACACACTTGATGCTCAGGGGTTACTCCTGGCTAAGCGCTCAGAAATTGCCCCTGGCTTGGGGGGACCATATGGGATGCCGGGGGCTCAAACCACAGTCCTTCCTTGGCTAGCGCTTGCAAGGCAGACACCTTACCTCTAGCGCCACCTCACCAGCCACTGAGTATATTTTTAATTGCTTTATTTAAGCACTGTGGTGACAAAACCGTTAATTGTTGAATTTCAGCTGTACAATGTACACCATCCTTCACTAGTGCACCCATCCAGTCACTGATGTCTCCTGTTTTCCCTCCCACAGTCACTCTCACCCCCACCCCTGCTCTAAGGCAGGCAAATTACTTCTCTCTGTCTCTCTCTTTGTCTCTCTCTCTCCTCTCTTTCTCTCTGATTCTCTTTTGGACACTCTGATTTGCACTATTGTTAATGGTGGTGGGGTACCTTACTTGTTAGTTTCTCCACTTTCAAGCCTAGTTCTTGTCCAGAGTATGATCAGTTCCAACTATCGTTGTCCTAGTAGACCCTTCTCTACTCTAACTAAATTCATGGCTCTTTGGGGTGAGCTTTCTACTCTGGAAAGGCTGGACCCTTGAACTTTGTCTCTGGATGTTACTATCTTTTGTTCTCTCTTATATAACACAAATAAGTGAGATTATTCTATGTCTATCCTCATTTCACTCAGCATAATAGTCTCCATGTCCATCCATGTATAAGCAAATTTCATGACTTCATTTTTCTTAATAACTGACCAGGCAATAAAAAAAGTCATCAAAAATGTGAACAGATGAAAATAGAATTTGATTATATTGTTAAAGCAGAGTCATCAGTGTTTTCTGGTGTATTCTAAATAGGTAATACATATAAAGGTAAGTCAGAAGTGACTATTACGTTTTTAGCTGCAGAGAAAGGGTGGAATTGCCATTAAATAAAATTATCGACTACAGTGGGAACATCTGTTAAAAGGGACAGATAAGAAGTTTGTGCTTGACTTGTCAAATTCAATCAGTTCAATAAGACATCTAAATGTAGATGTCAAGACCAGAGGAACTTGTAGAATAGATTAAAGACATGGACATCACTGGCATTTTGACAGTATTTGAAGTTATAGAACCAGATAGTATTTGTAAAGACGAAGTACAGATATAAAATAAAAGTGACTTGGAGACTTCAAAGTTCAGAGACACGAATATGAAGCAGAACCATCAAAGAAAAATAAGAAAAAACAGACTGTGAAAACTAGACTGAAAACCAGAGGAAAATGCCAAAGAAAGAAAGAAAATATTTGTATATGTGAGCTAGGCAAACTGGCAGATGTTACTAATAAGTTGGATAGAGCTAGAAGTGATATGTAAACACTAGATTTGAAAATATAGAATGTTTATAACAAATGTGGTTTGAAAAATATAGGAGTTTTTAAATGGCAGGAAAAAGAAGTCCAAACAGCATCCAATATCCCAGTATTTTGCTTTCATTTTTTTTTTTTTTGGTTTGTTTTTTAGTACTTTGGGCCTTATATAGAAGTGCTCCAGGCTTACTCCTGGCTCTGCACTTAAGCATCACTCCTGGTAGGGCTCAAGAAACCATATCAGGTGCCAGTTAAAAAACCCAAATCAGTGGCTTGAAAGGCAAGCATCATCCCTGCTGAAATATTTCTCAGGCCCCATATTTTTGCTTTTAAAAGGAAAAAAATAACACTACTCTGTGTTCTTATTTTAATATTACCAGCCTAACCCTAGTTTGTGATAAATTGATCCATCTTGTGGGACAATTCCTAATATGCTAAATCAGAAAGGACAAAAATTTTCTGGTCTAATCAAGGTGGGAAAAGGAGAGAGATTTGTTCAATAGTTATCTTGCTTAGAGAAGACCAGAGTTGGAGGAAAAAGCTAGGAATAACAACGGGAAGAAGAACAAAAAACTGGGAACACATATCAAAGATTTCAAAATATATTGCCTTTGGCATACGCCCTCAAATGATTCTGGAAAAGGGGGTCAGTGCCTAGAGTGGAGCCTTTGTCTTGTAACAGCAGTAGCAGCAATATAACCTTTGTTCTTTGAATTGTAAATTGTGTTAAATTGCTCTAAAGGATAAATACAGATTACTGGCCCTTTTCGATTCATAAATTGGAAAGAGTAAAAGAAATTCAAGTTTTTGGATGGAGAATGATTAGCTAGTTAAAATAAATAATAGGAAAGCACCATTTTCAGACACAAATGAAACTTTTTAGGAATTGTGAAAATTCTCTTCTGTTTGCTTCCATTTTTGTAGGGGCAGAGGGGTTGGGCTACACCTGGCTGTGCTGAGTTATTATTGGGTTTGCACTCAGAAATCACTTCTTACAGGTTCTGGGGACCATATTGAATGCTGGGGATCGAACTCAAGTAGGAACATGCAAGTCAAACTCCCTACCTATTATGCTATTTCTCTGAACTTGTTTGCTTCCATTTTCTCAATAAGATTCCCTGAGTGAAAAGAGAAGATTTGGAAGGTTCATGAGAGAGAAAGTTAACCAAAGAGATAGTACAATGGATCAAGTGTTTGCATTGCAGTAGACTGGCCCATGTTTGATCCCTGGCATCCCATGTTTCCTCAAGGCCACAGAAATGATTCGTACAAAAAGGAGCAGAAATCCTGAATTCAATCCAGTGTAGCAAAAATAAACAAAAATAAAAATAAAATAAAATTATCATCTAAAATTGTGAGGCATAAAAGGAGTAGGTATCCAGAGAGTGCTTTCCTTATGAAGAGTCTAAGCAAAATGTCCTGGGTTAGGGATATTAAAGTTGAGACCAAAGAATAACTACAGTTAATCACTTGGATACAATACTTACCTCCTAGAAGGTGGAGATAGTATGTGGTGAGCTCTGGGAATTAGAAAAAGCAAAACACATTTGAATATAAACATTAAGATTGCTCTTTCAGTAGGGTCTCCTTGTATTTAGGCCAAAGCTTTTCCATTCCATGTCCCTCATATTTTGGTGGGCCTATGCAAACAATAATTGCCACTCTAACACCGTTTTTACTGTGCTCCTTTGACTCTAATCCTTAAGAGAAACAAACCACTTAAACTTTTGAGGTTAACTTAAACTAATATGCATCTGCATGGAAATGTAAAAAAAGTACTTTGCCTTCAATGCTTAAGGAGTTACATAAGTGTTATTTTTTAGATTGCTTTGTGTGCTGCTAAGAAATATTATGTACTACAATCTGGGGACTTGAGGGACAAAGCAATTGTACATTGGTTCTGTTTTATTTTTCTTAATTTTCTTTGGCTGGAAGTTCAAAGTTAAGATATCAGCAATAGGACTGAGAATTCTGTTTATGGGTGATTGGCCTTCCACTGTAACTTTACCTTGTCCTCTTTCTTTGCATCTTTGTTCTCATAATTAAAAATAAAAAATTAATTAAAAAAAGATTGCTCTTTCAAACCTGTGTTTTCTCTTTTTTTTCTATATCTTTGTAAGTAAATTTATTTCATTGAATACTATCTTGCATCACTATTTCATCTTCTCCTGAAATTTTTTCTGCAAAGGAAGGCAAAAGACCTGAAACTCCTGTGTTGATATTAAAACTGACTTTCCTTTCCTAAAAAGAACAATTTGTCTCCAAGAATAAAAAACCATATGGTGGAGACTTATTTCCACTGTGCACATTAAGTAGGCATCAAACACAGCTTCATAGTTGCCTAATGGGTGCCGGTAGGAGGGTCTGTGCCGTGTAGGGCTAAGGTTTTTGCAGTTAACTTTATCAGTCCTGACCCAAACCAGGTATTAACCAGGTTGGCCATCCTGGGTCAAGCAGAATGGTGGGAGCACTTTTTTCTCTAGACTACCTTTCTAGCTCTCAAATTACCAAGCAAACAGCAAGACTGTTTTCATGATTAAAAATTTCTTCTGGGCCCGGAGAGATAGCACAGTGGCATTTGCCTTACAAGCAGCCGATCTAGGACCAAAGGTGGTTGGTTCAAATCCCGGTGTCCCATATGGTCCCCCGTGCCTGCCAGGAGCTATTTCTGAGCAGACAGCCAGGAGTAACCCCTGAGCACTGCCGCGTGTGGCCCAAAAACCAAAAAAAAAATCTTCTGTAATACATAGTCCAGCAATTTAAAGGAGGAAAAACAACGTTAGGAAGCTATTACAAATGTAAAGGGGTTTGTTTTGCACACAGCAGACCCTGGTTTGATCCCCAGCACTGTACAATGTTTTTGACACCTGGAGGAAGTGATCCCTGAACACAGAGCCAAAAGTAAGCCCTGAGCCTCTCTGAATGCAGCTTCCAAATAAAATTAAAATGAACAAATAAATTAAAACATTTATTTATATTGCTTAATATATACAAATAACAAAGTATAGCAATTAGCTTGTAGATATAGGTAAGATTTATTTCCTAGGTCTATATATAATAGGGCTATACAGATAATAGCTATAATATAATAAAGATATGGAAAATTAATTGAAATATATTAATAAGAAGATAATTATTTCTAATTACTTTGATTAAGCAGGGGTTTGGTTGTATAACAAAACTGATAATAATTTTTTTTTTTTTTTGGTTTTTGGGTCACACCCAGCAGTGCTCAGGGATTATTCCTGGTCCCACTTTCAGAAATCCTGCCTGGCAGGCTTGGGGAACCATATGGGATGCTGGGATTTGAACCACCATTTTTCTGCAGGCAAGGCAAATGCCTTACCTCCATGCTATCTGTCCGGCCCTGATAATAATTTTTTAATAAGATATATTTAGTTGTTGGGCTGGAGCAATAGCACAGCTGTAGGGTCTTTGCCTTGCATGCTAATGACCCAGGACAGACCCAGGTTCCATCCCCGGTATCTCATATAGTCCCCCAAGCCTGACAGAAGTGATGATTTCTGAACACAGAACCAGGAGTATTCCCTGAGCACTACTGACGTGACCCAAAAAACAAAACAAAACAAAATTTAGTTGTTGAAGTGCAAGTCAACAGTTAGGAACTATAAATACCTTTTGGGGGGGGTTGGGTCATATTCAGTAGAGCTCAGGGCTTACTCTTGGCTTTGTGCTCAGAAATCACTTTTTGCTTGGGGGACCATATGGGATGCTGGAAGATCGAACCACAGTTTGTCCTAGGCTAGCACGTTCAAGGCAGACACCTTACTGCTTATGCCACTGCTCTGGCCCTGGAACTATAAATACTTTTGAAAAACAAACACTGAGAAATATTGATGTTTCCAATAAAAGTCAAAAATAGTTCTATAATAGAAAAAGAGATATAGTTCACAAATATGAAAAGTATCATCATTTGAAGATATTTACCATATTATATTTAGCTCTTCTAATATAACTTATTACATAAAAGGGGAATGTAATGATTTATTTATGGTATATTACCTTCAGCAGAAGTATCCTAAGAACATACTAAGAATTACACAAACATACATATATGCACATATGTAGATAATAACATTGAAGGAGTAACTAGATAAAATGTAAAGTAATAGACCATAAAAATACTATTTTGACGATGAGTTATTTCTACTTAGACATCTCAGTGAAAATAAGGAATACAGCAATCAAACTAGTGGGGTTAACTCTAGGTTTTTACATTTCCCATAAATAAAACAACAGCATTAAGAGAAAATCTGAGAAGAAAGAAACGGCAAATATTTAAAAAGTAACTTTGGGGATGAATTGAAATTTTAGGTCTTAACTAAGTTTGCTAATCATAGCTAGTTTCTATGTGTCAAAATGCATTTTAGGGCATGTATTTGATTCTGCATGTTTCAATAGAATATTGGTGAGTCTACAGTTACGCTAAGGCTATGGAGAATACTAAAAGCAGTACCAACCTTAGGGAGATTCTGAGAGTTCCCCCTTAGTCCCCTAATCAAGAAGGTCCTTGGCTTTAGTTTACAAGGCTTTACAAAATAGAAGCGGAATCTGGTAGAAGCCTATGAATTATGAGTGCTTCTATCATTAGCTATTAAAATACAGTGGAAATTCCAATTCACCATATGCAGGGTAGGCCATGGTTCATGGAACATGGAAAAGTGGTGTACCTCTGTTAATTATTCCCAAAGAACTGAGCACATGTCTAGCCATGGTTTTTTCTTTAACTATTTTCCATATAATGAGAACCCTAATTGCTTCAGCTGGAGCAGCCTTTGCTCATTTTCATACATGGCTGCCATTTCTCTCTCTCTCTCTCTCTCTCTCTCTCTCTCTCTCTCTCTCTCTCTCTCTCTCTCTCTCTCTCTCTTTCTCTCTCTCTCTCTCTCTCCTCTCTCTCTCTCTCTCTCTCTCTCTCTCCTCTCTCTCTCTCTCTCTCTCAATTCGATGAAAGTCTGGTTTTTTACTCCTTGAAAGTTTAAGTGGTTGAATTAAATCTCTACTTGCTTTGGTCAATCATCTAGGGGGCTCTTTAGAAATTGGGGAAACATTTTATTTACGACTCAGCTTTCCACCTGTGCTGACATGGCCTGGAATTTACAGCTATATTGAAAGTGTTATAGCCACAACCTCAGAAATTCCACATTCTCTTGAGTTGCATTATTATGGAACATTTGTCAGGCAGCCAATTGTTGTGTCAGCCTCTAATTGATTTATATTAGCAACTGTAAGAACAAGGTGGAGTAAGCCTGGGACCCTTTCAGACTAACCAGTTGCCAAGTATCTGTGGACACGAGAGATTTGACAACAATATTAGATAGACATAGACACCATATTTTTCCTTTCTTTGTTTTATTTTTTTTTTTTGTGCAGACTTAAATTTACTGATGTTAACAAAACCAGCATAAACTTTTATTACTTTGTGACAACTTGACTGAGTTTCGACTCTCTCACCATGCTATCACTTAGCTGTAAAGAACACCTGGTTCTAATAGGCAGCTTCATTTTTCCCTGGGTGGAGAGAGAGGGGAAAAGAAAAAGAAACCAAGTAATTCTTTTAAAGTGTTTTCCCTGACAGAATTCACTTACCTCCCCCAAATATTGTTGGCCTTAACAACGCTCTTTTTCTTTGCACTTAGATTCCATTCCTTCTGGATGAGAAACATAAATCTCTATTACTCATTTAGAAACACCTGGCTTGTGATTAGGTTAAAATTGGAGGAATCTGGAAAAATTAACAAGAAAAGAGAAGGAGCAGACCTTGGGAGAGAAGGAAAACCAGGAAAATATCCTGAAAGCCAAGAAATAAAACAAGTGTTGAATGTGAGAGAGATCAACCATCAAATGCTATTGGTTTTTTAGGTAGAATAAGGACTGAGAACTAAGTACTAGATTTAAAGAAGATGAAATTCATGCATGATTGCTGCAAATACAATATGCGGGCCTCATTATTTTTATTTTACAGAAACCCAAAAGAAGTGGATTCATGGAAGAAGAGGAGATGAGAGTTTAGACACAAGTTTTCCAGGAATGGTGTGGCTTGAAAAACAGAAAAAAAATGACTATAAAGGGGAGGAAATGAAGCATAAATAAAAACAAACAGCTTTCAATGGGCTCTCAGAAGATAGCTATGGGTAACTCTGCACCCACTCTGGGCTTCTTATCCCAAACCTCCTCAGTCAGCTCAGGGAACTCTCTAGTTCTCCAGTGGTTGAAAATTCCACTACAGTAATATCTCACATCTGACTCCACATTCTCAACTGCCCTTGGCACTACTAGCTCATCCTCTTCCTGCCCTCCAACTAGACTCACATTTATCCCTGATCTCCCCCAACTCAAAGACACCAACTACCACACACTGTGCATGACATTCTCAACAGTATGTCTTTCCCAGATAGTGTGAAGTGAATAATGGGGGAGGAGAAAAAGGGAGGGAGAAAACTAACTGACTCTACTGTGGCCAGAGAACTATTCAACAGCAGAGAGCTTGTCAACAGCAGCCATCACCTAGACATACCATAGATCACACTAGAGATCAGTTAATGATATCTACTAGGAAATCCAAAAGATAACAGCCTTTCACACAAAGCAAGTATCTAGAGTATCTTGGCATAACCAACTGGAGGTCCTGATTTTTAGTAGTATTCCACTGCTAGGAAACTCATATATACTATTTATACACAAGAACGATTGTAACTCCCAAGGGTAATTAAAGGATATTAGAGAACCATTGCCCATCTGGGGAGTTCTGGATGCATTATATTTCCAAGTACTTTTAAATATGTCATTTCCATTGATTGTACAACATGCCCCTGACAGTTTTACTTACCTTATCACTTACATATTTTACAAGTAAAGAAATAGAAATAATTTTCTGAAGCACTGAAAGTATATTTTTCAGATTATAGGGAGCACTAAGTCTTTGCTCACTCAGATATGATCATAATAGGACTTTCTTTTAAGTTCATAATTTCAGAAAAGATAAACATCACAACATATCTTATTGTTCCATAACAAAGGAACACTTCATCAAAGAATTTTATTGGTTAACATGAAAACAGGCTTACTAGTAATAAGTACAAAATAAAAAGAACAGTAACTCACTTCATTTAACTCAGGTGCTTGAGAATATATATTTTTTGTATTACTTGTAATCTATACAAACAATAGAAAGTAGGTGTTACCTATATTTTGTAGAACAATGGAGGCTTGAAGCCAGAGAGATAGCATGGAGGTTAAGCATTTGCCTTTCATGCAGAAGATCATTGGTTAGAATCCTGGCATCCCATATGGTCCCCCGAGCCTGCCAGGAGCGATTTCTGAGCATGGAGCCAGGAGTAACCCCTGAGGGCTGCCGGGTGTGACGAAAGGAAGGAAGGAAGGAAGGAAGGAAGGAAGGAAGGAAGGAAGGAAGGAAGGAAGGAAGGAAGGAAGGAAGGAAGGAAGGAAGGTAGGAAGGAAGGAAGGAAGGAAGGAGGGGGGAGGGAGGGAGGGAGGGGAGAGGGAGGGAGGAGGGAGGAGAGAGAGAGAGAGAGAGAGAGAGAAAGAAAGAAAGAAAGAAAGAAGAAAGAAGAAAGAAAAGAAAGAAAGAAAGAAAGAAAGAAAGAAGAAAGAAAGAAAGAAAGAAAGAAAGAAAGAAAGAAAGAAAAAAGAAAGAAGAAAGAAAGAAAGAAAGAGAAAAGAAAGAAAGAAAGAAAGAAAGAAAGATGAAAGAAGAAAGAAAGAAAGAAAGAAAGAAAGAGAAAAGAAAGAAAGAGAAAGAAAGAAAGAAAGAAAGAAAGAAAGAAAGAAAGAAAGAAAGAAAGAAAGAAAGAAAGAAAGAAAGGAGGGAGGGAGGGAGGGAGGGAGGAGAGAGAGAGAGAAAGAAAGAAAGAAAGAAAGAAAGAAAGAAAGAAGAAAAAGAAAGAAAGAAAGAAAGAAGAAAGAAAGAAAGAAAGAAAGAAAGAAAGAAAAGAAAAAGAAGAAAGAAAGAAAGAAAGAAGAAAGAAAGAAAGAAAGAAAGAAGAAAGAAAGAAAGAAAGAAAGAAAGAAGAAAGAAAGAAAGAAAGAGAAAAAAAAAAGAAAGAAAGAAAGAAGAAAGAAAGAAAGAAAAAAGAGAAGAAAGAAGAAAGAAAGAAAAGAAAGAAAGAAAGAAAGAAAGAAAGAAAGAAAGAAAGAAAGAAAGAAAAAGAAAAAGAAAGAAGAGAGAAAAGAAAAAGAAGAGAAAGAGAGAAAGACAGAAAGAAAGAGAAAGAGAGAGAAAGAAAGAAAGAAAGAAAGAAAGAAAGAGAGAGAGAGAGAAGAAAGAAAGAGAGAGAGAAGAGAAAGAAAGAAAGAGAAAGAAAAAGAGAAAGAAAGAAAGAAAGAAGAAAGAAAGAAAGAAAGAAGAAAAGAAAGAAAGAAGAAAGAAAGAGAAAGAAAGAAAGAAGAAGAAAGAAAGAAAGAAAGAAAGAAAGAAAGAAAGAAAGAAGAAAGAAGAAGAAGAAAGAAAGAAAGAAAGAAAAGAAAGAAAGAAAGAAAAGAAAGAAGGAAAGAGAAAGAAAAGAAAAGAAAGAAAGAAAATGAAAGAAAGAAAGAAAGAAAGAAAGAAAAATGGAGGCTTAACAATGATTAACATATTAGGTAACTGTTATTAGGGCAGAGATGTATGACTTCTACTTGTAGAACTTCAAAACAAAACTAACATCCCTTATTAAATTATTAATATTGATTTAATTTATATAATATTCTAACTTCTTGGTTCAGAAATACATTTTTAAATGTTTTTGTGCTATGATCTATTTAGGATTATTTTACTCATTGTCTTCCCCTTAGCATACTCTCATGAAAAAGATAATAGTGACAAAAGGGCGCAAGGATTTGAAACATGGCGGACGACGTGGACCAGCAACAAACTACCAATACTGTGGAAGAACCCTTGGATCTTATTAGGCTCAGCCTAGACGAGAGGATTTATGTGAAAATGAGAAACGATCGAGAGCTTCGAGGCAGACTGCATGCATATGATCAACATTTGAATATGATTTTGGGAGATGTGGAAGAAACTGTGACTACTTTAGAAATTGATGAAGAAACGTATGAAGAGATCTATAAATCAACGAAACGGAACATCCCGATGCTCTTTGTCCAGGGAGATGGTGTGGTTCTCGTGGCTCCTCTGTTGAGAGTTGGCTGAGACCGTGTGTTCCATGTACGGTTGGTTGCCTCCAAAGATGTAGAAGATATGCAAAAGAGAAAATGGTGTGAATTTTCATATGAAGAAATGGCCACGGCTGCTTTTGTCCTTTAAATTCTTAAGCTAAATGGCATTTTAATTTTTCTCCAAGCCCTAGCAATAATTGTGCTCACCAAGATGAGAAATTCTGTTTTCAGGAGTTGATATGCTCCAGTTCCTTTTTCATTTTTTATTTCTTTTTCTTAAATTAAAGATGTTCCCTTTTTACAAAAAAAAAAAAAAAAGATAATAGTGACATTTCCCTAGTTTATTTTTCAAAATAAACTTAATAGTATATATGAAGCAATAAATTGGTTTTAGTTCATGAATTATTTTCTCACTTTCCTTCAAAATAGGGAGACTTTTTGATCATGCAATTATATATATATATATATATATATATATATATATATATATATATATATATAATTTTAGCACATTTACCAGTAGGTGTTAAACTGATCACAAAGTGCTAATTTTGTCATATAACATTTATGTAATTAAAGAACTTCCCTCTTGTTCATTAATCTTTAAAATGTATCCAACAGTAATCCAGTTTACAAGTCATCTCTTTAAAAATTAATTTTATTGATTATTTTTATTAAAGCTTAGAAAACGTGGTTTCAATAGCATTAACATTATGGCATTGATGTACAAAGTTACTGTACCCTACCATCACCAAAGTGCCCAAGATCCTCCGATTCTCTTTCTAAGTCTTTTCAAATTCTGGACCAGAGCCATAGCACAAGGCGTAAGGCGTCCCTACCTTGCTCGTGCTAGAATAGGAGGGACCGTGGTTTCATCCCCTGGTCCCATATGGTCCCACAAGCTAGGAGCGATTTCTGAGCTCCAGGAGTAACCCCTGAGTGTCACCAGGTGTGGCCCAAAAATAAATAAATAAATAAATAAATAAATAAATAAATAAATAAATAAATAAATAAATAAATAAACTAAGTCTTTTCAAATTCTTAGCTTTTGGGGATTAAGGCTAAATTTCAATTTGGAATAGAATGGAAACCTAGTTAGGGAAGAAAATGATATTTTTAATGAGGATAACTTTTCAAACTATTCAGTTAAAGATTAGAAAATATAGCTTCCAGTCAGTTACAATATATCTACCATGATCTAATCTCCTAAATAACTATTTATTTTACTTACTATAATTTCATCTGAGATATGGTGGGTCCCAATTAGCTAAATCTCCTTTAGCTAAATATATTTGCTAAAAATATTTTCCTGATAACTACTTGTAAATCTATACATTCACTTGAATCCAGCCCCTTTCTAAAAGAAAATTAATTCAATCATTTTTGTCCTATAAACTTTTCATAATTTCTTCATTGACATTTTATTGGCATGCTACTTTATCTTTGTCTTCAACAAAAACAACATTGAATTCACCTCAATCTGTATTCTAGTACCATTGCCCTGTGGAATTGTTTTCATAGAACTATATGAGCAATTCAAAAAAAAAAAATGTCCCTGGCTGGAATGTGTTCTATTGGATGTAGTTCTCCATAGAAATTGGTATTAGAGGATTTTTCTCACTGATATCTAAGTCAAATAAGCAAAGAGTGTGTTCAAAATTTGGATCTCCATTGCATCTCCTGGCTTGAGCATAAAAAAAGACTTTCCATTGGGATCTTAGACTTTATTTACATAAAGTCAATAAATCCATGTTTTCTCATACTCTGTCATATTTTTGCTCTCCTTGTTCATATTCCCTCCAATTGTTCTACTCATGTTGTGAGCATTTTTACTTTCACCACATGGCCTGTACTAGAGAATTTAGAAGCTCTGATGCTAAAATAAAAAGGTCTAAAAGTGGGCCCGGAGAGATAGCTCAGCGGTGTTTGCCTTGCAAGCAGCCGATCTAGGACCAAAGGTGATTGGTTTGAATCCCAGTGTCCCACATGGTCCCCTGTACCTGCCAGGAGCTATTTCTGAGCAGACAGCCAGGAGTAACCCCTGAGCACCGCAGGGTGTGACCCAAAAAAACAACAAAAAAAAAAACAAACAAAAAAAAAGGTCTAAAAGTCCTTCTTCAGACTTTTTTCTTTGCCAATGAAGCTAAATTCCTCCACTTCTTTTTTGTATCTAATGCAATGTAAGGGTTGGGTGGCATGTGTCTGATTTTGTGCTGGACTGCGTAACAATATAGGAATTAAGTTAAAAAATTGCAGATAATTTCCAAAATTGTGTCACTTGGGGCCCCTGCTGGGAATCTGCCAAGACACGGCAGCAGCTATATCACCAGGCTGATTCAGACATGGAAAACATCCTATGGGCTGATGGCATGTTGCTTACCTAGATCAGGGTTACCAAGGCAACCAAGGCTAGTCTGTTACAGAGTGTTCCAACCTGGGCTGACCATGGGCACAGGACATTATGGAGTTCTGCTGAGTACTGATTCTCCTTCAGAAAGAATTTGGTCTATTTCAGCCACTACTGTACTGAACTCAGTAAATGTCACTCAATAAGGTTGTGGTCTCTGGTTTATGATTTGATCCCTCCTTTTCCTAGGGCAAAGTTACATGTATACACAGGCCTTAACAGTTTAGGAATTTTTTCTGAACTGTTGATATCTGCTCTAGTACACACCCTCCTGCTATGGATCAAACTACTTTAGTTAATTCCAGCTGCTACTTTGTGTTTCACAGTGGGGTACTTCTCATAGTGATGACAGGTGAATTCTCTAGGAAATTTTTCAGCAGGGCCTCACACAGGATTCTGTACATTTTTAGTCTTCTTCCTTCCTTCCTTCCTTCCTTCCTTCCTTCCTTCCTTCCTTCCTTCCTTCCTTCCTTCCTTCCTTCCTTCCTTCCTTCCTTCCTTCCTTCCTTCCTTCCTTCCTTCCTTCCTTCCTTCCTTCCTTCCTTCCTTCCTTCCTTCCTTCCTTCCTTCCTTCCTTCCTTCTCCATATTGGGTATTAAACCCAGGTTGTCATATGAAAACAGAACACCCTACGTTCCTATTGTACTATTTCTGCCATGTTGTAAGGGAATTTACTCAATCACACCAAAAACATCTTTAGGCAAGAAAGCAAGGAGATTTAATTAATAATAGTAAGATGGATCACAACAAGGCAACAACCTGAAATTATGGCTCCAAAAGGGGTGCACATTTCTTTTTATAGGATTTTTTTCTGGCAGTCATAGCAATGATGAAACAAAAGGCACAAGAAAGGAGTTTTCAATTGGTTCTTTCTCAACAATACACTGAGGCAGGAGAGGCACAACACAGGACTTGGGAGAAAGGCCTTGTTCCTGGAAATCTGTGTAGCAGATGCATTTATTTTTGGTTCCAAAGAACCATTCATTCATTTACAAATTGTTCACCCGCTCACCTTTCTGCTGAGAGAATAGGTTGGTTTGGGTCCTTCTGTTTTTTCCTGTTCCAGTCAGGTTTATGATTTATGATCTATTCCTTTCTGCTAGCTTTAGGAAAAGGATTCTCAAAACTCCAACTTCTGGCTGCCTCCACAGTTAAATGAATTTAGCTATCTGCTCATGTTTCTAACTTTCACATAACTATAGCAATACATCAAGATAGGATATTTCTTAATTCAAAGCGTAGAGGGATGCAGGTATTGACCTGCAAATTAACCCTCATTTTAACTTGTCCAATTACTTGTCAAATAATTTGTATAAAAAAACCTCACATTGGGGCAGGAGAGATAGCATGGAGGTAAGGCATTTGCCTTTCATGCAGGAGGTCATCGGTTCGAATCCTGGTGTCCCATATGGTCCCCCATGCCTGCCAGGAGCAATTTCTGAGCATGCAGCCAGGAGTAACCCCTGAGCACTGCCGGGTGTGACCCAAAAACCATACAAAAAAAAAACACACACCAAAAAAACCCTCACATTTCGCTATTTCCAGTAGCCCAAATATGAAAGCAGTCAAAGAGACATTGGTAGATGATTGAATAAAGAAGGTTTAGATTTAATTATTAAAATATTATCTAACTTTTTATTAAAAATTGTCATGTTCGAGAGAGGACATGAAAAAGGTAATTGAAACACCACAACATACAGAAAGAAATATCAACTTAAGTATCCAGTGAGCACTACAGCAATAAAACAAGAACCACATAATAGTCTCGGTTCTGAAATCAAACCATGCTGGAGTGCAAAAAGAAAGATAAAATAAAATAAAAGAAAATTGGAGTCATCAACTTCAATATCTACACCAAAATATAGATGTCAAAAAATCAATCAATCAATAAATATATATGTGGAAAAATAATTATTTTGTGCTTTTTTTTTGTTTCTCTTTCCCCCCCTGCATAGGCACAGTAACTATTGCGGATATTATAGAGGGAATTCCCTTGGCCTAGGAGATACAGGGTTTCTCCACCCCTGAAGTATACTGTCATGGGATTAACTATAGACTCCTTGCATGATCATTTACTCTCCCCTCGGTGCTTTGTGGTTTCAATTACCTTTTTCATGTCCTCTCTCAAACTGAGGTTGAAAGCCTCTAGAAGGTCTCCTCCCATTTTCAGCTTATTTGATTTATTTTTATTTTTTCTTATTTTTTACCCCATTCTATTGCTTTTCTTTCCTTCAAACAAAACCACATAACTTGAATTATCTAGATTCGCCTCTCAAATAGAGGGAGAAACAAAGGAGGATACCAGGACCAAACAGATAGAAGATCACTAATAGTAAGCTAGACAAAGAGGAGACCACCTACTTTAGCAACCCGGGAGGTGATGGTGGAAGATATGGGTTGCAGAAAGGGAATGGGGATGTGGGGAGGACAAATTTGGTGATGGGTATTTCCCTGGTTCAATGTTAATATGTACCTAAAATACTACTGTGAAAGATATGTAAGCCAATATGATCAAAATAAAAATTAAAAAAAAAATTGTCATGTTCAGTAAAATGAAAAGATTTAAAATAATTTAAGTGAAATAAAACAAAGAGAGAAAGACAACTAGTGGACTTTTTCCTGTGTGCAATAAGAACAAAATTGAAGAACAGATAAGACAAAATCAAAAAAAGAAATAAGTGGACATTGATGACAGAGCTAAGGAGAAAGGGTAGAAGAAATAGATGAAGGGAACAAAAATAATATCATCTATACCTGATCATAAACAGAAAATAAACACTTAGGCCATATAAAGGTGATCATTTTTTGTTTTCAATTTTCTCATCAGCATTACCAAACATAATTTAATTACTAATTTTATTAATACATAATTATATTTCATATTATATTAATTAGTAATTATCCATTATTATCACATCACAGTAAAATTGAAAAGAGTGTAGGATAAAGTAAAAAAGTCTTAAGTTATTGAAAAGGGGCCGAAGGTAGCTGAGGGAGTAAGAGTATGCATTGTATGTGAGAGTCCCAGGTTGGACCCTGAGCGTTGATGATGCATCAAGAACTTACTGGAGCAACCCCTGATTGCCTCTAGACACACCTAATAAGTAGTTCCTGAGCATCTCCTGATGGGTTGCAAACAACATCCTCCAAAATGATACCAAACAAGACAATGGGTTAGCCACAAAATGATAGACCTAGGGTTTTTTTGTTTGTTGGAAGGTTTTGAATTTGGGCCACACTTGGGAGTGTTCAGGGAATACTCCTGGCTCTGTGCTCAAAAATCACCACTCTATGGGGCTAGAGATAGCATAGCAGTAGATCATTTGCCTTGCATGCAGCCGACTCAGAACAGATGGTGGTTCAAATCCTGGCATCCCATATGGTTCCCTGTGCCTGCCAGGAGCGATTTCTGAGCACATAGCCAGGAGTATCCCCTGAGGATTGCCTGGTGTGAGCCCCCCCCCCAAAAAAATATCACCACTCCTTGAAATATTTGGAGTACCCACCATTCGGGGTGCTAGTGATTGAACTAGGTTTAACTGTGTACTAGGCAAGCTTCCTCTCTGCTAAGTTGTTGCTCCAGTTCCATGGTGCAAGATTTTATTTCACTGCCATTCTGTATGTGGAAAGAGGAAAGAAAGAAGAAAGAAAGAAAAGAAAGAAAGAAGAAAGAGAAAGAAAGAAAGAAAGAAAGAAAGAAAGAAAGAAAGAAAAGAAAGAAATAAAGGAAGTAAAAAGGGAAGAAAGAAAGAAATGAAGGAAGGAAGGAAAGAAAGAAAGAAAGAAAGAAAGAAAGAAAGAAAGAAAGAAAGAAAGAAAGAAAGAAAGAAAGAAAGAAAGAAAGAAAGAAAGAAAGAAAGAAAGAAAGAAAGAAAGAAAGAAAGAAAGAAAGAAAGCAGGAAGGAAGGGAATGAGAGAAGGGAAAGAGGGAAAGAAACAGGAAGGAAAGAAGAGGAAGGGAGGAAGGAAAAAGGAAATAAGAAAAGGAAGAAAAGAAAGAAGAAAGAGATGGGGAGGAAGAAAAGAAGGAAGGAAGGGAGGGAGGAAGGAAGGAAGAAATAAAGGAAGAAAAGAAGGAAGGAAGGGAGGAAGGAAGGAAGGAAGGAAGGAAGGAAGGAAGGAAGGAAGGAAGGAAGGAAGGAAAGAAGGAAGGAAGGATGAGGTGGATAAATTATACAAATACGATGTTTGCCTTGCAAGTGGCAGATTTAAGCTGAATCTGCATATAAACATACAGTCCTCTGATCACTCCAGGAGTGATCCCTGAGTGCAGTCCTGAGGAACAGTGGGTTTAGCGCCAAAACAACAAAAAAATGATAGTCTGAGCACAAATTTCAATGAATTATTCTTAAAAATAATGGAGTAATATATTTATGCTAATAAAATACCAATTTAGCAATATGTGCTGAACTGTAACTCAAGAGTAATAGATCAATACAGATATCTTTAAACTCACAAAGTAATAACAAATTTGAATATTCACTAAAAAGGAAAACTAAGGGCCAGATAGTAGTGACTAGGATGCTTCTCTTTGCATGCACTAACCCAGGTACAATCTTCCTCAGCACTGAATATAATTAGCACTTCAGTTACCACCAAAGCACCATGGGATTGATCCCTGAGCATGGCCAGGTATAATCCCCAACAAACAAACAAAACAAAAAAAACGGGCCCGGAGAGATAGCACAGCGGCGTTTGCCTTGCAAGTAGCCGATCCAGGACCAAAGGTGGTTGGTTCGAATCCCGGTGTCCCATATGGTCTCCTGTGCCTGCCAGGAGCTATTTCTGAGCAGCCAGCCAGGAGTAAACCCTGAGCACTGGGTGTGACCCAAAAACTAAAACAAACAAACAAACAAACAAAAGTAACAACTAAAACAATAACTTGACAAAACCAATTGAATATTAAAATGTGGTCACTCTAATCAGCCATGTGGAAAACATTCTAGAAACATCAGTGAAGATAGGGGTTGTGAAAGCAATGAAAACAGTGTGTAGGAAAAAATGTAATATAATATATTGATTGATAGGACAGAAAAGGGAATGAAAGAGAGGTGAAGAATAAATACATATTAAAATGTTTTTCTCTTCTCTTATGACCAAATTTTAGTGTTTACTTCCCAAAGAACAAAATTCTACCACAATTTTTCAAATTAACAATTGGTCTCTATTTAGGAGTTTTTAAGGAGAGGGCTATTTGTTAGAATGGTGGTCAATCTTATGTATCAAATATAACACATAGCTTAATAGCTACCCCCAAAAGGTGTTGTGTATGTAAACATTTCAGTGAGATCGGTGATTGTGCCCTACCCCAGGATGTGACCTGGCATTCTGTTCCCACCCTAGGATAGTACCTGATTCTGCTCCCACCATTGAGTGGTACCTGATCCCACCATTGGGTGGTACCTGATTCTGGGAGATAAAAGCAAGGGTCTGTGGAAGGCGAGGGGCTTATTCGCTGGAACTGATGCTGAGGCTTTGGGCTTCAGTCTTGTCCACCAAATAAAGCTAGTATTTTCACAAGCTTGACTCTCTGCTAGCTATTTACCTGGTGATTCACCTCAAGACTGCCGGCTGAACAGGGTGGCAGACGCATGCTTCGAGCTGGAAAGGAAAGACCTCATCTTCCATCCCTCCATCAGTCAACCTCATCAAGGGCTGATTTGCAATATAAGGGCATCTGAACAGGCTGAACCTGGACCCTCAATAACTGTAAGTGAAATACTTTATTGGAAATTTCCTCTGCTGACCATTAAATGGTTTCTGTGGTTAGTCATGTGGATTCTGCCACCTTTTTGCTTACGCATTGGTTCTCTATTATACAAGTGGATTACTCCATTTTGTTTTGAACTAATTAGTTTGGATCTAAGAACAATCACTTCAGTTGGATGATTGTGGTCTATAATGAAAATTGATTTGTTTACAGCCATCATAGTTTGTGGAATTTCTGTGTTGGCTCACGTTGTTACTGTGAGCATAGGTATTGGCTGGTATTTAGGAAACAGAAAGTGTAGAAATGGTGAGGCTAAAACCAGTATGGATATTAAGGAAATCTTTCCGATGAAAATTCAGACCAAGGTGCAGGCTGATGAATCCAGCCCCACCATCAACAATATAGAAATTTTTCCTGGAAGAAAAACAACTTGGAGTTAAGCCGGATTCTAGCAAATTGCATGACAGTAGTGACTGAGATAATGATCAACCTCTGGTGCTAAGTCTAGAAGTGAGGCCTGATTTTATTCACAAAATTGAATCACACAACAAAGCAGATTCAGATAATGAACCACACACATGGCCTCAGAGCTCTATTCAGAGTAATTTTGTTAATCCGGCTTCATCCCCTTTACATGGGGTAAATATTTCTAACTATGTACCCCTTCAGATGGAAGAATTAGATCAGTTTAGAAAAGCATGTAAAGAGTATGACCCAGCATCACCATACAGTGTGGAGTTACTAAAACTTTGGAGTCATAACTCATTTAGGACTTTGTATGATTTGAAAAAATTTGCTAATATATACCTGTCATCTAAACAGCAAACAGAATGGGAAATGTTCTATTCAGAAGATGTAAAATCTAAATTATATAGCCTGGATGGTATGAAAAAACAAGTGGCAGGGGTTACTCTAGTGCAGTGGTCCTCAAACTATGGCCTGTGGGCCACATATTGTATTTGTATCTGTTTTGTTTCTTCATTGCAAAATAAGATATATGCAGTGTGCATAAGAATTCATTCATCAAAATTGCACGACTACTTACTAAATAAAAAATTTTTACTTTGTAAAAAAAAAAAAGAAATCATTCATAAGTTTTGTTTTTACTAGTCAGACCCTCCAATGGTCTGAGTGACAGTGAACTGGCCCCTGTTTAAAAAGTTTGAGGACCCCTGCATCATATGAATTTTTGATGGCAGAAAATCAATTTTCAAATATTCAGACACAAGCGGATTTACCTAAAGAGATTTTAAATTTAATTAGGGATATTGCATTGTCTTCATGGGGAAAAAAATTGATTCTAACAGCATTGGTAGAGAAACTTTTTAAAAATTACCTAAGGCCCTTATGAGCCCATTTGTAGAGTTTGTGGGTAAGCTTAAAGATGCGCTGAAGTTACAAGTTGAAGGTGAGGAGATGAGAAACTTCCTAGTAAAATCTTTGGCTTAACATAATGCAAATTTGGCCTGTAGATTAGTATTAAATACATTAAATGAAAAGGCAGATGTGAATGATTTCCTTTATGCCTCTTGGAATGTCTATGGGGAAACCCAACAGCCACCCCACTTAGACTCGGTACAAACCTGCGCAGTTACCAAGGGGACAATGCCTTTCTACCCACAGGGATAAAGCACTTCCTGAAAACCAGGTCTTTGTCCAAAATGCAAAAAGGGTCGCCACTAGACAAAAGATTGCAGATCTGGAAACCTCATTGATAATAACTTAAGGAGAGGTTTCAACACAATCCCCAGAAGGCAAATCGTCTGCTACCATTGTGGAAAATGGGCATATCAAAAGAAATTGCTGTCCTTTTTTAAATTCAGCTCCTCAAGGACACACATACAGGATGCAGGGAAATGCCCACAGGGCCTCACCCCAGGAACTTCCAAATATGGGGCAAAATCCACAGACAACAATTCTTCCCAGCCCAGCCCAAGGAAATTCATCACAATTAGGGAATTACTTCACGCTACATCAGAGAGCACAAGATTAGACGTATTATGCCCAGAGGACATTACAATTTACTCAGAAGCATGCCCTTACATGTTAGAAACTGGCATTATGGGCCCGCCACCCCCAGATACAATGGGTTTGATTCTTGGCAGAAGTTCCCTCAACATAAAGGGTATATCAGTAACCACTGATGTCATTGACTCAGATTCAATGGGAGAAATCATTGTAGTTATTACCGTACTGGTTATGTGGACCTTTAAAAAAGGAGAAGCGATTACCCAGTTAGTAATAGTGCCTTATGTCAAATTTGGAACTTCATATAAAACTAGAATTGGAGGTTTTGGAAGCACAGATCCCGGTGCTGCTCAAAACCCAATCGTGGCTCTGGTTACCAAATTTAAAGATGAAAACCAATGATCAAACTTCACTTGGAAGGGCAACCCTTTGACAGCATGATAGATACGGGTGCTCAGGTTACTATAATTTCTGATAAAGAATGGCCAGAAAATTGGCCTCTTCAGGAGGAGTAGGAGGCCTGAGCTCCTGTCTGTTGAGTACAAGGACTATGATATTTTACGGCCCAGAAAATCAAAAAGCTATAATCAGACCTCATGTGGGCCATTTTCACCATCCCTGTGGGGCCATGACCAACACAAACAGTGGAAGGCAGAATTCCACATCCCATTAGGTCCAGAAGAGCCCGAACCTTCTCTCGATTTAAAAACTCAAAATTTTTCGTAGGGGCCACTGCCTTAAATACCCCAGCACCAAAAAATAAAATAAAATAAAATGGAAATCTGACGAACCAATTTGGACAGGTCAGTGGCCCCTTAAAACTGATAAATTAAAGGTGCTGAGAGAATTAGTGGAGGAACAACTAAGTTTAGGACATATTGAACCATCTTTTTCTCAATGGAATTCGCTTATATTCACTATAAAAAAGAAATCTGGTAAATGGAGACTTTTGATGGATCTTAGAGCTATAAATTTATCCATGATACCTATGGACAAATTGCAGACTGGTTTACCATCACCTGTAGTTATTTCAAAGGAATGGCCACTAATTAAAATTGACCTGAAAGACTGCTTGTACCATATTTCTATTCACCCAGATGATAAAAAACCTTTTTCATTCTCAGTTCCTTCTCTCAATAACACCCATCCCTGCAGACATTTCCAATGCACTGTTCTCCCCCAGGGCATGCTGAATTCCCCAATAATGTGCCAGTTTTTGTAGATAAGGTTTTGAGCTCTGCTTGTGAAAAATTTCCTCAAGCCATGATATTTCATTATACAGATGATATCTTGCTCACAGTGAACAATGAAACAGATTTACAGGACTTATACTCTTATGTTATTGACTGTTTACAAACATCAGGACTGAAAATAGCTTTAGAAAAAATACAGACAATGCCACCGTATCAATATTTGGGTTTTATTTTGCACCAAACATCAATACATCCACAAAAAATGTCTATCTAAAAAGAAAACCTCAAAATGCTTAATGATTTTCAGAGACTTTTAGGTGATGTAAATTGGCTCCACCCTGCACTAGGAATCCCGAATGCAGAGTTGTCTAATCTGTTTAAAACTTTGGAGGGTAACCCTGCATTAGATAGCCCAAGAAACTTAACAACAGCTGCCAAAAATGAATTGGACATCTTCTTGAGCAGATTAAAAAATTTTTTTCTTTTAAGATTCATCCGGGAGAAAAGGTATTTCTGTTAATTTTCCCTACTATAGAAACCCCCACTGGGGCCTTGATGCAACAGGCAGGACCTTTGGAATGGGTGTATTTACATAACAAACAGCCTTGCTCAGTTGTCCCCTACTTGGAACTGATTTCAAACATTATTATCAAGGCAAGACTCAGATTTATATCTTTACTAGGTTTTGATCCAGATATAATAGTTTTGCCAATACCAAAAAAAGGAAATTGAGTCAATATTGCCTCTTAATGAATCTCTAAAAAAGGGCCCTCTCAGATTTCACAGAAGAAATATCCTCCCATTATCCAGCAGGAAAAACTTGGGACTTTTAAAAGAAAACTCAGTTTGTTAGTTCTTCAATTGTTCGGGATTCCCCTATTCCCAATGCCAAGGCTTTTTACATTGATGGATTCCAAAATGAAAAAGGAGGAATAACCGGAGACAACATTAATATGACCATAGATACCAAATATAAATCTGCACAGAAAGTTGAATTAGCAACGTTAATTTACCTATTAGAAAATGTATCTGAAGCCATGAATATAGTTTCTGATTCTTTGTATAAGGTAAATTTATGTCATGTAATAGCCACTGCCTCCCTTAATGCTAATAACCTGATCATACAGAACTTAAACGATTACAGCAGCTTCTTCAAAAACGAACTGAGCCCGTCTTCATCACGCATATTATAGCCCATTCAGTTCTTCCAGGACTGATGGCTCAAGGAACTAAAACTGCTGACTTGCTAGCAATGCCTATATTTAAATCACCTGTAGAGGAACATTCAGCCCTACATACATATGCTTGCCATTTACATGTGAATTACCAAATTCCATGGAGGCAAGCTAGAGAAATTGTAGAAAACTACAACATATGTGCACCATTAACAAAAAAGACTCACATAGCAGGAGCAAACCTAAGAGGCTTACAATCTAATGAACTTTGGCAAATGATATAACTCAAACAGATTTATTTCCAAGAAAACCTTATCTTCATGTTGTGGTGGACACTTATTCTCGGTTTATGTGGGCAATTCCTATGTCTTCTCAAAAGTCTAAGGCTGTTCGTAGTTTTCTTTTACACAGTTTTTCTGTGATGGGTATTCCATATTCTATAAAAACTGATAATGGGCCAGCCTATGTTAGCAAAACTTTTGAATTTTTTTGTAAAGAATGGCAGATAAGACATCTGAAGGGAATTCCTTACAATTGTAGGGGACAGGCCATTGTCGAAAGGACTCACAGAACCTTAAAAACTCAATTACAAAAAAATAGAAAAAGAGGCTTACCACCAATAGATTTGCTAGCTTCGACTCTTATCACACTAAATTACTTAAATTTACTCCAAGGGGAAAGTTACACTGCAGCAGAAAGACATTTTAAAGAAGATATTCAGAGACAAGAAACAACCCATAAACCTATTTGGATCAAGGAGGATGAAAAATGGATAGGTGAATATCTTCTCCTGAGAGGAAGGGGTTATTCCTATGTTTCTACAAATGACAACCCTTCCAAGAAATTTTGAGTTTCATTATGCCTTGTTAGAAATTGGGCTAGCACAAATGATCAGGTTCAGACTATAAACTCCCCTTCAGATCAAATACAGAATACTAAAGACACTAACAACAGTAATATTGCTGAGGACTCCTGGTCAGGGAATAAGGATTTAGCTGTCACACACCATACATTGAGTGAGACTGACAGTAGTGATAAACCCTTACACTCCAAGATGCAAAAGGAAAGACAGGAACCTGTCTTAACTGGGCTCCAAAATACAGGAAACTCTTGCTACATGAACTCAATATTGCAATGCCTATATAATTTTTTAGACTTGACTCAGTATTTTCATCAGGATAAATATAAAAAGGATATTAACAGGAAAAATCCAATGGGGCATGAAGGTAATTTAGCTGAAGAATTTGGTCAGCTCATGAAAACCATGGAAAATAAATTTTATAGATATATTAACCCTGAAAGCTTCAAAGTTACAATTGGTTTACTTAATGACCAGTTTGTTGGACACAATCAGCAGGATCCACAAGAACTACTGGTGTTTCTAATAGAGGGACTACATCAGGATTTGCTTACTGTAAATCTAATGACAGACAAAACTATACATCTTTTGGAAAATGAAAATTATGAACAATTTAGTCCAGTACACCAAAAGGCTCACAAATCTATTATTTATGTTCTCTTTCAAGGACAATTCAAATCTATACTACAGTGTCTCACATGCCACCAGAAGTCTGAGGTTTATGAGACATTTGTTCATTTGTCTATGGCTGTCACATCTACAGATAAATGTACATTACAGGAATGCCTCTGAATTTTTTTTAAAGAAGAAGAGTTAAGGGATGACAACAATGTTCAGTGTAACAGCTGCAACACTAGAAGGGATTTTTTCAAAGAAAACATATTTATGGAAACTGCCACCAGTACTAATAATACACTTGAAACGTTTTGCTTTAGATGGCAAACAAATAAAAAAAATTGCACACTTATGTGGATTTTCCTTTAGAAGACCTCAATTTAGTAGAATTCTCTTCAGAGAATAAAAACAAGATTAAGAAACACAACTTACCTGGAGAGATAGCACAGCGGCATTTGCCTTGCAAGCAGCCAATCCAAGACCAAAGGTGGTTGGCTCGAATCCCAGTGTCCCATATGGTCCCCCATGCCTGCCAAGAACTATTTCTGAGCAGACAGCCAGGAGTAACCCCTGAGCATCACCGAGTGTGGCCCAACCCCCCCCCCCCCCAAAAAAAAAGAAACACAACTTATCATCAGTGTCAAACCATTATGGTAAAGTTCACTATGGACACTGTACTTCATACTGTAAAATTGCTGCAACACAACATTGGATCAATTTTGATGACAAGAAGATCAAAAAGTCCCTAGTACATTGGTGAAATCCACAGCAGCATACATCCTGTTTTATACTCCTTAGAGATCTACAGTGAACACCAGATAATCATTTCACTTCCTTATCGGTTGCTATTAATGCTCTATGATCCTTTTCACAGGCATGATCAATGACTAGGATTGACAATAATTGAAACCCAATGCGTTTCCTTGTATGTTGGATTTATGTCTTAGTTTCATTATTGCTCTAGGTCACAGTTAATCATGAAATCTTACAAGTTAATATAGTCAAGATTTACCTGAAAGAAAAATTTGTCATCATATTAATGTTGTTTTTCTTTTTAGGTACACTCATTTAACGACTTTCACTCTTTTTTTCTAACATCATTGCTTTATTTCCCTCACTTTAGGTTTTAAGATGGGATGAATTCATAATGCTGACATAACAATACTTTTTAGGTGGACTTTCTTCACAGTGCTTCTTGCCTGTTGACTATCATAGAGTTACTGTTATACAATAACTTTGTATATATACTGTTATACACTTATAGTAGAGTTTTCCATGTTTGTATTGTGCATGAAATTTTCTTTCAGATCTGCTCTGCCATAAAAATTTTATTTTAGTATGAAATGATTCATTTACAGTTTGCCAGCTATTACATTTTAAAGTGCTTTTAGTTGATTCAGTGGAATTTTTTTTTTCTTTTGCTCTATTTTGGATCCTTTCCAACAAATATTTTTTGGTATGAATGTTATGGCCATATTTTTTGTGAAGTCTGTATGTGTATGTCTTGTTCTGTGTCTATTTTGCATATTTTGTATATAGTTCCTTTTTTCCTAACTTTATCTTCTCCAATTTAGTTTTCCTTATCCTTTCCTCTCTCTTCCTAGTCCTTAACATTTAATTTTCAGGATTTCCTTCACATGTGCAAATCATCTCCTTCACCTACAACTACAAGCCTCCTGACCTTGGCCTGAGGAAGAAATCTGTGACTGTTGGAGTTTTGTACTATGTTTGCTGCAAACTTGTTGGAAATGAGGCCACCTGGAATTTGTGTCACAATATAACCCCATAAAAAAGATCCATGGACCCACAGTCTCTGGATCCCAGTTAAACTGTGCAATCTGAATTTCTGGGTTTCCATCCAGATACACAGTGCTATGGTTGACCTTTTCTACAATGGCTATCCCAAGATTGCACCGATCCCAAAGGAAATGCAGAAGCCCAACCAACTCATGATGGCAATAATGTAACGATTGGGGATGCCCCAACATATGGATGCCTGTTCTGGCCTTTCTTCTTTCAGCTTGATGTTATCTTCTGTACCAGGCTTCAACCCGCTTTTCCAGACCCATCAAGTGTCTTTTGCTGGTCTTTTCAGAGTTCCAGACCCCTCATCTTTACAGATTGGTATTGGACTCTGTAGAAATTTCACCTTTTGTATTTTTCTTATAATTGTAAGCCTTTGAATTTATATTTGGTACTACATTTCTTTTGACTATTGTAATTAATGTTATTCTATTTTAGTTTTTAATCTTAGGAATTGATGTTGTATTACATTAGGGTTTTGCTTTCTTGACTTTAGGTTAGTGGGTTAGATATTGCTGTCTATAGTTTTCTAAATGATATTTCTGGTTTTTTTTTTTTTTTTTTTTTTTTTTTGCGTGGGCGCATCATAGGTAAAAATACTAGGTTTAAAAGGAGGTTCTATCCATTTTGGATGAACCCTCAAGTTGTTTATTTACACAGGGAGGTTCTTTGCCTTAAATATTTTGTTCTGGTTTGTGACTTAAGCTCCAATCTATAAATAATCGGCTGTACTTGGTACATCAATTTCAGACCTCATATAGACTTCTGCCTGGACTAAGAACTTGGATTAAGTTCAGATGCCTATTGATCATCATTGCAGTGGTTCCCCCATTGTGCAGGGGGTATATGTTTCTTCCTCCAAAATAAGGGCCTAATTCAATGCCTTCAAAGATGGGCATTCTGGTCTACCTGGATTTGAATGGAAAATGGGTTTGAAGAGATAGCGTGGAGATAAGGCATTTGCCTTTCATGCAGAAGGTCATTGATTCGAATCTCGGTATCTGCCAGGAGCGATTTCTGAGCATAGAGCCAGGAGTAACTCCTGAGTGCTGCTGGGTGTGACCCAAAAATCAAATACCCAAATCCCCTACCACCAACAACAACAACAAATAAAGAAAAGGTGCTTCTTCTCGCCTGCTACACAACCTTTCTGGCGTCTCTTCGAAGGATCTATGTCTATGGATTACAATTGGGCTTTCTGATTGCCCTGGGAGCTCACCATCACCTACTAGATCCTTGATCATTGAATTTCAGATTCTCCATCTGCTTCTCTAAGGAAGAACTTACTTGGAATTCTTCATATTGTACATCATAGATCTATCATCTCAGAAGCTTGTAGTGCATTCCTTGACACGTTTCTGGTTTTAGACACCCTGTGTTTAGGTTAGAAGTTTTTCTTTACATTTTCTTGTGATGCGCTTATGCAAACAGCGGCTCTTTTGCTCTTTTATTATTGACGAGTTTTTCCTTTAATAATTTTAGACAATATTGTTTATTCACTAAAAACAAATGGGAGAATTATTGTGTATGTAAACATTTCAATGGGATCATTATGTTACTGACCCTACCCTGATCGGTGATTGTGCCCTACCCTAGCGTGTGACCTGGCATTCTGCTCCCACCGTAGGGTGGTACCTGATTCTGCTCCCACCATTGGGTGGTACCTGATTCTGGGAGATAAAAGCAAGGGTCTGTGGAAGGCAAGGGGCTTTTTCGCTGGAACTGATGCTGAGGTTTTGGGCTTCAGTCTTGTCCACTGAATGAAGCTAATATTTTCACAAGCCTGTCTGCTAGCTGTTTACCCGCCGCTTCACCTCAGGACCACCGGCTGAACAGGGTGGCAGACGCATGCTCCAGCTGGAGGGAAAAGACCTCATCCTCCATCCCTCTATCAGTCAACCCCATCAAGGGCTGATTTGCAACAAAAGGTTTACTGAACCAAAAATTAGAAAATAAGCACAGGAAAAACAAACAATAAATTCTTACCAAATTTTACCTCTGAATTATACAGATGTGAAAATAAAGCATTAGGGGGGCTGGAGAGATAGCATGAAGGTAAGGCATTGGCCTTTCATGCAGAAGGTCACCGGTTCGAATCCCGGTGTCCCATATGGTCCCTAGTGCCTGCCAGGAGCAATTTCTGAGCATGGAGCCAGGAATAACCCCTGAGCACTGACGGGTGTGACCCATAAACCACAACAACAACAACAAAAAAAAAAAAAAAAAGAAAAGAAAAAAAAAGCATTAGGGCTGAATAGGCACTGAAATAGATACTGCATGTTGAAAAGTTGGGAGTATGAGCAAAGAAGGGAACTCAGTTAAAGGGGGAAATGAACTTCAGTGTGTGAAAGTCTTTACAATGATATAAACAGAATTACAAATTTAGTTAACAAAGGTTTTGAACTAGAAAAGTGGCCAATTGAATTTATTTTATAAAAATAATTGTTTAACTGAAATTGTGTGAAATAAAGAGGATAAAAAGAACTTCTGCAAGAGAAATGGGCAAGGGAATGAACTTGATTGTGGCCATAATAACAGAAGCGTAAGCATGGTGATACTAATGACTAAATAAAAGACTCCCAGAACTTGAATTGATTTGGGTTGTAGTTGAAGAAAACAATCATCAAGTCCCAGGACATACTGAAGAGCATGTACGTCAGGGTGGTTTTCTCAACATGAAGAGACAAAATTAGTGCCAAGTCACAGGGCTCTACTAAGTGCTAACATTAAACACACACATTGTATTTGTAACCTACTTTCTGTGCCACTGGTAATTAGGATGAGAAATGTATTTTTTATATTCTGCAAACAAAATACGCAACTACTTGGATGAGGGTGACTTGAGTATTGGAAGGAGACACATCCTTCAGTGTCCACTAACCATGTGGTACTGGGCATTGAACCTGGAGCTCCAGTTTATAAAGCTATGCTCTAGTTCTTCAAGCTATCTCTATAGTCTTGCAGATATTTTTTAATGTTTAACATCTTTCAGGTTGTTGGTACCAAATTTCAAGTTGGAGTTGTAGATATTGTTAAAAATAAAGTGATACTCCAAGATATAAGTCAAATAATCATCTTGGGAAGGCACTGAAAATCAGGTTCAAAACTAAGAAAAAAAATTATTGAAAACCAGAAATTAATCATGAAAGATTTATGAGAAAATAATCAAAGAAACACTTTATTGTTTTGCCTTTTTCTTTCAAGTATTGTCTCAGGTGGTGATGCCTTTTACTTTCTACAATGAGCATATTCAAGTGCCAATAGTGTTCTCAAAGTGATTGTTTCTAGTTTGCATAATTGTGTTATTTATATGTGAGTATACATAAAGCATAATTTTATGAAAAACTATACTCTTAAAAATGTTAAATATAGTTCTAAAAACACAACTCCTTTCATGTAGTATTTGAAAATCTACTTCCCAGGTTAGTGAACAGAAGCTCAAAACAAAAGGTACCCACGAGGTTCCCACTGAAAGGTTTGAGATAGCAAATAATTTCAGCACTCTGGTAATCTATCTCCCTAAAATAGCAATCCTGCCTTTTATTAATCAGTGCCATTACAATTGAGGCTGCTACAAATTCCTGCTCTCAGGATTGGCTAAGAAATGAATAAGTCTAAATTTACAGAGCTGAAATACACAGTTTAACGACGGTATACATCAAGTCTAGAATGATAGAACAGTGGGTAAGACACTTGCGTTGAAGGCAGCTTACTCAGTCTCCACCCTCCCGCCCTCCAGGAACAATTCTGAGTAAAGAGTCAGAGTAACTGGAACACCATCAGATGTGGATGTCTCACAAAAAAAAGAACTGTGTATATCAATATCATAAATGTTAATACTATTTTACATTATATATAATTATATATAATTATAAAATTATATATATAATTGTAATTAGTTTTGACTAATTACGCTACAATACTTAAAATTTAACAAAACTTAAAATGGAGCACAAAAATTTAAATAAAAACATGAATAGTAATTATGTTTGCTTATAATCAATATGAGAGACTATGGAGTTCAATGACACTAGAGAAGAATGGAAAAAGAACTTGATTTTTATCAATACTAAGAATCTGGGGCCGGAGAGATTGCACAGCAGCGTTTGCCTTGCAAGCAGACAATCCAAGACCTAAGGTGGTTGGTTTGAATCCCGGCGTCCCATATGGTCCCGTGCCTGTCAGGAGCTATTTCTGAGCAGATAGCCAGGAGTAACCCCTGAGCACCGCTGGGTGTGGCCCCAAAACCAAAAACCAAACAAACAAGAATCTGATAAAAATTCAATCTATAATAGACATTTTAATCTCGATAATCAATCCATTAAAATGAAAATAATAAGATGCTTCCCACTAAGATAGTATTTCTTTAAAAATATATCCAGAATATTTCAGAATTTTGGTAATTCCGAAACTCTGAAACTTATTCGGAGTGGGCAAACTCTCCTATTAAAAGAAAATGCCAACTAAAAAACCCTCTGTGTCATTTTAGGTCAAGTCTGAAACCTCTCAAGACTATTTCAATACTCTCTTATTATACATTAGATTAAGAAATGCCTCGTGGAAGAGATAAGTTCTAGTAACTGGATATTTCTTGAGTACTGAAATTATTCATGAAGAAACTGTACCCCTCTTTGAAGACTAATAGTTTTTTTGGCAGGACATTGTGTTATTCAATGTGTTAACAGAATGCTGTCTTAAAAAATAGCAAGTCTAAGTTATCCCATTACACATGTCCAGTCACTACAGATTCCAGAGAGGGGACTTGCAGAAACAGAGGAGGCATTTTGCAATCACATTTGCTTGGTTGTTATTCTCTGAAAAGGGCCAATGTAGAATACCTATTGTAATATGGATTATATGTATATTAAATCAACAAGACTAAAATGCTTAAATCACTTTCCTTTTTTTTTTTAAGTTACTAATCTTAAAATCCGTGAGTCATTTGGCTTTACTCTGAGAAATCTTTTGGTTTCTTTCTACAGGACCACTATGCTAATAAATTGTAAATTTCCTTTGCAATCTATTTTTTAATAAAATACTGCATTACCTTTTACAATTATCTTTTAAAAAGATGACTATAGGGGCTGGAGAAATAGTACAATAGGTATGGTGCTTGCCTTACCATTTGGCCAATCCTGCTACCACACATTTTACCAAGAATCTTTTGGGAGTGATCATGAGCACAGAGCCAGGATTAAACCTTCCATAGTGGTCCCCAAAAGAATGACTATAGTTACTAGCTATCTTATAAATATTAAGATAAAATTAAAGAAAACAAAACTTTCACAAACATGTAAAATACATTGTTCTTCAGTCTATCAGAACGCAATAAAAGATTAAACAGATTTTAATGCATACTTCCTCATAAATAACCCCAGAACTTTGATGTTTTCTACATTTTTCTTTAACATGTTATTTTAGAATGTCTTAATATCTACTCAATTCATTGAAATTCAATAGTCTCAAAATGATGTTTTTTGCAAATGTCAGAGAAACTGACTCCATCTTTTCCAGACATCCAAGATTATATATAATCCATGATTTTCAGCACAGAAACAGAATTAAAGGAAAATCATATTGCTGTAGAATAAATCTCATTTTTTAATTTTAGAAGTTAATGATTTAAACCTTTTTTTTATTAAGTCTAGAAAAATGAAATCCTTTAAAAGAACTTTATAATAACTGAATAGTTTCCTATCGATGTTGGCATCACATCTGGCAATAATGAAGACAAATTAACAATAAGATCTTTAAAATCTGGCAATTTGATAAAGCCAAAGCATATGAAATCACTTCTCAGCACTTAGTCACTGGTGGTCTTGGTCTAATGAAGGATCAACTTCCTGTCTTGGACTCTGGTGTCTAAATTAGAGGAGGAAAATATTACTGCAATCTGGGTTCCAGGCTTCTGGCTCACAAACAACAAAGCTTTACACTCACTAAGCAGGAAAACTTAACTTCCAAAAATACCCTCTTGGAAGAATCTGCTCTTCTATTAACTTTCAATTTAGTTCAAAGAACTGACAATGGCAAAAATTCACACCTTCAATGATTAATATATTTTAAAACTTAATGTGTCATATTAACTCCTTTTGTGCCACTTACCTTGGAGAAGGAACTTTTTTTTTTAACAAAACAGGACTTAACAAAGAAGAATCCCACTTTCACCAATTGAATTAATCTGAATATAATTAGTTCATTTAATTGCTTTAATATATGTCACCTAATTTTGTCAATGACTCTGCCTTTTGTGGGTCTAATATGCCAGGTATAGAATGACATTTTGATCTGTTTAAATACAGGGGTCTCAAATTCAATTTACCGGGGGGCCGCAGGAGGCAAAGTCGGGGTGATCCTTGAGTGCGAAGTCAGTAGTAAGCCTTGAACATTGGGGGAGTTTGACCCAAACAACTAAAACAAAACAAGATTCCTCTAGGGCAGGGCCACAAAATGTTGTACGGAGGGCAGTTTGTGGCCCGCGGGCTGTGAGTTTGAGACCCCTGTTTTAAAATAAGGATTTTAAATAGTTCTACATGTTTTACAGATTTAATACTGTTTTGAATAAAGCTTTGATGACCAAATTAGGACAATATTTTGATTTGTAAAGAATAAAGCAGAATATATAGAATATATATATATATATATATATATATATATATATATATATATATATATATATGTATGTAACTGTTCACTCAAGAGAAAATAAATACGAATAGCAAACAATTCTATTAGGATCACATTATATATAACATGAAACAGTAGATGGAAATCCACTTCTGTTATAGCCATTATGACTATAAAAATGTTCAATAAACTGTTCTCTTGTTATAATTAAAAGGATGGTGAATGTGAAACTATTTGGAAAAGCATAAGGCATTCGACCACATAAGGCATTATGGTAATTAAGGAAATATGGTTTGAACAGTGATTTTAAGCAATGGTGGTTTTACTATATCACACCAGATGACTATTACAACAAATCTTTTTTGTTTGTAGCATTAGAGTTAAATGTTTGGTACATTTAATGTATCTCAAATCTTTGTAGCTCCTTTTTCACTTACAATGAGCTTTCACATAATCAGATTTGAATCTGAATTACACTAACACTGAGAGGTAGACAAAATGGCTTTTTTTGGGGCGGTACATATTCTATTGTGTTAATAGAATTGTAATAATTCTAAGTCATAATGAAGTAATAAAATAAAGCTTGTAGTGGTCGCTTTGGCAGTACAAATATTAAAATTGGAATGATAGAGAAGATTAGCATGGCCCCTGTGCAAGGGTGTCACGCAAATTCGTGAAGTGTTCTATATTTCTAACTTGAAATAAAGTGTCAGAAGTCAAAAAAAAATAAAGCTTTTAATGGTTTGAAAAAAGATATTGTCATTGGCACATAATATCACAATGACACATTATTAATGTGCGTAATAAAATGAGAAAATATCTTTTTAGCAAAAGTAAAATACAGATTTTAAAATGCTTTAGTACCCATTTCAATGAAAAGAAATCTGACATTATAAAAATACATAAAATAGTCATGGATTTATATAATTAATTTGCATACCTCTTTTCATGAAACACACAAGTTATAAAATAGTTTTAAAGGTACTCTTATATGAAAGTTAATTCCAGTATAAAACTTTTATAACGTTTGTAATTTTAGTCCATCTATATAAATAAGGTATTTTATTACATTTGAAATTCATAACTCCATTTTAAATCATAGTATTCTTTCTCTTTTAAATAAAAGTCCACTTGAGGTAGTATGTTTAAAACTTTTCTTTGGTTCCATTCAGTCTATGTGTCCAAGTCATAAGACTGAAAATTTGGAGTCCTGTGGTTTTCTAAAGTCTGTTTATAGGCACATGTGTGATTTTCTTGCTGAAATTCTGTCCTTTCTTTCCTATCTTCCTCTGATTCTGAGTCCAAGTCTGGAGAAGAACAAGCTTTCAAGTGAAAAGCTCTAGGCTGACCATCTGCTGGCTGTCCAAAGCTTGAAAGGGCATCCATGTATGGTCTCCTCAGAGGCTTTCCAAATGTTCCTGAAAGAAAGAAACACCATGAGCACTGTACAGACAAGAAAATTAACTAAATGCATTTCAAGTGTAAAGAACACCAGAGAATTTTGAATTTTTTTCTATAAGTGTAGTTTACAGTACTCAACTGAGAATAGATATGGCATTATGATGAGTAATTTTGGAATAGAGGATCTGTGACTTAAATTGATTTATCACTTGATTAAGTCATGGATTTAATTCCCTCATTAAGTATATCCATTTTCTCACTTCTCATGACCAACAGAATAATAACCATTGAGCAATGAAGCTACAAAATACAAGTGTTCTCAAATTCAAGCTTTTAGTACCTGAGAGTCTACCAAAATTCAGTGGGAAGGGCACTAATATAATAACTACTAGTTATCAGTGGCTAAATTCACAAAATTGCACTCAATATCTTTCAAAACCATCAATTTTCAGTGGTAAATTTAAAGTAGCATATATAAAGTTGATTTTTCATGATGCATACCTCCCATCTAACCCTTTCTTCTTTAGTTTCAGAACACTCAACTGGCTCAAATTCTTGCCTCAGTCAAATGAAAGGTATTTTCTTTTGTAAAAAGGGAATAGCAGTATTTATTTTGTTATATTGTGACAATACAAAATTTATTAAAGGTCAGGAAAAACTGTTTTAAAGGTCTTATATTTTTGTAAAATGAGACCAGGTCATGGCTTTTATCTGTATGTCTCCATTTTGTCAAAAGATAAGTTCTGGCATCTCATTGTCACCAGGTACAAAATGAGTCTCAGTGCCAGTCTGTGTCTACAAACAATATGGGCCAAAGGCAGGTCAGCTAGGCTGATGAGCCAGGTAAAAGGCATCTATTCTTTGACTGCGAGTCAAAGCCACCAGACATCCCAAACCACAATCATGCAGTGCACATGACTCCACCCCAAAGGCAGCTATAGCCCAAAACCACTTTTTCCACATGGCTGACAAACTGAACTCCTCAGCCTCTCCAAATTCTTGTCTTCTCGATGATGCCACCCACAGTGTTACCCAGAAAGCTCCTGAGGCTTAGTTATGGATTAAATACATAATCAAGTAAATTCCCCCACATCTGACTTTGCTTTTAGAAATATGTATACTAATAGGTCATGATAGTTTTTTAAAATATTTTTTCAACAGTTTTGCATTTAAAGCTCTCACTGCTCTTATATATGCAACTTGGAATATAAGTCCCAAGTCAAAGTATCAAATTATTAACTTACCCATAAAAGAATTATTCGGAGTAATTGAAGTTAATTCCGGATTTGGACTAAAATCTAAAGAGGACTTATTTAGACACAAATTTTTCATTCCAGGTCCTTCATTTTGAGAGTGAGTAGAACTGATCAGCTTCCGGACATGTGAAGGCCATCCTATTTCACTAACACTCTGTTCGCAGGATTCTTCTGAAGGATGAAGGCATGGATAACACTCCTTTTTCTTTATGTAACTAGATTCGTAGTGATCCATTAAAGATGTCCTTGGGTCAGAACTGCAACCTTTAACATTTTGGGACAATATCAGAAGACAAAGTTAACATTTCTACCAGTTGTTCAAGGAATCAGAAAAGATGTTAAGAAAAGGTACTACATATTTAATATATATATATATATATATATATATATAGTTAAGAAAAGGTATTATATACCTGTATGGTAGGTGTCAAAGGGATCTGGGGTACAGACACTTCCCTTGAGATATACAGGGCCTGGGGATCCCAAAAAGGGACAAAGAAATGGATCCACAGCAGCTTCCACATCTGCTTCACTACTGTTGTCGATATGGCATGTTCCTTTAAAACAAACATCTGAGTCACTGTACTATTCAACATTCCCTGCACTTTTGGCATTCGCTACTTTATAAATGCAAATTTTAGACAGAACACATTTTTTTTTTTTTTTTTTTTTTTTTGGTTTTTGAGCCACACCCGGCAGTGCTCAGGGGTTACTCCTGGCTGTCTGCTCAGAAATAGCTCCTGGCAGGCACGGGGGACCATATGGGACACCGGGATTCGAACCAACCACCTTTGGTCCTGGATCGGCTGCTTGCAAGGCAAACGCCGCTGTGCTATCTCTCTGGGCCCAGATAGAACAACATTTAGAGAAAAGAAACATACAGAAATTTATAGAAGGGTTTTCATAAAAACTATTGAGATCTAGGAATCAGTAACTGAATAAATTATTTTAACATCTAACTAAAAGAGAAGTATTTCATTAACCATTGAATGGTACCCTTGTTGTCAGGTCCAGGTTTCACCAGTGTATCACTATTGTGGCCGAAGCAGTTATGTCCAAGTCACCTACTACCATTTGTGCTGATTGCCTCCCATCCTCCAGACCAGGAATTTATTTAAACAAGACTTCTTAATACCCAGCTTAAATATAAATTAAGCCAAAAAGGAAATTACTATCATAATGCCATTAGGTGAACAAAAACAACTCAGAAGCTAACCTATGTTTGTTGTGGACAGAGAGGTGAGGACAAGAGAAACCTTGAAGCTTAGAGATGCTTGGTGGAGCGCCTCGTACTTGGGAATCCAGATGGAGCAGAGAGAGGTAGTAGAGGCAGGTCTCAGAGATAAGAGACCTTGCAGAATGGAACTCAGTATTGCTGGAGCCTTGATAGCTACTCTAAAAGTTCATTAATCAACTCCAGGGAATTCAGTCACTAGGATACTCTAGTTCTATTGCTTTAGGCATCTCTTCAGTTATCCCAGTTAAATTTCAAAACACTTGGGCCTCTGCTTTTTTACAGCCAAGTTAGATTAACAAGAATACCCTTTTTAATGTGAAGGTATTCCTTTCTATATCACAGCCATGCCAAGTGCACTATAACTGTTTAATTTTTGTCTCACCAAGAGAATATTCTTCACTCCCAACTATGGAGTCTGGTACAAAGCAGATAGTCAATAAATGCTCTTAAACAGTTTTGAGAGTAAGGTCAACAGTTTCTTTTTTTGAGTTGCTACCATATGCCAAGCACCATGTAGTTTCTTTCTATTATTATCTTATTTAATTTTCACAACTAGCTAACAAGAAAATGTTATAATTTCCCAAGAATACGAAGTGTTAGTAGTAGGTCTTGAATCCATCCTGTGCTCTCATAGAATGTGGTCTCATTTGGCATCAAAGAACATCTATGATAGTTATGTCATCTGTGGGAATTACACTTTCCTATAACCTATTAATATTCTTTGAGTACCCAAAACAAAGATTTTCCTAGTATTTAGGAGGGCATGATCTAATTTAATTTCACAGTTTTGCTAGTGATCTTGGGTCAGGTTCTAAATATGTTTAGAGTATCCAATTCTAAGGAAAAAAAAATACCCAAGCCTTCTCTATACAAATGTCTGAAAATAACTAGGTTAATGTCATTTTAAATGCTTACCATTACTGTCGTGTTGAGATAAGAAAAATCCACCTCCTGAGGAAGTGACAAACTGATGGTGGCTTCCACTTTCTGAGGACATGTACCCGTCCTGTCTGTCAGCTAATGTCCCTTGAGATGACAAATAACTAGGGATATCTGCCGGCAAGTTGGTCTCATCTGTAATCAAACAGCAGCATTTATTAACCATGAATGATTTGTAACTGCCCCCTAAGCTGTCCTGTGGAACTCTTTGTGCTGATTTCTATACAAACCAAATAAATCTAATGCTGCAGAAACATCTTGATGGTGCAAGTAAGGCAATTAGAGTGCTGCTAACCTGGGATATTATTTCATCCTTCCTTCCTTCCTTCCTCCCTTCCTCCCTCCCTCCCTCCCTCCCTCCCTCCTTCCTTTTGTTTGGTTTTGGGTCACACTTGGCAGCACTCAGGGGTGACTCCTGGCTCTGTGCTCAGAAACTGCTACTGGCAGGCTCGGGGGACCATATGGGATGCCGGAATTCGAACCACTGTCCTTCAGCATGCAAGGCAAATGCACTACCTCCATGCTATCTCTCCGACCCTGGATATTATTTTCTTTTTTTATCTCCTATTGGATGCTCCTTCCAAATTTCCAAATTCTCAATGTTAGAGCAGTTAAAACCTTAAAGAGGTGTCAGAACAACAGTACAGTGAATAGGGCATCTCCTTGCACATGGCTAACCCAGGTTCGATCCCTGGCTTCCCACCTGAGCACTGCCAAGAATAATTTCTGAGTGCCGAGCCAGGAGTTAGTCCTGAGCATGAGCGAGAGTGGCCCCCAAATAAACAAAAACCACCACCAAAAAGACTTTTAAAGATTTTCATGGGACAGTATCTAAGTTCTTGCTTTTGGCATCATTTCTTCCATATTCCTAGCTATATACTCTGCAGAAATCATCGCTCGTACCTATTAATCAAGACATAGTCCCTCTCCCATTAGTAACTAGAATTCTCCTTTGATGTCAGGGTTGGTTGACATAGCTGACATGTTGACAAAACAATAGCAGAGTTTGAAACTCTGCATCAAAGAACCAAAGAGCTGTTCCTAGTTCTTCATCAAAACCAAAGACATCATCAGGCAGTTTTACTCTGGGATTTGGACTCTATCTCACAACGGACAAGATATTCTGAGGCCATCTTAACAAAAACAAACCAAATGAAGCCAAGCCAAAGTTAATTTTTCAACATCAGCTTTTAGGGAACAGGGTGTTATTTTTTCACTGGTCATATTTCTACAAGTTGAAACAAATGAGTCACCATGCTGACATGGGCTCAAGGAGAAACACAATCTAAAAGCTCCCCTGGGGCCTCAAACACACACAAATGCCCACCACAGCAGTGCTGACCCTCTGTTTGGCACCTGTGTTGGTGATGCTGCAGTCCTCGTTCCTTCGCCTTGTGTGGTAAATGATGACCACCCACACGAGTGATGTGCCCACCACGCAGCAAACTACTGCGATAATCACGACTCCCACGGTGGCCCAGCCATCGTCATTCAGTGAGGAAGCTGTAATCTGAGGGGAGTCGCAGGTGGGAGTGGGGATCACACTGAGTCGAACGTTGCCTCTCTCGGTGCCCAGAGTGTTGGACATTTCACACGTGTATTTCCCAGCATCTCTAACATCGGAGTCTACAATGATCAGCAGCTGATTACCAGCTGCAAAAAAGTGCCTTTCTGTGACCACCAACGGGCTGTCATCCTTGGTCCAGTTCAACCTGGGAGGAGGGCTGCCACCAGCAATGCACTGCAGGACAGCAGTTTCTCCCTTGGTGACAGTACGGTCTAACAGGGGCCGTAGAAATGATGGTGTTTCTGAGGAAACAGAAATTAAGTTTTGAGCATCGTAAGAACTGGCACATGAATTTACCCAAACTAAAATCTCAACATTTATTCTCCCACATGATGTGCATGAATTTTTAAGAGGCTAACCATGTGTACACCAGTTGGGATTTTGTTTTCTGGCTCTCAGACAAGCTAAGGATAATATTTACAGCTTTTCTTTGTTCTCCCTCACTCTTGAGGAATGAGGAATAATGGAAGAGGAATGTCTCCCAGCATAGCAAGGTATTTTAAATATGTTCTTAAAAAATAGAAAGACATTAAAAAATGCCTGAGTATGGTGTTGGATAAGAAAAAAAATCAGAACACTTAGATTTTGAAAAGGAAAATTTGTAGTTCTAATACTCAAGTCTATGTAAAATTTTGAAAATAATTGGCATTTTTATTATTTGGTGTAACCAAGATTACTTCAAATATACATATGTGATGAACAGATTTGTGTTTTTTAAACTATCTGATAAGCCATGAACTTTATCAGGCTGGAGAATGGCTCAACATTCAGGGCAGGAGTGTATGTTCTGCAGATACCTAGACTTGAAACAGAGTCCCAGTACTACATGTTCCTCTTAGCATCACTAGTCACAATCCCAGCACCACAGAACTGAAGCAGTATCATATCACTGGGCCCTAGCACTAACTGAACCACCCAGCCTAGGTGGCTGAACACCCTTAAGGCCCCTGAGCAATGCTTCGGAGGCCTCAACCTGCACCCACAACACTCCTCAATTACACACTCATGATTCCAGACTGGCACAAAAATGTAGCAGGTCTTTCCCAATTAGTTGTTATGTTTCTTTTTAACTTGGATTCTTTCTAACTTTATAAATAGTAGAAACTACACAGTGGTTGCCAAAAAAATCTTTAAGAAGGTGATGTTTGCAAAGAGCAAAGGCATCAAAGCTTAATCTTGCTATAAGAATGGGAGCAAAACATTTCCTCAAAACAGGCAACACAATCATCTTACCATCCCCAAACTTAGAAAAGTAACACAAATCCAACTTCTTTTTTTTTTTTTTTTTTTGGTTTTTGGGTCCCACCCGGCAGTGCTCAGGGGTTACTCCTGGCTGTCTGCTCAGAAATAGCTCCTGGCAGGCACAGGGGACCATATGGGACACCAGAATTCGAACCAACCACCTTTGGTCCTGGATCGGCTGCTTGCAAGGCAAACGCCGCTGTGCTATCTCTCTGGGCCCACACAAATCCAACTTCAAAACTTGGAGAGGCCCCCTGTTCTCTCAAAGAAACGGCTCTGCCCTCTGAATCACCACTTACTTCTGGCACTTAGGGCCTTTGGGAAAACTACTACCTTTCAGACTAATTTGTCTCACAAATGGAAATGCCCATTTACCTAGAACAGTCAGGGTTGCGTTTGCAGAAATGCTGCCTGCACTGTTCTGTGCTGTGCAGCTATACACTCCGATGTCCTCAATCTTCACGTCCACAATAAAAAACACGTCGTCCTCTGGCATGACATGCATGCGTCTCTCCCGGGCAGCAGGGAAGTCTGTACCTCCATCTTTCTGCCAGGCTATCTGAGGGGTTGGGTGTCCCAGGGCAGCACACTCCAAGCGAGCCATGGCCCCGGCGCGGATAGTGAGATCCATTGGCGTCTTGGTGAATGAAGGAAGCACTGGAATGGGTTTTTAAAAAATGCATGAGTGCTATTGAATTTTGGAGAGTCACTTTCATTCCTGTTTTTGTAGGCTTACAAATATCCCTGACATAAGCGAAAACATGAATTATTTCTACCTACAAGACAAGGAAACTAAAGTTCAAATGGAAAGATTAAATGACTCCCTCAAGGTTACCTCGATACAAAAAACAATGAAATGAGGATGAAACACACACAACCCAATTTTCAGACTAAAGGTCTTTCTATTTTCAGCATACTTTTTAGTTTTCTCAGTAATTACCTATCAGATATTGGGCAAATCAATAAATCTCTTTGTAGCTTGACCATTTCCTTCATCTATGTTTTTCTTTTAAAGTCTCTCCTGACTACAACAGACTATGATGTTAGACAGACGTTTTGTCCTCTAATTTAAAATTCAAAATAATTCTGTCAGGCCTTGGCAATCATTTGTTAAATGAATGCATCAATCAATTACAGTCAAATCTTCTCTCAGGAAAGATATGATTAAGCAACCATGTGACAAGAATCTTGCCTTACAACCATAAACATTCTAATAATGACATGATTTTATTAATAGCGGTTAAAATTCATTGCATATACCGAGTACTTCTGTATTCCAGACATTCTGCTAAGTCCTTTTCACAAAATAGTTTATTTAGTGATTACCCAACATTGAAAAGTTAAGTACTGAAAATTTAGGAGCTTAAGTAATTTGAAATGAGTCACAGGGCTATAAACTAGAATGGACAGACTTAAATCTAGATCTCTGAGATAAAGCACTTGTACTTTCACACACTACACTTTGTGGCTTCTTCATCAGATGAGGACACTCTGACTCCTCAAAGCAAAAATACCTGCTTTATCTCTGTGCTATCCACCATGTTAAACATAGCATCTTTGACACAACTGCTTGCTTGGGTCCAAATAAGAATCTTACTGTGTAGAGTGAGAAGCAGAGAAAGGAGGACTGTGTTTAGGAACTATGAGAGTAAACCAGGCACTGTCTGCATGTAACAATTGTTTTGAAGATGCAAAAGGAAAATTCAGATCACATACTATTTACTGTTAGCTTGGCTTTGACAGAGTAGGATGAACCGAAGTGATTAGAGATGACACACTGATATTTCCCTTCATTGGCAAATTCCACACTGCGTAGTCGAAGAATGGTGGTGTACTCCATCACCTCGCCACCTTGAGCCCGGAGGTGTGCATAATTTTCCATTTCAGCATCATGCAGTAGTTCATTGTCTTTCTTCCAGGCAAAAGTCATTGGAGAATCACTGCTGCTGGCGGCTGAGCAGATAAAGCTTAAATTGGAGCCTTTTATTGCCGACTGTGTTTCTGGCTGAACCGTGATCTGGGGTTTAGGAAAATCATCTGTTCAAAATAGAGAGGAAGAAACAAAACAATTTTAAAAGTGCGGTTTGAACACCACAAAAGTCAAAACAAACAGCGGCTCCGATATTACCCTTTGTGTATGTTACACTGATGGGACAGCAGTCCAGTGTTGAAATGATACCTTGTGAGAGTGTTTATAAAGTCACTCATTCATTTCGAACAGAGACTGAGACCTATTGATCAAAAATTATTAATGGAAAGAAGGCTATTACTTTGGAACTATAGTTTATTCCACACTCCTGGTTTTCTTTTCTAAATATATATATATATATATATATATATATATATATATATAAAAGCAGGATACTGCCAGAGGCCAGAGGGAGATAGTTCAGGGATTCAGGCGCTTTCCCTACATGCGAGTTCAAATTCCTATGTGGTTTTTCTGAGCACCACAGAGGTGGTCCTGAGCACCATCAGCAGCATAATTAAAAATAACAAAAGTCAGTAAGTTGAATTTTAAAATAAGCGTAAAACAAGACATTTCCAGGCTTAAGGTTCTTTAAAGGCCTTAACCAGAAACTGCAAGTTTCCCATTTTCTGAGTAGTAGGGGCAAATTTAAGAAATGAAACATCAAAAATGATCTCTAATACAATAATACCTCATCTACTAAAAAAAATTGTATAAAATTTTTTAACCAAAATACTGTAATAAAAGAAAAACGTATCTCCAAAACTCACTGTGGGATATTGGCTACGGCCTAGTTTTGAGTAAACAGTCAAGCAGGCTGCAGCGATATGCTGTCAGGGCCACATTTTCATTCGAGCTATTTTTAGTGCTCTGTCACGTTTTAGAAGCTACCTTTTTGAATTTTAGTTTATAATAAGCTCAAAAAATAAAAGAGGTACGTGTGTATGTGTGAATGGGGTGTGATACTCTGGTAATTTCATTGCTGTCAGTTTCCAGTACCTGCCTGCAAGTTCTAATCAACACTTTCTCCTTCTGAATCATCTAAAATTCTAAAATCTAAAACAATGCTGACATTTACCAAGAAAGGAGTAAAAAAAAAAAAAAAAAAAAAAGAAACTATGAAGATTGTACTCCCATTTTAAAGTAGTCATAGAGTTACTATCTCAGGAAGAGAAGACTGTGGCTTTTGGGACATGGGAAAGGAACAGCACAAGCCCTTAAAAACAAATGCCAGAAACTTTATTTGGATCCAAAAATGACATCAGAAGTTTTATTTCTAGAAACAGTTGGCATTGTTTAATACAACTGTCTTAAAATATCCTTTCCTTATACTTAACTAGGCATTTATAGGAAAAACAGATTTAAATAAAAATTTAAAAGCCAATGTAAAATGAGGTTATGGAATACTTTTACACACATACTACAGCTTAAGGTGACAATTTCTGACCAGTTTTAAACACACATTTATTAAAAAGGCCTCCCTAACAACTAATATTAAGCAGATAAAGACTACACAAAGGAAAACTTCAGTGTCTGATTTGGAACCACTCAATAATTTTGGGCAGTATGGATACACCAAAATTTTGGGGTGTATGACAATAGACAGAAGACATTAGTCTTTAAATAGTCCTTAAATTTATCTTTAATGAAGTCAAGTCTTCTATTACTTATAATGCTTCTTCCGCAATAGCTTAATTCTTTTTCGCAGTTTGGTAATCACTAATCACAGCTTGAAAATCACTAGTTTTATCAGTGAGTTCCTGCTGTAAATCCCTGATCTTGGGAGGAACAGAGAGGAGAGTCCTCTTTTCAGGGAAACAGACTTGGGAAACAGGTTAAGAAGGGTTATAATGCCTTGAAACTGCCAAGATCAAATGTCCTTCTAATTCCAAACTAAACACCCTAATACCAAAATAGAGAGAAAAAAATATGAGAAAACTCTTGTCTATAAAAAGTAACACTCAACTGTAGACCTATGTCTATCTACCTTGGCAAAAATAAAACCTTTATTAAGAGAACATAAATGTATTCAAAACTACTGTTAAAACATAGGTCGGCCTCAAAAAGAATGGCTAAGAGGGAAGGAAGTGTAACAGCTATACTCACCACACACAAAGCCATCTGGGCTAACAGCAAAAATACTTCTTCCTTTTAGCAGCTGAGGATGGGCACAACTGGCATTTACAAAACTCTGAAAGTTGTTTTCCGCCACCCACTGTGGGAGCCATTTTAGCTGGCAATCACACAAAAGGCTTGATGTATTTAAATGCCTGAGGAGAGTAATTACATTCAATTTGTTTTGTATGAAATGCAGATTTCTGCAAGTAAACTAAACTCAAGTAAATATTAACAAAGCACTCAATGTGGAAACCAAACACACACATCCATGTAACAGACATTCTATAGTTCCTCTTAAAGTGCAAGAAACAGTGTAGCATGATTTTTAGTTGCTCTCCTTTCTGTCTTTACTAAGATGTGCTAATACTACCAAAAACTTACGATAAGATACTATACAGTTATTAGGCCACATCAATTCAAGTTGAAAGAAAAAGAAGCTTCTCTTTTCAACAAAAAACAAATAACCAACTCCTTTTACTATCTGGTATAAATATTAATATGAAGAATAAAGAATGTGGGAAGACAATAGTTTAAACCAATAGTTTATCTGTCTATGATTTATGTAAAACTCTTATAAGAAAAAGAAAAGCTTACAATTGCCGAAGTTTCTTCATTTGTGAAAATGCATTGCCCTGTAAGGACATGATTGCGTTGTCACTCAGGTCCCTGAAAACAACAAATTAGATAGATCAGTGATTGAGTGTAATCTTCATGGGACACTTTCTGGCATAGGTCAGCCTCTTACTGGCCACCAAACATTTGATGAGATGGTCAATTTTGCAACTTACATATGGCTTAACTCAAACCTTGAACAAGACCCCCAATTTACACAAAAATGAAACTTAAGATTCTGGGGTCCATCACTGAGTTTATTTAAAGAAGAACTAAAATGAATTTCCTACTCTAATTAGGTGACAATAGCACAATCATAGGCATTTGAAACCCAGGACTATGTGCCCACTATTTAGCTAATGATCAGTGGTGAAACCCGTATTTCTAACATGAAACTTCAAACTCATGAGACATCCTCAAAACAAATAATAAAAAGTACCTCAAAGCTATACTGGAAGGCTTGTGAATCTTTCTGCTCAGTATACTATTTTAATAAACTTTCTCTTCTCTTGCTTACACATTTAGCTAGAGGTTACAGTCTTTCACCAACCCCACTCATGGCCCTCAGCATCCAGGCTTGGGAGACTCCAAACTTAATCTAGGCATAAAACTGTACCAAGAGTTACTCTGGAAGAACTTGTTAAGTACCTATCTTTGTAGGATAAGGATATTTTACGAGGAGCAGATTCTGTAACAATGAGAAAGACTACCTGTATATTATCTCATATAGGTGATTGCATCCCTAAAAGCGCAAACTATTCTTCTAAGTTACTATAGCTCATTATGCAAATTTGTAAGACTAGTAATTTTTAAACACACAAATCAAATCATGCTCTTAGAAAATCATTAATGTGTAAGTTAATTTATTGTGACAGGCATTATTATTAAGTGACTTCCACATCCTCTAGCACTTATGCCTCATAGCAATCCAAAAGATGACTTTACAGACCTTGCTCAGCATGAAAGGGCATATAAAATTTGAACCCAATTATTTTCTACTTCAAACTCATATTCGTAATCATTAGCTTACTCTGATATGCACAAGCCACTACTGTAAAGACAGTAAAATATTCAGACAAGACATACTAGCTGGGAAAAAAGTAAAAATAAAATAAACCCTATTTTAGGCAGAACGTGCATAAAATGAAAGAACATTTAGGGCTGATGTTACTTTGAAGGAATCTGAATTAAGGTATACTCCCTATGACTGCCAGTCTGTTTTCTTTACAAAACAGATTTGGAATGAGACAAGTGACAACAGAAAACAGAGTGAAATAAATGAACATGGGCAGAGACAGATAATACTGGGAGAGTCAAGGTTTAAAAATTGAAGCAGAGGTTAATACTCCATGGAGCCACTAATTCCACTTTCCCAGAACTGGATGGGATCAGATGACAAAACACTTTTGGCTAGTTTCCTCTTGAAACTAATTTGTTTCAGTAAGTCTAGTAATACTGGTCCACCCTTCCAAATTCTGTTTTGCAGAATCATACTGCTGCAACCTGAATTGCTGCCCTGCCTGCATGGTAACAAAGCAAACCTCCCTCAAAAGTCATTGGGAAGGTGTTTCATAGATCATAACTAACCAATTCCTTCTCAATGAGCAGCACAAACATGTATTTTAAATTACTCTTTGAACATGTTAACAGACAGTAAATCATGGAGCTACGGTACCAGGATTCCTTATAGTGGATCTATTCTATACTGTTTTTCTACTTCTAATGTACAATTGTAAACCATATGCCCCTTGTTAGAAGCAGCTTGCTGGGTCAGTGTTCACAAAGGCTTGGCATCCTTCAAGACTCACTAGCTTGACTTTCTAATGGCTGAGACATCTGAGCCTTCCTTGAATGTCAGAAATGATGAGGAAAGGGATCAAGATTATGAAGGTTAGAGCATGCATGATGCTGGGCACTGAGCTCAGGAACCTTAGTTTGAGTTCTGCTTCTACAAGTTGTTAACTGATAGGCTAGCGGTGAAAGAAGACAGTAAATAAAGTGAGAAAAGGGGGCAAGCATTTTATAATTAAATAACAGCCATAACAAACCAACATTTTAAAAATAGTGAAATGTACATTACTCTAAAGACTATGGAGACTCTATTTTTAACATCCGAGTCACCTTCTCAATAAAATCAATAAGTATTCAAAGCTTCCACTTAAATTTATAATAGCTATAAAGTAGTTTCCTTGAAAGGCTTAAGTTATACTCTATATTTATACACTTTTAAAAAAAAAGTAACTAAAACAAAACCCAAAATGATACATAGCAAAGTCTTCAAATGCAAAAAGACGTATGTACTTATAGACTTCCATACATGTAGAGAGACCAGTTAGTAGGTATATAGATGGTAGAGAATAGGCCAATGTCTATGTGTATTTTACGGTACTGAGAAGATACCAATAGCGATAGTATGTTTGCTCTGTCATAATACATAATCCTCTTAGACTAATTAAAATAACTAAATTTGAGGTACTCACAGGTGTTCTAAAGCATCCAAACCGGTGAAGGCTTTTTTGGTAATAGAACGAATTCGGTTACCCTGAAGTATTCTGTGTAAGGGAGAAATATTTTAAGACAGTTAACAAATGACACTTAGGATGGAATAATTATTAAATGATTAATTTTTTAAAAATTATAAGAACTCCTTTTTATTAGGCATAGCAGAATGATTCTACCATATACTATCTTATAAAAATGTATCCATGATCTTTATTATGTACCTGTATGTACTTTATTATGTACCTTAAGTAATGGAGTTCAGCATAGTTTCAAGGCATTAGTCATAGAACCCAGAAAAAACTGGCATTTAATAAGTTATTCTAAAGGTTCAAATAAAGCTGTTGTTTTGGGTTCCACTTAGGAAAAAGGCAGAAATGTTACTCTGAGTATACTGTCTCAGAAACTAATAAATAATACAGGTTTAGAGTGGAAATTTGCTCCTTCTCTTTTCCCCCATGGATACTTAGATCATACACAGGAATTCTAGGCTGACTATAACTCAATCTAAAACTGACTTACTTAAAAACAGAATTTGGCTACCTGCAAAGGTCAACTACTAACTACACAAAAGCATATTTTAATCCTGTATTGTTTCTATTATTATCAGAATATACTAAGTCTCCTAATTTAAAAAGTTCTTGAGGGATACTCTACAGCACCACTTTCTAAATAATGAATTCAGGACATATTAAAATAAGCTACACTAACAGAAATGTGAACCAAAATCACAATATCTAAGGAAGGAAAGCTGATTAATATTCATCTTGTATAAAAGCACTCATCTAATCAAACCATACTCACAGTCGTCTCAGTTTATCAAGCCCAGAGAAAGCACCATTCATGTCTTCAATGGTCCAGGAAATTTCATTATTCTTCAGATCCCTAATTGAAGATGTAAATATATTTTCATTCACATGTATGTAATGCTCTATTTATTTCAAAAACAAGAGTTGTCTTGAGAAATACTCTCACATATCATATCCAGGTAGTTTGCAATTTCTAACAAGTTCCTCATGATTTCCCAAACTGTCTCTGTGCCCTTTTCAAAATAACAGAAAATGCTTTCTCCCCAACATCATACCCTCTTCTCTTCCCTCAACAACTTTTCAAGTCTTCACTCAAAAATCAGAACAGCTGCCTTTGGTTCTATTAATTCTTCTGTCAACACAACTAAATTCAGAAAGACTTGAATAGTTTGAAAAATACATTAAACTTTAAAACCACTGTTCCAACCACACCAGCAGGAGTTTGCCAAAACATACAGCATGTCTTTCAATTATGTAATGCTTCAAATTGTGAAGAGAAAGTTTCTGACAGTGTAAAAGTCCATTGTACAACATTAAAATTAGAATTTGAGAGGGTTTTTTTTTTTTTTCACATTTAATTAATCCAGCTCTCTTTTGGCTAGGACAAATATCAAGTCCGTATATAACCAGTGTGATAAACAGACACCTTTCTTTACTTATCCTTTGTGTATCTTTTCTGCTGAGTAATTTTTAATCTGTGTTTTATAAAGAAAAATTAGTGGATTTAAAATTGTTTCCCTCTTGAGCAGTTACCAACTTCCTGGATCCTGAGAAGGCTAACTATAATCACCAAAAACAATCTGATCACTGTCCTACTTAATCCCTTTAAGAAACACATATGGATGAAATGGGCCTATTTTAATCAAACTGATCTGGGAAAGATTACTTCGAGGCCGTCTACATTTCCTTCACAACAAAGGAAATCTGCTTGTAGAAAAGTGGGCACATTTAAGAACCAATTAGGTTCATGAACAGAGAGCAAAATATGTAACTTACAAAGTCTTTAAACTGGAAAGCCCCCGGAAGGCGCAATCAGCAATGTAGTTGACTTTGTTGTTCCCAATGTGCAGTGTATTTAGTAAGCTTAGGCCCAGGAAGCTTGAGTCATCTAACCTGGATAAGTGATTGAAAGTTAGGTCCCTGTAAGAAACAAAACAAAACAAAATAAATAATAGCTTGACTTCTCAATTCAACATAATTTATTTCCTAAAAAACTGATTCTCCAGGGAACCACACCACTACTCATTTTACAACTGTGCCTTAGAAACACCCCAGGTAAACATTAGTTTTAAACCCTGTAATTTAAAAAGATAAAACAGACAAACAAATAAAACAAGACCGTTCTCTTTACTTGAAAAATTCCATTATTTAGCTCCTGTGCCACAGAACTAGAAGAGCAGAGTTGGCTTCAACTTATCACTACAAAAATATGTCTTGGTTGCATGTAAAAAAAGAACCTGTCACCTTGGAAACTTTGTTATGAAAATTTCACAGATCAGTGGTAAGAAGCTCATGCTCTAGCATGATCCCTGCTCCAAACCTGAGGAGAATAAAAGGCAACTCACAGCTCACTGAGTTTCTGGCAGAACTCCCAGGCATCAGGGCTGATCCTGTTGATGGCATTTTGGCTGAGATGGAGTTCCTGCAACATCAGCAAGCCATAAAGCCAGCCTTTGGTAATCTCTGTGAGGTTGTTATGGTCCAGCTGCCTACATTGACAAAAAGAATCAAAGCAGAATCAAAAGTTTATTATCTCATCTCTTCAAAGGGAAAATATGATTACAAACTATGCCACATTCCTATTGTTAGTAGGTGGTTAACTTCTTTTATATGAAGATATCTGCAAAAAGACTATATGCTTATAAATCCTCAATTACCTAAATTCTCAGATTATCTAAAACAATATTAAATAGCGAATTGTAAGATTGCAATTTATGCTATTTAAGGGGAATTTAAAACTACCGTAGGATTCATTTTACCAGAAAAGAACTTGTGAAAGTCACACTTACAAGACTTCCATGTTGCTCAATCCCCAAAACGCTCCATCCATGAGTTTTGTTACTCCATTTCTTTGCATTTTTAGAGACTTCAGAGCTCCAAGCCCTTGGAATGTGAGTCCATCCACATTTTTAATCTTATTGCGATTTAGTTCACTGCATTGGATAGTACAGTTAAAAATTACCTTCCATGAAATTCTGGAGGCACTTGTAAAATTAATGTTAATATATATACATATAGTTAAACCAATCAGTGTAAAATCATATAAACTGTTTTAGACTTTTCCCAAAACTATACAGTGATTTTTGATTAAGTGCAAGTATATTTCCTTCTGAAATGTGATAAAATTTTGAAGTAATAAAATATTAAAACTGGATTGCGCCTAACTGTCCAATCAGTATAGATGTCAACAGATACTGGTTTCTGGATTATTCACAATGAGAATGTTGACTAATGCTGAAACGAGGTCTACTTTAAGAGCAGGGCTGTTGATTTTATTTGTCCCTCTATGCTGCTAGAAGCTGGTACTCTCTTTCACAATTCCTTTTGTGTGGAATGGCTTTCTTTTTAAGGAAGTAGCTCTCTGCCTTGGCTGCACACTGGACTAACCCAGGGAGTTTTCAAAATTACTGAAGCCTGGATTTTGCTCTCAGAGGTTCTAATATAATTGCTCTAGGGTGTGGCCTGGATACTGGGATTTTTAACAGCTCCCCAAGTGTCCGTAACGTGCAGCCATGGTTGAAAAACACTATATTGCAGAAGTCTGTTCACAGATCCTTCTACCATTATTAATGAGACAGTTCTTTATAGCCACTTAAGCGATCAGAGCCTCCTGGAGTTGTCGAGTATTATTCTCATAAACCACAGCTGTCGAGAGTCCCCACTACTTCTGCAGGGCCACAATGACTCTTTTGTAAGGAGGCTGTTCACTGATTACACTGTTCAGGCTTCCAGTAACAATTCAACATGTCTCATCAGGAAGAAGCGAGGCACAGGGTGACTTTTAGGGCTCTTTTGTGATTCAAGAAAATCTACAAGGCAGGCTCTCAAAGGAAAGGCACCCACTTTCTTGATTTTACACTTTTGCTATATTGTGGGTTTTTGAGGGCAGATACCACACGTCAAAAGGAGATGTGAAACAGTATTTAAGAAGGCATTTTACTTACAGGTGCTGCAGCTGGGGCAGTTTAAACATTTTGGGTGGGAGAGCTGATATCCGGTTCCTGTTCAGCTTCAGCACCACAAGTGTGTTGGCCAAGCTGTCAAAATATCCAGGTTCCATCCATGTGACTCGGTTGCTATTGATATACCTGTAAAAATAAAAAAAAAATTTTTTTGGTTTGGGTCACACCCGGCAGCACTCAGGGGTTACTCCTGGCTCTATGCTCCTGACAGGCTCGGGTGACCATATGGGATGCCGGGATTCGAACCACCGTTCTTCTGCATGCAAGGCAAACACCCTACTTCCATGCTATCTCTCCAGTCCCTCCCTGTGGAAATTTTGAAGATAAGATTGTCTATCTGATTTATCTGGGAAGCCAAATTGTATGCATATTGAGTGTGCGTGATGTAAAGACTCTCCTGTTAAAAAGACCACTAAATATGCCGAGAGCACATTTCACATGTGGGAGGCTTTTCTTTGTTTAAAGCACATGATTCCCCACCAAGAACCAAAAGAAATCAAGCATTAAAAGTTGAGAACAGTTCCTGACTCTATCCAATGTCCCTATAGCCCCCAACAAAAGAATAGGCACTGAGAACCCAGTCCTCAATTGTGAAAATGGAATATTTAAAGGGAACAGGTTGGAGCTGAGCTGTAAATCAGTTGCCTTGCATATGTGTGGCCCTGGAATCAATATCTAGTACCACACTCACAAGTATTATCTTAGGTGCTTATGAACTAGTGTTGACAATAGTTCATTTACTGCTGGGGAACAAGAGATTAGAATGTGCAATATACAAACCTATAAAAATTCATCAGAGATGTTTGATAAAATTTATTAAGGAAATAGCAAGTTTCATTTATATGTACATATATAAAACACAGGGTACACCAGCGAGTGACTGTCCATGGATATGTCTTATCTTTTATAATACAAAAATGTCAGAATAAAATGAAGATTGTGATACTTAGGCTTATAGAAAATATGATTAAGAAGTTATGTTCTTAGTAATAAGTTGTAAAATAGGCAGAATGTATATATTAAAAGTTTGGGGGTGGCTTCATAATTATAACTTCATGACAGCTGTAAGTTTTGTGTGGGTTTTTTTTTTTTTTTGGGGGGGGGAGAATTTGACCTTCCCCCATTGGCGCTTGGGGTTTATTCCTGGCTCTGCACTCAGAAATCACTTTTGGCAGGTTCTGGGGACCAATGGGATACCAGGGATCAAACCAGGGTCAGCCATGTGCAAGCTAACGCCCTATCCACTATGCTATTGCTTTGGCCTCAGCTGCAAGTTTGTGTCAAAAGAAAAATTGACTTACAGATATTTGAGATGTAGGGGTGGAAATGAAGTTTTCAATTCTGAAATATTATTGTTGCTCAGGTCCAAAGTTTCCAGGGATTGAAACTGCTTCAATTGTTCAGGTAGTATTTCAATAATCTTGTTTCCAGCTCTAAAAATCAAAAAATGCACACAATAAAATTAGAGTAGCTTGTCCTTCCTATGTAAGGAAAGTCACTCTAAGTTCATGTTTAACATTTAATCACCAAGTAAATATCATAAAGCAAAAAAAGTCATATGCTACATCCCAGGACCACTTTAAATGCACCAAGTAATAAATCGTAACAATGAAATATATGAAAACATTTTGTAAATTAGTCACTGAGGTTATCAAAATGCTTTGCACTTAAAAACTACTAAGAGCTGATCTACAGAATCGAGTTCACCTGAGAGTGGGGGTAAAAGAGGGAGGATTTCTTGGGATACTGGTGGAGGGAAGCTGATGCTCTGGTAAAGAGTGTGGTATAGGAATGTTGTATGTGTGAAATTCTATTAGCAGTATCATAAATTATGGTACTTCCATTAAAATGGGAGGAAAAAAGGCAAACCTATTTCATATCTGGATTTTCCTCATCAGTACTTTATTCCTTTGGTGCTTTGTATTTTGTAAGTTCGTTCTCATTATTATAACTCACAGAATTCAGAATCCCAAGAATGCTCCTAAATCAGTGTACCTCATGAATTTTCATGAACTCTGATGCTGCACTTTGCCTGCATTTGCCTAGTTGGCCCTCTCTGCCGTACTGTACCTTCAAAGCAGGAATAGAATGCCACTCATTCTGCCTTAGAATGTATACAGAATGTAATCATTTAAAGCACATATTAGCTCTGCCAAGCCTAAAGCTAATTAAGCATTTTTTAAATATATTATACCATGCAATCATAACAGTATTTCTCTGGTCTACATAATTTTAAAATTGGGAAACCAGAACTTTTAGCTTAATGAATTCAAGCACTCCCAAACTACTTCACATAGTAAGTCTGAATTTTGCTCAAAGCAATCCCCAAAGGCTTGTTTCATGGGGCATGCTTCACTGATATTTTAGCAATTGGGTTCTTCTGTGATGAGGCACCTCTAGAATGCCTACTCTATCCTGTCCCTCCAAGGGTGCTGTACTTCAGATTTCAAACATACTCCAGTTTAGTGCTCCAAAACTAAGAGGGCTCTGGGAACATGATCTGTAATCAGACTTTCACCTAAGGCAGATAACAGGGTTCTCCATGGTTGTGGAGGGTGTGGTTTATATCTCCCAAGGCAGAAGCGAAATTTCCAAGATATATGCAAATGTCAGGTGCAGCTCTCACAAAAAGGAAGAACAATAAGGTCAGGACACTGGTTCTAGGTTTTGATATAAACCAACAAACCTCAAAATAATAAAATTCCCCAAATGTTACTTTTAATGATGAGAATGGATGGGGGATAATTTGTTTTGATCTCAATCAAGAATATATCCCATTTAGTGAATAAGTAGTTTTGAGCCACGCCTAGTGATGCCCACAAGATATCCTTATTCTGTGCTCAGAGGCCACTTTTGGCAATGCAAAAGGGGACCATATGAAGTGCCTGTAATCAAAACAGAATCAGCCGCATGCGAGACAAGTATCTTATCCCTGTACTATCTTTCTGGCCCAACTATCCAATTTTTTTAAAGTAATAAGAATAAGCAATGTTTCCTAACATGTTTATTTTAGATGCCAATACCACAGTTTTGTTTGTGTAACAGTTACGTTTTTAAAGTATGTATTAGAAGTCCTACACACAAGTCACAAATAGCAAGCTCTTCAGACTGCCATAAAATCTTACAAACACTGTTTAGAGTCAAGTCAGCCATGTCCTCTGATTTTGACCATTTCCCACATCTGTATGAATCAATGTATAAAACTCCTTGATCTAGCTGTGAGGTATAGGGCAATTCAAGTCAGACAATTAGTCAAATTCCAGGTCCGGAGATGGAGTCAGTCTAAGAGACAAGCCACAGGACTTTAGGGTCAGGGTGTGTGGGTTAAATAAAATCAGGCTTCAGGGGACAAAATTTTTTCTCTTAAATACATAATCCAGATGTTTGCATTACCAGGATGTCCTCCCACAAACTTTGGAGTAACCCTGAAGTATCCAATAGCATCTCTTCCCTCTTTCTTCCCTGTCCCTGGCGAATAATTCTAAACTCTGCATCTGGTTTTGGCTGTCTGAGGCCAGCCTAGCTACACTTATATTTAATAAAAACAAGAAAGAAAACTCTCAGTTATGGGTTTTTGCCATAAAGAGAGTGAGTTGTATTTTTGTGTGTGTGTGTGAGAGTGATAAGGAGACCCACAGGTGTCTATCACGCTGGTCAAACAAGGATTACAAGTTAGATAACAGGCCATACAATCGTTGGTTTATATATTTGCTTGTTTATAAGGTAATTATGAACAAGGTATTAAAACTGCCAATTACTTGAGTGACGAATAAAATTTTCCTTGCAGTTAAGTATGCTCCAGCCAAAGCCAGCAATTTCCTGAGCTGCACGCCTCCTAAATTGCAGTGTGAAAGTGCTCAAGTTATAGACGGAGTGTGCACAGGGCTGTCTTTGTCAGCACTGCTTCTCAGCACAAAAATCCCTTACAACTGCCAGGATAATAGTCCCTGTATCACAAAATTTTAACTCTGTCCTAATGAAACTGAATTAAATCCAAATACCCATTTCATATTAGCTCTCAGACTAACTGGCAAATAATCACCTGATAGGTACCAGCTTAACAAAAACAAAACAAACTCGCTTTATATTATAAAAGAAGGGTTCACAACAACAACCAAAAAAACAAAACTCTTTTTAATCACCTAAGACCCTCAAAATGAACATTTAATGACAGAGCATGTCACAAATAACTGCTTCTGAGAAAACAAATGTTCCATTCAACTCCAATTTTTTTTTATCAAATATGGATTAATAACAAAATTGAAGAATACCTTAAAAATCACGGTCGTTTAACCTTTTTAGTGGAAAATATGCAATGCTTTAATTTAAAAAAACTATGAACACCTTTTTCATTAAGTTAATGCTGAAATGCTAACTTCATTGTTCAGAACATAATATGGTACCTTGTGTGGGAAGGAAAGTCTAACTTGTGAAAACCCATTTAAGAACTATTACAGTTTCTGTCATCTTTGTTGATAGTACAAGGTGTTCCATGGTCAAATCATTGCTGAGCTCAAGTATAATTTGTTCCTGTGGACAAAATCAGATCTGGAAGCTTGGTCAGTTAGAACACAGATGGTTTCCTTAGACTTTTAAGAGGTCACCAGTAAAACAAGAGTCCCCAATATTTTCCAACTTGGCTGCTCAAACCCAACAATAATGGTTTTACTTTGTGGCCAATTTTGTCTTTCAGTCAACTTTGCAAAATACCTTTAAAATACAGAGACAGAAATGTCTTGCTGTTTTGGATGTCCTGCTGAAACACTAAACAAAGAACTGATGAACTTGGCCCCTGACCTTATGGAGCTTAAATGCTAGTGGGAAGAACAAACAGGGAAATGAAGGTGGCCACTAGAGTATAAGCTCTATGACAAGAAAGGCCAGACCCCTGGAAAGCAGTGGGAACCCTGTCAGTAGTCAGCAAAATTTTCCACAAAAAGGTGGAGGCCAAGAGGAAGCAAGTGTGACAAAGCAAGGCTTCTTCTTCCTATTGAGCAAATAAAAGGAAAATTTGAAGGCCAAGTACAGAGTTTGTGTTCATGAAAGCTGAAAACTGATGGTGAAGCAGTTGGAAGGAGATGACTGTAGGTCAAGGCAATGGGATTATAAACCCTATTAGGGATTTGTCCTTTACCTCAAAATTAATTGGGGAAGAACAAATTGGAGGTTATTTCAAAAGGTAGAGAGACCATATTGTATATGTATTTTAACAAAGGCTGCTTAGGACATAGTACATAGAAAGACTGAGTAGAGAACAGGAAAGATCAGGAACCACCCAGTTCTACAGAGTCTGTCAAGCACTGGAGTGTCTGTACTAACTCTGGGAATGAGATACCACTCTTCCTCGGGCATCTCAGGAGTGGATCTTTTGTGTCCACTGACATGGATGCTCATGGTTCCAACTTTGAAAATCCTCTGTTGACGTGGGTCCAATTCAGCACTAGTATCGTTCCATTCCTTCTGTTAATAAGTATTAGTACTCCTAATATGGGAGGTCTTGTAATCTTGGGGCACAGATGAGAGGCTCTATTTACCTGGGTGTGAGATTCTGCAGACTACAATAGGCCAGAGTGTCTTTTTGTTTGTTTTATTTTGAGGGCACAGCAAGTGGTGCTCAGGATTTATTCCTGGTGGCTCCGGACAAAATAGGGTGCTGGGCATTGAATCTCAAATTGGCCATTTACAAGACAAGAATCTTATCCTCCCTCACTTGACATTTTAATGTGTCTGTGATCAAGTGAAGGAATGTGTCATCTAATAGGTAACATATATTTGTTGGTTTTGATACTCTGAACACCTGCACTGAATGTAAACCTGGATTAAGTTATTGGCAGTAAAATTATGTTAGTGGCATGACCACTCCCTGTAATAATGACTAGTTCAACTTTTTGACTCACCGGGATTTCTATAAGCAAAAAGAGCCTTAAAAGAACTGCAAGCACTCACTAGTGGATACAAATGATGTTAGTTTATTTTTAGAGTCTGAAAGGCAAGTCACAGAGTGGAACTCTTCTTTGTGAGGAATCAGAACATTGAGTTTTTTCACACTGGACTTCCTCAACCAATGAAACATCTAAGCTTCTTGATGAATAAGTAATATCTGTCTGTAATTTGAACTGTCTCCTACCTATTGCACAAGGTAACTGGCAGTTTAACGCTTTACAGTCTTATGTGTAAAATATGCAACTTTGGCTAAACAGAAAAGACATGTGCATGTAGCATTTTTATTTTAGAGATGGTGTGTGCACCAAAACTTAATTTGAAATTACTTATGATGTTGAGATTCCTTCCCTATAATGTATTATTCTAACAATACCCTTAAATTGAATTCAGTGCTTGCAGTTAACAAATTACTGAATCCTTGGTCATTCCATGACTACTGAGTAAGCATATTAACTGTATGGACTGAGATGGGTAGTCTGGTCCCAAGGAAAGAATTACAGGCTGTTAAATAAAACACTGCATTTTAAAGTACATTAATGGTTACAGTCATATATTTCCAACAATAGCCCCATTTCCCACCTCCCATCCCCAAAACTTCCTTGAAAACTACCTTAGCTATTTAAAAAAAAAACTCACACCCCCATAATATCAATCTTTTTTCAACAGAGACTTGGCATACAAAGAACCTCTCCCATTGCAGATAAAAATAAACTGCCTCTACTATTTTTTTCTAAAAAGATAATTATTAAGTTTCATTAAAAGCATACATGTTTAGACTGGTGGTACTATGGAATCAAGAGAATAAAGCCAACTAAGAAATATTTTGCAAGAAGATCCGTGATTAAGAATTAATGATAATAAGAAACAACTGAGCTATTGTAGGAGTAGAGTCCGTCCTTTCAGCTAAAAGCATGGTCAATATAAAATATAATTGTCTTTTAGATCATGAGCATGATAAAAGACAAGAATGGTGTTACAATAGAGACTCCCTACAATAAACAGGCACTGCATACATAGCAATTATAATACATGTAAAAAAATCTATTCACACCACACACACAACAAACCTTTTCCATTCCCAAGTATAAATTGAATTTAATCCTTTATGCAAATAGATATGTAAAAGCAAGTACTGGAACATGACAGGATACTAAAAAAGATACTAACAGAGCAATTCATTTTAATCTGAAATAATCTAATTATATTGAAGAAATATTTTGATTTTTAAAAACTTTAAAAAGTCCTGCCCTACTTATTTTAGCAACTGTGTAAATCAAAGTCTTAAAGCCAGAGTCTCGCAGAGGCAAGGCACATGTAAGGCAGGTATATTGTCACTGAGCCATAGTCTAGTCCCTGCCTCTTTTATGAGACTCTTCACAGCTATTTTCACAAGTCAGGTTACTGTTATGGTTCAGTTCTACATCTAATCTCCCCACCAGCCAGTGAGTAAATTGGGAAGACCGCTAATTCATCTTGGATCCCTCAAATTCAAGATCAAATAAATGGGTTAAAATAGATTTGATTGGTCTAGAAAAGTGATGGCTAACCCTTTTTGAGCCCGAGTGGCCAAACTGCTGCACAAAACCAAAGTATTTCCTCAAAGTGCCAGTACGTCAATCAAATCTTAATAACAAGATTTTAGTATCTAAAAACTATAAATTTTATAAATTTATTGTGGACCTTCCCACATGCCAGCTGCAAGGCTTCGTGTGCCACAGCTGGCACGCGTGCCATAGGTTCGCCATCGTGGGTCTAGAAACTCTAAATCAAACTTTGTATTGGTCTAGAGATTTAAGATGCAAACATACATTAGGAAACTGTTCATGGGGCCAGAGAGATAGCATGGAGGGTAAGGAGTTTGGCTTTCATGCAGAAGGTCATCGGTTTGAATCCCGGCGTCCCATATGGTCCCCCGAGCCTGCCAGGAGCGATTTCTGAGCACAGAGCCAGGAGTAACCCCTGAGCAGTGCTGGGTGTGACCCAAAAATAAAAAAAAATAAAAAAAAACTGTTCGTTATCATATTTTCCAGATAGAAAAAAATGTAGAACTGACCCAATGAATTAATCAATTGGCTCAAAGAAGCTTTTCTCTAAAGCAGCCAACTCAAATCCCTTTTCCCCATCATTTCTTTTTTAATTCTGTTTCTTTTTCTGTATCTTTATCTAAAATGTACTCTGTGAACATTGACTTCCTCACCTGTCAGTGGGAGAAAATGGAATGATCTCTTCCAGCTATAAGAAGTTGTGGTTCTGGGGCCGGAGAGATAGCATGGAGGTAAGGCGTTTGCCTTTCATGCAGGAGGTCATCGGTTCGAATCCCGGCGCCCCATATGGTCCCCCGTGCCTGCCAGGAGCAATTTCTGAGCCTGGAGCCAGAAATAACCCCTGAGCACTGCCGGGTGTGACCCAAAAACCACACACACACACAAAAAAAAAGTTGTGGTTCTAGATTCATGTAATAAGAACTACAAATAACGAGATCTGCTACAGAAACTTCATACATGAAAGTCGATGGAAAAGTGGCAACCTTTTTATAAAACCGGGCCTCCATTGAGAATATTTCTTTCACTTCTTTCCTCTGTTGGGAATTCCACAGCCTGGCTTCCAGTCTTCTTCCCTGGTTTACTCCCTCACTTTCCTGAAGCATGGGCATATCGCTTATTAGCTTTCCAAAGAATATACAGAATAAGCTTGTTTTCCTCTCTTGTGTTTGAGATGTCTGTAGGATTCAAAGTTGAGTTATGTACTGAGTTTAGATTATAAATCATTTTTCTTTAGGATTACTATATTCTGGGATGAAATATCGTGGAATCAGAGGCACTCTGATGGTCTAGGACAGTGTTTCTCAATCTTAAATCCTGGAAGTGGGGAGCAGAGGCTTCCACAAGTAAAGTGCTGAGCCCCACCCTCACTCTTCTTATTTCAGTAGGTTAGATCAGATCTGAGAATCTGCAGTTCTGCCAAATTCTGAACATTCTCTAATAGTTTTCCCGGGTGCCATTGCTAGTGCTAAGAGTACACACCTGAAAAACCAACCAACCTTACTGGAGCCCTGCCCTGCCTGTTTCAACTTTTTAGACTGGCTGTTTTCCTCCTCTGAGCTTATTGGTTGCCACTCAGTAGAATCTTTCAACTCAGAAGAAAATGTGTATCTTTGTTATCTTCTACTCAATTTTCACAGTTCCTTTTTTGTTTTCTTGGTTTTGGGTCATGCCTGACAGTACTAAGCGCATATTCCTGGGATCACTCCTGGTGGATTTTGGCGACCACATGCCAGGGATCCAACCTGCTGTGGTACCGAGCAAGGTCTCTGCCCTACGTATCACTCTGGTCCTTACAGTTGTTTCTTTCAACTTGGAATTTCGTTAGTCAGGTATTATGCCTAACAGATGTCTTACTTGATCTTCTGATTTCCCCACTTCTGGACACTTTAGTTTTTTTTTTTCTTTCATGTCTAGATTCCTCCAGTAAAATAATTCTATTACATTTTAAGTGTCTACTGCTATATATATTTTTTTTTTTTTTTGTGGTTTTTGGGTCACACCCGGCAGTGCTCAAGGGTTACTCCTGGCTCCACGCTCAGAAATTGCTCCTGGCAGGCACGGGGGACCATATGGGATGCCGGGATTCGAACTGATGACCTCCTGCATGAAAGGCAAACGCCTTACCTCCATGCTATCTCTCCGGCCCCCTACTGCTATATTTTTAACTCATTTTCTAAATAGTACTATTTTTACCTCCTTTTCTTCAAAGGGGAAGCCAAAAGAAATGCTTTCCTTTGTAGATATACTTGCCTGCTTTCTACCCAGGGCTTCTCAGTTGTTTTGCATTCCTTTCTCCCTCCCATTGTCTCAGGTTCCACTTACTTCTGACTCTAATTTTGGTATTAGAAACTTCTATAAAATCTGGTGATTAGCAGTTAGCCATGAACATTTATTAAAAAAAAAAAATGGGAGGGCCAGTTCCAAATAGTTTACTTGACTATCCATCCATGGACTGGAATTGGTGATTGCCTTACCACAGGAGCTGGAAAGAACCTATTTCATAACACAATCTCATGGCTCCAGTCCTAGTGAGGACAAGGAATACTGCAAGTACCTGGGAAGGCTAACTAGCATAAAAGTAGCTGAGGACAGGCAGTACCAGCTCAGTAAAGTTCAGACTTTATTTGCCTTGTTGTAGAAGATGCTGTCTTCAGTCCCCACCCGTTTCTCATCTGGGCCTGTGCCCCAAATTCCAGAGGCCTTTTTTCTGTTTCAACTCTGAGAACAAGCTTTTTGTCCTCTAAGACTGTGACTGGGGGGAGGGGTAGTCACTGGGCTTTGAGTTACAGAGGAAAAGTCTGGCGATCTGCCTCCTTCTTATGAAAGATGTTTAACCAATACCCCATTTTAAGTCCTACCCTAACCCCCCACCTTTAAAGGCTTTGAATTCCAGAACTATTCTGAGGTTCTGCAACAACCGCAAAAACAGAAAAAATGTTTTTGCTTCTTTGGGGAGCCACTCTACTTTTTTCTCTTAAGTCAGTTACAATTTGCTGGTTTGCCTGCAAAATGTTTATGGCATCTTTCATCTGGACTGTCTCCTAGCTTGTCTTTGTTCATGTGACTACTTTTAAAACTGTAATTCTTGACTTTCATTTATAAAGGGGGTTTAGGAAGAAGCAGAGTGAAATAAATGTACTCATTCCACCTCATTTAATAGCAAGCCTTCAATAGAAATTTCATCAACGAATAAAACCAGTTTTTCTTCTAAAAAATAAAGTAAAAAACCTTCCATTTTTGTTTTTGTTTTTCTTTCTTCTTTACTGAAAACAATCATTAGTTATGCAGAGGACTGATTCTATTCTACAGGAACAGGAACATATCAGGTTAAGTTACTGTCATTTTATTTTCTGATATAGTTCACAGGCCAACAGTTACAGAATGCCCTGATTTCCCCCAAGTAATTTAGGAGTACAATCTAGCAAATGTGAGGATGATAGAAGCAAATCATTTTGAATTCCTTGTCTATGTAGACTGGACTGAACTTAAAAGGAAAACTGCTCCCTGGTGCTTTTTTGGGTCTACTCATGACCTTATGTCATCAACACTTCCATAAACATGATTAGATACAGAATCAAGTGCAAATGACACAAAGCTATTTTGTTAGTAGGATCAAGGTCTCAAATTCTCAATATAATCAAATGATGGTCTAGATGAAAGTAGAGAAATTAAGTTGTGGCAAAACAGTATTTTGAAATTTTAATCATATTTTAAAAGTCCTATTTAAAGGCAATTTTTAGGAAAAGAACAATATTTGGGGATATCCTATAAAAAAGTCAATAAAAACCAGTAATACAATATGCTCTTCAAGTTAGCCTTCTATTTCTTTTTTTTTTTTTTTTTTTTTTGGTTTTTGGGTCACACCCGGCATTGCTCAGGGGTTACTCCTGGCTGTCTGCTCGGGTTACTCCTGGCTGTCTGCTCAGAAATAGCTCCTGGCAGGCACAGGGGACCATATGGGACACTGGGATTCGAACCAACCACCTTTGGTCCTGGATCGGCTGCTTGAAAGGCAAACACTGCTGTGCTATCTCTCCAGGCCCTAGGCTTCTATTTCTGTAATGCAAAAACATAAATGAAAGCACATTTCTCTAGACCAGAACAACATGCAGACACTATAGAAGGGCAGAGTTCAGCTTAACACATCAGCATTGTAACAATCAGAACTACTCAAAATAAAATGATTCCATACCAAAAGAAGAGCTTTTAGCTCTGGAAATATTTTAGGGGAGGTCAGATACCAATTTTCTATTGATTTCACATAGGGGAAATGTCTCTTGGTTACTAAAACAGGCAGCCACTCAAAATGAGCAAAAAAAGGTTCTATGATACCGTAAATTGTCTTTAACTCCCCACCACATTCTCCATGTAAATCTAAAACTTACATGGAGACATGATGGTGGTGATAAAGAGGTAATTGACCACTTTTCACATTCTGCAAGCCCCCACTCATCTTTCATTTTTAAATAGTGCCCTCTGCAACTAGACCAGTTTTGTTGTGTCAGATTATGATCACTAAGGTACAGTTCTAATTCTGCTCTTTTATTATAAATAGATTTAAAGTTGTTCATGCAAATTAAAATTAACACCCCCCCCAAATATTCGCATATACTCTGTGTTGTATGGTTATCTTCAGCATAAAAATTACCTTACTATTTCATTTTGCTTCCATCTCACTCTGGGATGGTTCTAGTAATTGCTGAAGCATTAGGGAGAACGTGACAGCTAGCTAAGGTAGGTGATTTTAATTGTTAGTAAGGAGGTGCTTAAATTTATAAATACTTTTTCTTTCGTGTGTGGAATTTGGTACTTCAGTAACTTTCAGCCCCAAACGAAAGGGTGGTACTGATTAAACTCCTGTTTCATGGGGGGAGTGAGTGAGAGTGAGTGAGCAAGCCAGGAAGTGCCAAGTAAGAGTCTTGAACCTATGGTATACGGAGAGAGCAAAGATACTATAATAAAAAGAGAAAAAGGAACTAGGCCAAGACATGCACACTTGTTGAGTCTTGCCACCCTAATCATGAAAAGCAACTGGCTGTAACTTTGTTTTGTCTATCTTGGCAGCCCTAGTCTCATTCAGCACAGGAAAGTATTTGGCAGAAGCTGTACTCAGTACTTCAAAGCAACAATCTAAAAGGCCAGAAAGAAGTTTAAGCGAAGGGATGAGAAAATAATATAGGTTCAGGCTAAACTTGGCAATCCCAGAATTCTGAGAGAAGTTATATTAGAAGGTCAAGTTCAAGGGACTGAGATCAATTTTAAAGGTTCTGTGAACAACCACTGAAGACAGTGGCTCAAATCTAATGAAATGTTTTCTTTAAAAGGCCAATTTTATAATAAACAAATAGAAAAATAAAACAATTTTAGTGTGCATGCAGAGATAGGAACAGAAATGTGCTTTCTACAATACAATTAGCAACTATAAATACACACACACACACACACACACACACACACACACATATATATATATATATATATAAATTTGGACAAGATTATCTAGTTCATTTATTCAATATTTACTATCTATTATATATTTCAGGCTTTGTGCTAAAGCCAGAGCTATAATGGAGATAAAAACAGACATAACCTTAGCTAAGACAATATATAATATTCAGTCTAAAATTGAAAAATATGGCTGTCTATATTATATTAAAGTAAACAGAATTCATCATGAAGCTATGAGGAGAAACCTTACTTAGCAATTTGGGTGGGGAGGGGGAGTGTTTCGAACAAAGGAAAATATCTAAGTAAAAAACTGAGGCAAGAAACATAGGAAGAATAGGAACAAACTCTTCTTATCATTCAGAGCATTTTGTCTTAAGATTTTACTCTTCGGGCCTGGAGAGATAACACAGCGGCGTTTGCCTTGCAAGCAGCCAATCCAGGACCAAAGGTGGTTAGTTCAAATCCCGGTGTCCCACATGGTCCTCCCATGCCTGCCAGGAGCTATTTCTGAGCAGACAGCCAGGAGTAACCCCTGAGCACTGCTGGGTGTGGCCCCCCCAAAAAAAAAACCCAAAACCAAAAAAAAAAAAAAGATTTTACTCTTGATCTAACAGCATTATAATATTCCTGACAGGTTTAAAGAGCCAGGATATGGACACACATTTTTATGGTTCAAATATGGTCTTTCTATACTGAAAATTCAAAATTGTAGAGCAAATGAGAATTCTCGGAATTAGTTTATAATTTAATGTGAAGATAAACTTAGAGAATGACAAATACCGTTTTGTACATAATAAACTCATGTGCAAATCAAATATTTTTTAAAAATCAAACAAAAGAATCTAACAATCATATTAATATTGTCATATGTTAAATAAAGACCTAAACTTCTTAGGCTTATTTTTATTAAGTAAAATAATATCTGGCTTTTTGAACTGGTGATGGTTTTAATCCTCCAAAATCACAGTTTTATTACACATGAAGACAGTATTAGTATATTCATTCACAAACAAAAGCATACACTTGGAGTGAATTTTTCAATCAAGGTGGTCAAACTCCAGAAGTTCATTTATGCCTAACAAGTGGGTAAAGATGGCTTACATCCACTAAATTTGAACCAAGTTCTCAAGCTCTTACAGAAAGGGTTTAAGTTTTAATTAGGGCTAAAATGCTCCCCAACTTCTGTAGCCAATATGACAAACTGGTAACCTCTTTTCAAATATGTACTTAGTACAGGTTTGGGCTTTAAAATTTTTTTCTAACACGTGTTTGAGCTTTACCACAAAGTTATAAAATTACCCAGCTATACAATCCATCCTTTGTGTGGGATTCCTGCCTACGCTATAAGCAACTCTATCTCTGAGCAGTGAACTATTAAAATACCAGCATGTTTTATAAGTTACAAATGGAATTTGATGAACTTAAAAAAAATGCGTAGAGGGTCAAGGTCAGGGAGTTGGCTTAAAAGCTAGAGCACAGGGGCCGGAGAGATAGCATGGAGGTAAGGCGTTTGCCTTTCATGCAGGAGGTCATCAGTTCGAATCCCGGAGTCCCATATGGTCCCCTGTGCCTGCCAGGAGCAATTTCTGAGCGTGAAGCCAGGAATAACCCCTGAGCACTGCCGGGTGTGACCCAAAAACCAAAAAAAAAAAAAAAAAGCTAGAGCACAGAAGTTGCCTATGAAAGACCAGTTCTGAGCCCTTGCACCATATGGTAACCAAACAATGCTCAGGATTGATCTATGAGCACTGAACCAAAAGTAGGCCTGAACACCAAACCAGGAGTAACCCCTGAGCAAGCCTAACTGTATCATGTCACTAAGCAATGGTCTCTTAAGCATGCTTTCAAACTCCCAATTTTAAATTTAAATTTAATTTTAAATTGTAAAATCCAAGATTTAAATTTTCCAATGTCATTAATTATGGGTAAAATTCCCACTTCATATGTTCAGTAAAAATAACAGAACACTACAGACCTGATTTTTTTTTTTTAATTTGGATTTTGGGTCACACCCAGCAGTGCTCAGAGGTCACTCATGGCTCCACGCCCAGAAATCGCTCCTGGCAGGCTTAGGGGACCATATAGGATGCCAGGGTTCAAATCACTGTCCTTCTGCATGCAAGGCAAATGCTCTGCCTCCATGCTATCTCTCCGGCCCCCACAGACCTGATTTCTAAGTACAATTTCAATTCAACCCTTTGCACCTTCCAGAAGATAATGCTCAATTAACTCTCTTGAGATGCGTTCCTAAAACATGGCACAATTTCCAGCACAGAGCAGTTGTAAGGTGGAAGGATACCTTATTAATCATTTAGCAAGTCATAGTTATCAGTTGTACTGGGGTGGAGGGCTTTAGGCAACTGATTTTAAGGTTTTTTTTTGTTTTTTGTTTTTTGTTTTTTTTGTTTTTTGGGCCATACCCGGTGACACTCAGGGGTTACTCCTGGCTATGCATTCAGAAATCACTCCTGGCTTGGGGGACCATATGGTTTGACTGGAGGATCAAACCTAGATCCTTGGCAAGGCTAGTTGCTTGCAAGGCAAATGCCCTACAGCTGTGCTATCACTCCGGCCCCAGATTTTTCATCTTTTAATGGCTATTTGAAAAGGGGAGCATATTTTCTGATTAACTAAAATGTAGTCATTTCATTTCTATTTTTAAAAAATATATAGGGGCCGGAGAGTGGCGCTAGAGGTAAGGTGTCTGCCTTGCAATCGCTAGCCAAGGCAAGACCGAGGTTCAATCCCCTGGCGTCCCATATGGTCCCCCCAAGCCAGGGGCAATTTCTGAGCGCTTAGCCAGAAGTAACCCCTGAGCATCAAATGGGTGTGGCCCAAAAAACCAAATATATATATAAATTCCACCAAACTGCAAAAGAACTGAACTAATCCCCACTAGCTCACCCAAATTTTCTTCCTTCTCTAGACCTCACTCACTCTCATACTCTAACATTGGAACTACAGTTCTCTGCAAAGGGGCTGTCTCAGGTACATTTCAACTGTGTTCTTATCATCCTACTTAGTGAATGTTTTTGATTGACTATCTTTGTCATATTACTGAAAGCCGCTTGAAAGCAGAGTCCAAATCCTAATTGTCTTCATTTCCTGGCATATAACACAGAATAGTCTTAAGTCACTGGCCAATTTGAACAGATCAAAATCTGATTTATGGACAAATCCAACAGAAATGTTGCATAATTATCAATATTACACTACTATTTGGGGAACCATTCTGAAAGAGAAGAAGTTTTCCGGAAGATATACTCCAAATGACTATTCCTCCTTCCCTCCACCTCCATCCCAATTTATTGCTGCCTGGACAGTGACCTTTCTAAATCCAGCTCTTCTCTTGTGACCCTCCTTTTCAAGAATCCACTTCGGCCCTCTCTCAGGTTGGCTCCTCTGCCAACTCCCCTGCCACTGTACCAGAGCAGCTGCTACTGCTCACACTTTTGAGAGCCCTTTCATGTACATTATGCCATTTGATCCTTTACCGGAACCACACATGATAGATGAGCAGACACCTTACACTGTTGTTGCAGATAAACAAAGAAGAGCTAATTAACTCTGCCTGAGGTCAGAAAGGTCATTGATGTGAGACTAGACAAAAACCCATCTGCCTCTCGACCTTCTCACATCTCTCCCATTCATTCAGATATCCTCAGAACACATCCTCTGAGCCATACTTTAAAATAAAGGCACATGACAGAAAGCCAAGGAGATGGCTCAAAGAGCTGGGGCATACCAGGAGGCCCAGAATCATCCCTATCAACATCATGGTCTCCTTATGAGCAACCGACCCATGAGCAATCCCCAGCATCACTGGGTATAGTACTCCCCCAAAAAAGAAGTGAAAAATGCAATTGGGTAATTATCATACTACAGTGGGAGGTTCAAAACTGAATACAGAAAAATAACCACCCTGCTCAGAATTTTACAATAACTTATTATTCATGCCACAGAAACTGCCAATATTCCCTCCTTTGCTGGTATGTCAACTACAGCCATTTAAATCTCAGTAGACTGCATATTCCTCAAAAGCATGTAATGGGACAGAATCAGAACTCAGGTAACATTAGGTTCAAAAGCAAGTGGATGGGGAAAGCCATCTACAGTCATATAACCTTGAACATTCCTGAAACACTAGTCAAATATTTTATGTAGACATTCCCCACCCCACCCCACTCCATTAATTGGAAGCCATGTCACCTCATCTTTGTTTTTTTTTTTTAATTTGTATTTGAGGACCACACCTGGCAGTATTTAGAGCTTAATCCTGGCTCTGCTCTGAGGAACTACTCCTGGTGGGGCTTGAGATCAAACTTGGGTGGGCCCTGTGCAAGGCAAGTGGCATGCTGCTGTACTATTGCTTCAGCCATGAACTTTGATTTTAATCACAGTTCTAGGGACATGGTCACAGGTTGCATTGTAAAACAGGCCATTATCACTCCTGTTCTAGTGCAGTGCTTTGCTCATTATCCCCACCCCCACCCCCCAACCACCCTTCTGCTACTTCTGGGCCATTCTCCACAACAAAGCCAGAATGACACTTCCAAATAGCAAATGTGATCACCTCTGCTTTAAACCCATTCAATGTGTTTCTATTGTTACAATACATATTTGAGGGTCAGAACAAAGCTGATCAGTATATACAGCAATCCTCTCAAAAGCTGACAATGCCACCTCTTGTAGGGGAAAAAAATGGCAAATTTAAAAAAAATAATGGATTTGGAAGAAAAGTTCTATCTTTGAAATAAAAATTTTTCTTCTTAAAAGAGGTTTATTGGCTACAATATACTGAGCACTATCAGTAATTCCAGACATATTTATAAAATAGATGATTCAGAAATGACAAGGAAGGTGTGTTAAAATGAATATTCCTGGGCCCCCAACTCAAGCTAATTAATGGACTGTCTAGTAATGAAGTTAGGAAATATGTAATTTTCACAAGTACTTCCCATACCTATGAATCTTAAACCACAATGGAAATACTGCTTTTTAGGAAATATATAAACTTTCAGTGTCAAGTCTAAGATGCAAATAAGTTGCATTTATTAAGCAATAAGGTTGAACTCCTGTTTAACAATAATGGTTATTACACACATTCAAACCTGTTCTTACCAGGTTTCCAAAACATTCAACAGCTGTGCAGCATCTCAAGATGTCAGAAACATCACTTGCAGTAAAATCAACCCATGGTAGGTCTAGTCAGATTAAAATCAATGATTATTCCATTTCTTGTCCTAAATATTCCATCTGGCACACCACATCTTACAAAATGTGAGAGAATATAAAATATAAACTATGCCTTGCCCCAGTTGATTTCTCAGATTTACTCAATCCTGTGCATTCTGAAAGAGCCTTAAAAGCTTAAGAGATGAGGAGAAAGCACCAATAGCTCATCCAACCAGCAACTCAAGATCCTAGCATTATACCAGGTTTTCCTCACATCATCAAAACTGGTCCTAAGTGACTCTGGCCCAGATACCATATGACCTAATGTTAGCATTTGGTTCCTGGTTTCTCATCTGGATATAAGAGGCCCACCAGCTGAAGTCTTCTTATAGTCCAGTCATTCAGTTTGAAGGGGCTCCAACAACAAACCAATGACTCCCAATTGATACTAAAATGAAAGGTAACAAAAAAAAATATTTTTATAGAATAAAATTCCTGAAAGTTATTTTGAAGTATACAGGATATTCAGATGTGAAGATACCACAAGTTTCTCATTTGAGTCATCTTATGTGGTTTAACAAATTCATTTTTGAAATTTCTGCAGTGTATTTCAGTACTGATTCTTATTACTTTCAAGTGTTCCCATATAAAATATTTAATCCTATAACGGAAGACAAATAACTATTTCAAAAACAGAGATGATGTACTACAACATCAAAGAAATGTACAGGAGAAAAATAAAGCAGGTAATGGCGAAGAAGCAGAAGTGAAATTTTCAAGATGTTTATTTCATAGGCATCAAAACAATTTTTCACCATTCTTAAAAACTGATGGATCCATCAGGTAAATTTTTCCGTAGAATCAAAGCACTTCAGGTGCTAAGTGGGAAGTATAATTACTTGATATGAACAAAACAATCACTGATTATACAGACTGCAATAAGAGGGAAGTGAGACTATTCAGTACTTGCTAACCAAAATATGAAGGTAAGTTCACTTTGGGAAGTTTCTAACTTTCCAATCTTCTTTGTTTTAGAAATTCAAATTATAGGGCCCGGAGAGATAGCACAGCAGCATTTGCCTTGCAAGCAGCCGATCCAGGATCTAAGGTGGTTGGTTCGAATCCCTGTGTCCCATATGGTCCCCCGTGCCTGGCAGGAGCTATTTCTGAGCAGACAGCCAGAAGTAACTCCTGATCATTGCCGGGTGTGGCCCAAAAACCAAACAAAGAAAAAGAAATTCAAATTATAGTTTTTATTTCATAAAATCAGGATATTTCTGATAGGCCTTTTTTACTTTATGTGCTCTTGTATTTTCGGCTCTACATGATGTAAAAAAGAAAACTGCTTTCCCTATCCTACCCAAATTCTGGTACTCAAGGGCAAATATTCTCAGTCATGAAGTATATACAATATCTCTCAAGCTCTCTTAAACATGCTGGCAAAATCTGCCAATACACTGGACAGGACAGCAAAGTGGTGTTCCCTGAGATTTAAATGGCCCCACAGGTTAAAAAAGAACTGAAGATGTTTAAGACAGCAAAGAACAGTACTCTATCTAAACTCTGAAATTTTAAGCAATTGGGAAAATACAAAGAAAACAGGTACTGATGCTGAGAAAAGATTTTTAAATTTAGTGTTTATTTGTCAAATACCAACTGCCTTTTCTTTCATTTTTTTCTGGTTCTGATCTTTGGAAAAACCACATCAGTATCAAATGTCACTTAGTTCTTATTCAAACAGAGGAAAGCAGACACAGCGGCTACACCCGTGACTTAGCTGACCTGGACCCTCAGTAAAAACAAACCCCTATAAATCACCAGATGCAAGCAATTGGGTAGTGATCACTTTAATTAATTGAACAGCTTTCCTGAAATTTACTATATAATTTCAACCCTTCAAACACCTTTCCCGAAAACAACTAGCAACGATGGAGTTTTTTCCTTATGTTATTTCAAGGAAATGTTTTTAATTTTAGTGGTCTAAATATATATTTTTAAATTAATCGAGATTAAAGTGTTCAACTGCTTAATTTTATTAAAGAAACCACACACATTCTAAATGCTACCTATAAATGCCAAAAGTGAAAATGATTACAGAACATCTGCCCAACGAATAAAGAAAATGTCAACACATTTTATTTGAAAATTCCTATTTACAAAACAACAAGCAATGGCATGCACCTTCAGTCACATATTTAATTTAACTACAGAAGGTGTGAGATTTGATCTGATATATCAGAACCTCAATTTCCACTGTAGGCCCCATGTAAGAGAGGATGCTTTCAGTGCCATATTTTCAATTTCTCCTTTAACCATCTGCAACCAGCAACCATGCAATACCTAAGCTATAATATAAAGGCCCATTGCTACCCACTGAGAATGCAGGAGTTACGAATTCCAGTTTCAAAATCTATAATCTGATACAGATCTCTGGAGTGTATATTGCTTCTCTGAATCATGAGACCAGTTCAGCAATTGCCAACAGAATGTAACAAGTGTGCTGTTACAGCAATATTTAAAACCGTATGGGGGAAGGGGAAGTTTACCAATGTAAAGACAATTCTTATTCACACTGAAGGAAATACTCATATTTTACTTGTAAATCATAAGCCCATGAGCCCCCGGTCCCTGAAAATGTTCACTTACAAAGAAAGAAGTGTAATATTTGCCGAGACTTGTCCCAGATTTGGAATGGCCTCTAATTCATTGTTGTTGAGTTTCCTATAAATGCCAAAGAAAAAAGAGTGAATCAAAAGGTCATTAGGTAATCTGCAATTCACAAAAGGCTGAACCTTTGCAAATTACTGAAAAATACATTTCAAATGATAAGTTTTAAATAATTACAGTCTAAATATTCTTTACAATTAGGTAGTAAAAGCGACAGGTTATTTTATTCAAATCGCAAAGAGAAATGTAAGACTTACACTTCTTGAAGGTTTTGAAGGTGGCTCATCGAATTTGCCTTGATAAACGTCAATTTGTTGTGACTTAAGTCCCTAGGATAAAAAATGAAATTGTAAGTTGTTTGAGAAAAACAGTAATACAGCTTAGTGAGGTGCAAGACAATGACCTTAGGAACTCTGTCTATGAGCTATTTATGAACTAGCAAAACTGGTGACAACAGAAGAAACAATTGCCCTGCCTTGTCCGCAAATCGAATGCCAAATTCATACATTCAAACTCAGGATAAAATTAGTTTAGGAGGCCGTTAGAGTCAAAAGTCTTGAAACCCACAAATGTTTTTAGGAGATGTTTTTTTGGCAAAGAGTGAACAGATCTTTTGTGAACTGGCTGTTTTGCTTCACCCAACCCATCCCTACCTTCTCCTCAATTCCAACTTGATATGATTAAGTCACAGTTTATGAAAAGTGGCTAATTAGGCAGGTTGCTGAAACGAAAACCTCTAAAGAACCTTTTATTATCGTAAAATTAGCATCAGTGTCCTATTACAGTCAAACAAAACAGAAATTGCTTCTCACTCATATTTTTTTCTTTGGGCTCAGGCACCAAACAATTTAAAGTATCATCGTGTGTATGTGTGTTGAAGGCAGAAACAATCTGCATCCTTTGCTTCCCTGATCTCTCCCCCACCCCCCAAATCACAACATCTGGTAAGGTAATGTGTAATTTAAACCAGATCATCTAACGAAGTTAAGAAGACTGTATAGAAAGCTGTGATCAGATTTCTCTCCAATTATTAAAATAAACCTGCTTTCTTACTCAAAGACTTAGGAACAATTTCCATTATTATAATTAGTTTTAAAGACAGCAAAACCAAACCTCCATGTAGGTAATACTCAAACTATGAAGCAAAACCTGGCAACTATTTGGTTTTTGCCCCTCTGTGAACTGAGATACTAAAAAGTGGGCCTTCAAGATGGAGTGGCAAAATGGAAGCAGTGAAAGAGCTGCTGAAAACCAGCTTAACCAACTGTAAAGCTGTAAGTCCTCCCACTGAAACAAGTTAACCCGCTAAGTTAATTCCTTTAGTGTTTAAAACTAAATCATTTTAAGTAACCAATGTTTTAGATAACCACATGTGGCGGAAAGTATGAACCTTCCTATAACCTACCTATGTGCAAAAGACGGGGGGAAAGGAGAGAAAACACAGAGAAGTAGTGTTAGCACGTATCGGCCAGTTACTGAACAATTAGAAAGCAGAGATCCTTTGCAGCTTTAAATTTGTTTTGAGAACCAACCTGGATTTCACTATTTCACCTTTAAAAAAAAAAAAATCTGCGAGGGTTTTATTTGAAACATGTTTGCCTAAAAGACCTACCAGACAGTAACAGACATGAGTAGATTTGTTCTGGTAGAGTTATAACATGAAAAAAAAAAAAAAATCTGGCACAGTCTTTAAACTATAAAAATCCTGCAATTACAACCACTGCTGTGCATGCTCACCAGGCTGGATGGAGCCAGACACTTTCCCTCACAGCCCAGCTCAGGTCCATCTGGAGTTCATCAAGGAAACCGTGAGCCCAACAACTCACGTTAGAATTCAAACAAAACCTGTATGCTTTTAGCACCACAGACAGTCACAGAGTTCCCACAGGGTTTCCAAAACAACCAAAGAAAAGAGGCCTTCACCTGCCTGGGAGGTAGCAGGAAGGAACAGCAAAGAATCCTTTGCCCCACTTAACTGAAGAGCCTCTAACAAGCATAAAAGGGCATTCCCTATTGTTTCAAGTTTTCAAGGGAAAAGGGAGCCAATCAAACGTTTTCATTTGAAACAGGTGATTTTCTTTTTAATTAAACGAAAAATACACACTCTTCACGTCATCTTTTCAGGACTATTTCACAGAACAATCTTGAGAAAGTATTGGTCTCCCTCTTTTCAGTGCTCCCCTCCCAGCCAGAATGGGATGAGGTCACCAACAGAAGACCCCTACACTGAACAACTACTTTCCTTAGAACATGCACGTTCTGGGGACCACTCATGGTTGATCCAGAAGAGGAAGCTGGCAACTTGAAATATTTCAATTGCAACACACTTCCATTCCTGTACATTTACATTTAACGCCATTCCTCAGTTTGTACACTCTTAAAACACATAATATATAGAAGAAAAAAATCCCCCAGAGTGACTTTTACTGCCAAATACCATAAAACTTTTAGAAGCTATGGAACTTTTAATGCACTTAAATTTAGATTTAATATAGTTCGTTTCAGAAATAATTAATTTCCAATTAAAGGATGCTACATTTTCCTAAATCTTCCTTAGAATGTACTTAAGGCTAGAACATTAAAAACAAATGTCCATATTTTCTTAAATCCATAAGAACATTCGAGAAGAAAAGCAGACTCGTTTTTTGGAGCGCCATTAATGAACATCTTCCCCTGGAAACCTTTCCAAAAACCTTTTTTGTAGTGAAGTTAAGTGGCAGAAGTAGTGAGGCAGGGAGGTGCTAAGTATTTACCCAGAACTCAGCTGGCCAAATACTTGAAATCAAACTCTACCTGGTAGTTTTGCTTCCTGAATTATTTAAGCAAGTGAACATAGCTGAAAAATAATAAATTTACAACATTTCGTTTCAGCTATTAATTTTCGTCTTCTTAGCATTTAGAGATCTGACTTCCAAGTCAAATTTCAAAATGCAAATCTAACACAGTTTCTTAATCAATCCCAGTGGGGCCTGCAGAGCTGCTAATTCAGCAGAAATCTGGAAAGCTGAAAAACAAAAAGCCAAGCTGAAGCTGGTTTAAGACACTGATCCAAAGTGACTCATAAATCAGCCTGCTCTGTTCAAGCTTTAGTCTGGAAAATATAGAAAAGCAGCTGTGAAACCATAAGGACTATTATCCCGACCCCAGACCTAATTCTAGTTCCCAGCAAAGAAAGTCATAGGGAGAATCTTGGAAGTTCCATCAGTAGAAAGTGCCTTTCAGACTTCCTCCTGAACCCAACTAGCTCAAACGTCTGGTGATAAGATAAATAATTTTAAAATGCTGGTGAGATTTTAATAACACCAGCGGTTCTCCAGAGCAGTCAAGTTTTCTGACTAAGCAGCAAAGTCTATCTCTCTCGTTAGTTCAGGGCCCTGTAAGAACAAATTCTTTATGTAAAGTCTGTCTTTAAATACAGTTGTAAGTGGGGCCGGGTAGGTGGCGCTGGAGGTAAGGTGTCTGCCTTGCAAGCGCTAGCCAAGGAAGGACCGCGGTTCGATCCCCCGGCGTCCCATATGGTCCCCCTAAGCCAGGAGCGATTTCTGAGCACATAGCCAGGAGTAACCCCTGAGCGTCAAACGGGTGTGGCCCAAAAACCAAAAAAAAAAAAAAAAAAAAAAATACAGTTGTAAGCAATTATTTACTTGCCATTTTGAAGAGCTATTTTCACTAAGAAGTTACTTTCTGAAAAGAACCAGAGAACAAAAGAACAACTTTCTGGAAGACTACATTATTTCACAACTCAAACTATTCACCTTGTCATGCATGGCACTTTCCTGCCTATAAATGACAACATAATCAAATGGAAAAATATATACACGTATATACCACGGAGAGTTTTTTCTTTGTTTGAAAATTCAATAAAAGACAGATGTTAAGACGTTTTGCTGGAGAGTACTCTAGCCAACTAGTCCTCAAATTTTACTATCTTCACTCTAACAAGGGAAGTTAAGATAGGAACAGGAATAATGTGCATTTTTCTCCTTATTTCTGAAGGCTCTGAGACAACCCACCAGAAAGCTTAGTCAATTATGTAAAAAATCTAAGAAAAAGCTCTCATGACTCCCACTCTAAACACCAAATAAGAGAGAAGTTTATTAAAGCTCAATTCTCTGTGTTTTTTTTTCTCCTTTCAAAGGTGGAGAGAGGGGACCTCTGGAGCTTTAAGTACAAACAAAAGAAACATTTACAATAAAGGATTCGGACCACATGGCTTGGTGACAAATACAAAGTTGGTTAAAAGTCACACAAGTACAAAAATGACAGAGCTGTCCAATGAGTGATCACAGTGGGGCTTCTGGAAACAGAAGTAGTGCTTATTTACACAAGTGTAACTTATTTTCACATACATTTAAGGAATGTGGACTTGTATTGAGACAATTTACTGCTGGCGGAAATGTAATTAAAGATTGTGCTAACCAAATAAACTGTAATTTGTTTTTAGTGTGCCACCAAATTGTCTGCAAAACAAAATGTTAATTAGGTCAGCTACTTTTAAGACGTTTAAGTAGGTATCTAACGCTTTTTGGTTGAACTCAACATCTAATCCAGAGCAATACAGTTAATCATTTAAGAGACGCCCAAATTTACACACACACAAAATCTATTGCCCAATGGCATGACACAATAGGCCACCTGATGCTATAGAAAGGACAGAATCTAAGTTGGAACAGGGAATGATGACAGTATTTCTAAAAGTGTCCGGGGACCACGATATTCAATTGCTTGTTCTTATCCTTCTTATCACTTATAGGTGTTTACCTCAAGTCATTCAAATGTTCAGTTCCATATGTTGTCAATCAGCCATTCACATTTCATGAATAAGACAGCATGACCTCCACTAGAGGCAATTGAACAGAATTAGCCACAACTAATTGAAAGTCTTCCTGCTTTGGGTTAAAGACCTTATCTCCTTTTTCAATATGTAATAAAAACTACTAAATAAAAGACATCCCCTGATAAGAGATTAAACATTAACCGAAAACTCTGTAATTCTACTTTATCAAACATGCACACAGAAAACGCTTTTGACTGCCAGCTCTACCATTCCCAAATAAAAACTGTAACGAACACAATTTCTTAAGCAACTGAACAAAGTTTCTACCTTTATTACTAGGACCCTTTGGGAGCCTACTCAAATCGTTTAAAGAAGTTAGCATTCCCGCGGTGTTTAAATAAAGGCATAAAAACTAAAATTTTTATGGAGTGGCATTTCCATTGGAATTCGGCTAGGCTAAAATCTAGAAATTAACACATGGACTACACGTTGATTTTACATGGGATAAACATGTGTAAGGCACAAGGTATGTCTTTCTCGTTTGTTTACATTTGACAAAGATCCTCTTTTAACAGAATCCGGGCTGAAAAAAAAAATAACGAAATTTTAAAGGGTATCAGAAATCACCCCTTCCAATTTAACTCTTTTCTTCCTCGCAGTTGGCAGTGATTTCAAGTTTGCAGCCTTCACTACTAGCATCCACTTGCACAACAGTGCCCGGCACTCTTTGAAAGCGTCAGTGTACTAAGAATCAAAAACATAAAATAAAAAAGAAAAGAGAAAAGAAAAAAAAAAACACCAACTTTGCTCTTAGTTCTGAACTTTTTTTTCTCCTCCCTTTCCATGTCCCATGCTGGATCCTGCCAAGTTCTTACGGGTCCACGGGCACGTTGCAACTCGGCTAAGGTGTTAGGTAGGAGCTTAGGGACTTCCAAAATGGGAGTTAATTAAGCACGGGAAAGAAAAAAGGATATCTGCCATACATAGCAAAGACAGGGACGGAGCACAGAAAAGGGGGCTTTTCCCAAAGAAAAGATTAGTTGGGGCCCGATTAGTTGGGAATAGGCAAAGCTTTTCAAAAAGAAAAGGAAAAAAGTCAAAGGCTTTTTTTTTTTGCCTCTTGAACCAGTCAGAAAAAGTCTCCTGGAAGCCACAAAATCCTGCTTGCAGAGGGAGAAGCGCTGAATCTGCAAATCCACAGGTGGTCGTGGCACCCCATGGGCGAGCTCAAATCGCAGGACTCTGCCCCCTGCAGTTGGCAGAGGCCAAACCGGGGTGAGCCCAGAGGGCCCACCTGCGCCGCCCGCGAGGATGAACCGGGATCCCCCAATCATTCCATGTTTCTATTATTTTTTTGACCAACCTAGAAAGAACTGCTGGAAAGTTGACTGAGGAGTGCAATGCCCAGGCCCCTCTGCCCTCAGAAAGTATGGGTCCCCATTTGCTCTTTTTTTGTTGTTTTTACTTTATGTTTTACCAACCTAGAAAGAACTGCTTGAAAGTTGTGGGGTGCAAGGCTCAGGCCCCCCGCTCTCAGAAAGCATGGGTCCCGATTGCTCCTTTTTATTTTATTTATTTTTTCACTTTATTTTTGATCAACCTAGCTAGAAAGAACTGCTGGAAAGAAAGTTGAGTGAGGGGTGCAACACCCAGGAACCCTCCGCCCTCAGAAAACATGGATCCCCATTGCTCCTATTTATTTATTACTTTATTTTTGACCAAACTAGCAAGAACGAACTGCTGGAAAGATATTTTTGTGGGGTGTAAAGCCTAGGACCCCTCCGCCCTCAGAAAGCATGGATCCCTACTGCTCCTTTTTATTTATTTTTTACTTCATTATTTTTTACCAACCTAGCAAGAAAGAACTACTGAAAAAAAAAAGTTGAGGGGTGAAACGCCCAGGCCCCCTCAACCCTCAGAAAGCATGGGTCCCCATTGCTCCTTTTTATTTTATTTATTTATTTTTTCACTTTATTTTTGATCAACCTAGGAAGAAAAAAACTGCTAGAAGGAAAATTGTGGGGTGCAAAGCACAGCCCCCCTCAGCTCTCAGAAAGCATGGATCCCCATTGCTCCTTTTTATTCACTTATTTATTTTTGACTATTTTGGACCAACCTAGAAAAAAAGAAAAAAAGAACTGCTGGAAAGAAACTACTGGGGTGCAAAACCCAGCCCCCTCAGCCCTCAGATAAAGCATGCGTCCCCATTGCTCTGCTCCTATTTACTTATTATTTATTTATTTATTTTACTTCATTTTGGACCAACCTAACAAGAAAGAACTGCTGGAAAAAAAAAGTTGAGGGGTGCAAAGCCCAGTCCCCTTCAACCCTCCAGAAAGCACGGGTCCCCACTGCTCCTATTTATTTCTTTACATATCTATTACTTTATTTTGGACCAACCTAGCAAGAAAAAAAAAAAAAAAAAACTTCTGGAAAGAAAATCGTGGGGTGCAACGCCCAGACCCCCTCCACTCTCAGAAAGCATGGGTCCCCGTTGCTCCTTTTTATCTATTTCTCTTTGCACTTTACTTTGGAGCAACCAACTGCTGCAAAGCAAGTTGAGCGAGGGGCGCAAGAAGGCCCGGGCCCCTGGCCCGCCCCTAGAAATCCACACGGTACTTACAGCCGAGCGACCCAACGGGGCAGCGGCTCGGGCATGCGCACTAGCCCCCGGCGGCTGCAGTCCAGCAGGTCCCCGAGGCAGCGGCACGGCGCGGGGCACGAGCTCTCGGCGGCGGCGCAGCCCAACGCGCCGCACAGCAGCAGGAGCTCCCAGGCGGGAGCGCGAAGCCTCGACGCGCCCATCGCGCTCGGGGGCTTCGGCCCGACACCCCTAGACAGTCAGACTCGGGCTTCTTTCCTTCTTCTTGCCCAGGGAGACTTCCAAGAGGAGCGCCCGAAGCAGCGTCGTCCGCGGCGCTTCCCGGAGCTTTTCGGGCCGCAGAGAAACTTTTGCTCCTCAGGGCCGCGCGCGCCGCGACTGCCCGACTGAGACGCTTCTCTCTCTCCCCCCCACCCCCGCCCTCGGGAAGCTGTCCGGAGGCGGGGCTTAGCGAGATTCCAGCGCGCTCATTGGCTACTTGCGCCTCCCCGCGGTCACGTGACCACAACAACCTGGCTGCTTTTTCCTAGCGAGCAGAAGAGGAGAAAGTGGGAGCTGAGGGAAATGGGGAGTTGGGACTTTGCTTTCCAGCCTCTCCGACATCCAGTGCCATCGAGGGCAAAAGAAAGGGAGGGAGCGAGCAAATAAGGCCAACTCTCTGGGAGGGTTTGAAGGGAATTGAACAGGAGGAAAGTTCTCTCCGTGCACTCAGGAAACTTTTGCATTTCGTTTTTTAAAAAATGCATCCATTGGGGGGTAAAGGAAGGGGATATGGGAGGCCTGCTAGGAACAGGGGAAACTTTTGCACTTCGTTTTTTAAAAAAAATGCATACATTGGGGGGTAAAAGGGATATGGGGGGCCTGCTAGGAACAGGGAAAACTTTTGCACTTAGTTTTTTTTTAAAAAATGCATACATTGGGGGGTAAAGGAAGGGGATATGGGAGGCCTGCTAGGAACAGGGGTGGAGGGAGGACAACACTGGTTGGTGGGAATGGCCCTGATTTATTTATTGTCACTCTGGACCTGAAATATTACTGTGAAAGATTCCTATTTCACTTTGGTCATAATAAAAATCATTTACAAAATAAAACCTACACTGACAACTGTCATAACAATGTGAATGAATGAGGGAAGTAGAAAGCCTGTCTCAAATACAGGCTGGGGGTATGGAGGAGGGAGATTTGGGGCATTAGTGATGGGAATGTTGCATTGGTGAAGAGGGCTGTTCTTTACATGACTGAAACCCAACTACAATCATGTTTGTAATCAAGGTGTTTAAATAAAAAATATTTTTAAAAATGCATAGGTTATCCTACCGTTGGTAGAGGCGGCAATAGTTTCAATGAAAAGTACATTTTTTTAATGTTCCTAGTGGAAGACTTTTTTTTTTCTCCCCCAGTATGTCAGCTCCCAAAAGAGAATGATAATAAAATGGAATGATATATTGAGTTACAAATAGCCATCTTTAATGCCCCTAATAAAGCTGGGGGAAATCATGAAATTGGACCTTTTAGAGGCAGACGTATCAGTCAGTGCAACAGCTAGGAATAATATATTTTGTCTGAGTAATGTAATGCACACTGGAGACTTTATATATATTAAGGATAGGAATTCTAATTGGGTATCCAGTTTACATGACTAACTAGTGAAGTTTCTGCCTTATTCTTGCAGGTGATGAGGCCCAAAGGGATCATCAAATGCTTCTCTGGTTAAGAAAGTCCACCCAGGAAAGTTTTAACATGTGGTTAAGGAAGTCCATCCAGGAAAGTTGTAACATGCCTGTCTGTGTCAAAAATAAACAAAACCAGAAACATTATCTCATGTTTACATGTCTGCACTCAGTTTTTTTTTCATACCTGTGGCCTGCTAAACTTGTCCTTGAGTCTGTATTCCTGAGGGGAAGAGATTGGAGATTACTTTGCAGAGCTGAGTTTAAGCAAAAAACAATAAAATAATTGATAAGACACACACAATGGAGGGCTCAAAGATCATCCAGATCACACCTGGCAATGCTCTCAGCATTAAAGGAATACTAAGTCAGGGGACATACAGTGTCAGGAAGAAGATTCAGGACTGGCACATGCTGGGCATCTGTTCTACCAGTTGAATTGCATTTCCCAACCCATTTTAACTCCAACTTTAATTAATATATTGATTTCTCTATAGCAAATCGCCTATGTAAGACCTCTCATTCATGGTCTAACAACAAAGACTGAAGTTGAAAGCACACAATTTTAGATATATCCCATCCTTATATTTCTCTGTTGCTGTTCACATCAACTGGACCATCTCTTTCAGTCTTCCTGTGTATATATGTATATGTATAGCTATGTATATGTATAGATGTGGTACAGGCATTAGAGGAATCTAACTGGGCTCCTACCACTACCCATGCCTATTTGATAAGGGCAACTAAATTATATGTGTAATGATGGAGCTTGGTTTTCCAGTTATTATTTTTCCTGCTTGTCTTATCTAAAAGACATACCACTATCCTACTATGAATTTTCTGACTAGGACTCCCTTGAGTTAACTCTGACATAAAAAGAAAATCTTGGAGTTTTTAAAAAGGAGAAAGATGTCATAATACGCATTATTTTATATATAAGCAATGTGTCATAAGTCTCCCACAGAAGATAGAGTGTAAGTTTGGTTCCTATCGGGTAGGATTAGTTCATTGTCTTTCCCCATTCTTTTCTCTCCTTGTGCTATTTTATCTCTTGTGAATTTAAATCAATTTAGAATTCATTGTGTGTAAGAGTTCTAGCCCTATCTTCCTCCTCAAACTGTGATGTAAATATTGAATATTTAAATGTAACATCTAGAATTAAACTTCTCCACCCTAAAACTTAGTCTTTTCTTCATGAATTCACTCTCTCTAAACACATCCTTCCATTAGCTGCTCAGACACTCGAATTCCAGAAGCCTAATTCATTCTTGTTTTCATTCTCATTAGCAGCTCTGCATTCAAGCAATTAGCAACTTCCAGATGAAGCCAGCAAGAAATGCCTCTCCTAACACTTGATTCAAACTGAGACCATGTACTTTTGTTTGAATTACTGCTACATCTTCTAACCTAGCTGGCATTCCAAGCCTTTCTTCAAGTTATTTCTTGAAAGCTCAGATTTATACTCATGATATTGAACTGCCTGTCTCCTTTTGCAGGGTTCCCAAATATCTTAAGAGTGAACTTTCATTGTGTGTGTGTGTGTGCTTGAGTACATTTTATCTCACATTGTCCCCTCCCTTATTTTTCTATCAACTGCTTGCTATCTATTCCTAGGTTGTGTTTATTTGGGGCTCTCCTCATATGCTGGTTCCTTTGGCCAGAAAACTCTACCCATCTTCTGTCCGGTGGATTTGGACTTAGATCAAACACACCTTGTTTAGATGAGACATCCTTATGTCCCGCTGTATCCTTTTGAGCACATCTGGTGTTCATTGGAATTGAATTTATTTTTCTCCTACTTCTTAATTTTACCATAAAAATATTCTGTATATCATTTCAGAGTTAAAAAAAAAACACCTAACAACCTGATATATACTGTCTACTTAATTAAAATTTACTACCTCAATTTCTTTCCTAAGCTAGAGAAATTACCCACTGTTGCCTTATTTGATTTTCATTTTATCAGTTCTCTGGGTTAACTGCCATTCTCTGTTCCCTGTGTAAAATTAATTGACTAACACCTATAACTAGTAGAAGTCTAGAGGCTGCCAGCCCCTCCCTAGTCCACCCTTTTGTGTTTGCTCTTACCACTTAGATGCTGATTCTCAGTAGCTCAATTGTTTACATCTATAATTGCACGATTAAGCCTCGTGTTGAGAAAGCCAAATAAAAACAAGTGCAACCTGAAAGGAACTTCAGTTCTATGATAATGAATTAATTAGAAGCTGAAGAAAGATTTTTAATGACAATCCCTAAAACACAAAGCTATCATATTAATTCAATATGGACAAAACAATTGCCAAAACTGGGGAGAAATTCTTCGTTTAGGAGATTCCTTCACACAGATGACTCTATGAGGAAAGATCTTTGTCTGCTTTAACATAATCATCAACTAGAATCAGAAGTGGAGAGATATTTTTTAGGTATTACTTTTGTTTACCTAGAACTTATGTTTACCTGGGCATTCAAAAAGCAAACCCACAGAATGTAACTCTGTCATCCTGATCATCCTCCATCTAATATGCTGTCCCATACTGTCAAATAATTGAGGAACAGATCCGACCTGGCAACTTTCAAGCTATGAAATATTTTCACAGACTTCTCAAACACACATGCATCACAGCACAGATCTTCCTCCTTGCTATCTGGACAGGTGAGAACTGAACACCCTTTGAAGTCCTCTCAGTTTTCTTGGCTCAGCATAGCTTTCTTGGCACTCTGAAGGAAACAAGAATGAAGGTAAAGTGCTAGGGAAAAAAAAAAACAACTAATGGAGAGGAAAGGGGAACATAACATTCTATTCAACTTTCTAAATTTGTTTCAGAAAGAAAAAAAGTGTTTTAGTGCTAATCACTGTGATTAATGCAGACTGAGAAATAGATTCCTCTTCTTTTGTTGTTTTTCTATATCCCCTCAAAAACATAATAGCAACAAACATTTTTATATTAGGTTCATAAGACGTGTCTCAGAAGCAAGAATTGTCATCAGAATCATTTTGATTAGAGTGAATTAAATTAAAATTACGTGAATTAAAATGAGTAAAATTGATGTCTTTCACCACTTCTTCAGAGGCTTACACTGGTTAACTGAACTGGGTGGTTGAGAATTGACTTTCCATCGCAAATGACCTAAATCACACTGAATAGTTTGTCATTTATAACTTTGTCCCAGTGAATGGCAAGTCCCATCCATTTTTCAAACAGCTTCCTACTGCTCATTCAGTGTTTAGTATCACCCGGCCTTGGTGCCCTTTTCAAAGTTCCTGTTTTTCTCTCCCTCTGGCAAGTGTGAGACTTTCTTATCTTCAGTGCTAGCAAGGGCAATGACTCACAGATAAAAAGTAATAGAGGTGCTAAGCTGTCAGTTTTAACATCCAAGGACAAGAATGAGAGTTAAACACTCAGTACTTCCTTTATCATTACAATGAATAGCACAGTTTGTGTAAGTGTGAACTGTGAAAAGGAAAAAGAGATAAGGCAAAAACACAAAAATCCCCCACATAATGAGGCCAAAAGCAAATGTTGCTGTACTCTGTAACCTAACCATATCGTTTCCCATTCATTAAGGCATTTTAGAAGCAATAGATAACCTCTTTTCTTTACAAATTAAAAAAAAAAAATAAAGGAATGTTAAGAAGGAAAAGAAGCAAAAGCGGCAACGTTTCCATTAGAAAACAGGAGGGGAACACTTTACAAAAAGCCCAGCTCTCCATACAAGACTTAACTCTTTAGAAAATATTTACGGAAATAAAGATAACCCCCCTCCTTCTTCCTCTCTCAAGTTGGCCAATGTACACTATTACTAGAATAAAAAAACAAATGACTTTATCTGAACTTTCTCTTAAGCAAAATGTATGCATATGCTCCATAGATATTGTGTGGTCCCAACAAGACTCATTTTGTGGACAAAACTGGCTATGCTGGGAACTACCTGGATGTAACCTAGAGCTGCTAGGAGCTGAAGGGGAGGAAGAGGTGAAGCTCTGAACAGCTGTGGCACTTGATTCTTCATGCTGAGTGTCCTTTGTGAACTACAGAGCCATTCAAGGATGTCTAGTTTCTCCACTCTTGTAGGAACCTCAGTCATTTTGAAGATCTTTTTTTTTTTTTTCCCAATCCGTGCACTTTTATTTTTCATGTTTTCCTGTAGCCCATAGCAATACACAGGCAAAAAAAGATACTAACCCATCTTATAAAAATTGCAGAAGTTGAAATTTCTGAGAATTTTGTTCTATAGGAAGCAAGGTGGCCTGACAGTGAGAATCTATGTTACAACTTTGATTTATTAAAAAAAAAAAAACTCTGTACCTCATTTTCTTACCTGTAAAATAAAGTGGAAAAAAAAATAGATTGCTGCATAGTAGTGTTTAATCTCGATGTCCTTCATCAAGATTCTAATCCTATTACTGAACTCCCAATTGCTGTTTACTTTTCATTATTCAGGGGTATAAAATGTGAACTATATAAACATACTGATGCTGGGATTATTAACCAAGGTAATGGAATGTTGGGATTAAGAAACTCCTTAATGGGCCAGAGAGATAGCACAGAGGTAGAGCACTTGCTTTGCATGCTGCTGACCCAGGATGGACCTGGGTTCCATTCCCAGCATACCATATGGTTCCCTGAGCCTGCCAGGTGTGATTTCTAAGGGCAGAATCAGGAGTAACTCCTGAGAGCCACTAGGTATGGCCGAAGCCCACCTCCCCCAAAAAAATTCCTCAACAATTAGGCCAGTATAAAATTAAGAAGTAAAAATAATTTTAAACAAAAAAAAAGTATACCTTATAAGAACCATAATCCTTGTTCTACAGTAGTACACTCTATCTTGAGTTCCTGAAATTTGTTTGACAAGCAATGCCCAGTGGGATTCTGGAACTACCCCTGTCTCTGTATTTGCAAGTTCTTCCTGGCTATGTTTAGGAGACCATAAAGTGTAGGAGGGATCAAACCTGGGTCCCTCCTACTTGAAAAGCATGGTTATTATCCCTTTGCCTATCTCTATAGCAGAATGCCCTGAGATTTATATAAAAATTATATTACACCATGTACCTTTAATATTACTGTGAGAGATTTGTAATTCACTTTGGTCACAATAAAAATGATAAAAAATTTATATTACACCATTTCAAAAGTTACTGTAAAACCCTATTCATTATGATTTATGCCATAAAGAAAAAATGAATTGCTTGGCATATTTTTTAAAAAGATATTCATAAAGAGTTATTCTATACCAACTAAAATGTACCTGGAGTTTTCAAACTGAGAGATCCCTCATATAAATAAGTTTTTTGCTATTTTGGAATGCTCTTTCCACTATCTTAAGCATTTAAAGTGACATTGTCATGAATCTCAAAGCCCACCTCCCTGCATTAAAAATCAATTATAGGGCCCGGAGAGATAGCACAGCGGCATTTGCCTTGCAAGCAGCCGATCCAGGACCAAAGGTGGTTGGTTTGAATCCCAGTGTCCCATATGATCCCCCGTGCCTGCCAGGAGCTATTTCTGAGCAGACAGCCAAGAGTAACCCTGAGCACCGCCAGGTGTGGCCCAAAACCAAACAAAAAAAATCAATTTTATTTCTAAATAAAGTTATCAATTATTAATAATAATAATAATAGTCTGCATATGTATTTTCAAGTGCAAAGATAATTCTGTTAGGATCAGAGCGATAGCTCACAAGGCCAGTGCACATATTTTGCATGTAAAAGGCCCAGGTTCATTTCCAGGCACTTCATGTTCTCCCATTTCCCCATTATTTGGGAATAATGCCAAAGCAGTAAACTAGGAGCAGCTTCAAAGCACCACCAGATGTGTCTGCAAAACAACAAGATTAATTTTATTTTTGTTTTTTTTGGGGTCAGTTTTAGTATGACATTGTAAACCTGTCATAAAAGTACAGTTAAAATACTCTCTGCTTGAGAGAGAGAGAAGTAAAACGCCTGCCCCAGAGACAGGCAAGAGAGGGCAGGTGGGAGGAAAGAGGAGCTCAGGGAGGGTGAGAGATGAGAAAGAAACTGTTGACATTTGTGGCAGGATATGTACATTGGTGAAGGTTGTCATACATTGTATGACTGTAACTCAATTATGAACAACTTTATCTGTTGGGGGAAAAAACACATTGTGAACAACCTTGTAACATTGGTGTTTAAATAAAAAATATTTTAAAATTAATCAAATAAAGAGCTAAAAAATACTCTGCTTAAACCTCCACTGTGGGCCCTAAAGTTGAACAAACTTCTATTATATTTATATATTCAGACACGATCTCCACAGAAATACCAGTATAACATATGAAGAAGCTTTAAAGAATACCTTTCTCAACCTTCCACTTGCCCCAGGCACAACTGTGTGTGTGCAGCAGGCAACCTCTTGCTCTCTCAAGGCAGTTACTTTAGACTTGAACAACTTTGTCAGCCAGAGCATTATTTTTATGGCCCACATAAATAAAGCACTGGAGCTCTCTTGCTGCCATTTAAGCTCTTCTGCCTTTTTTTTATTTTAGCGCAAAAAAAGCAGCCATTGCCAGAAATATTCTTTAGTTTGACTCTGACAAATTAAATAATTGTAAATATTTTGGATAGTTTTCCTAAGGCGTTCGTTTTCTTTATCTACCACCCTCATGAGAATTAGGAAAGTTTCTCTGGGGCCAGAGTTGTGGCACAGGTGGTAGGGTGTTTGCCTTGAATGAGCTAACCTAGGATGGACCACAGTTCGATTCCCCTTTGTCCCATATGGTCCCACAAGCCAGGGGCAATTTCTGAGAGCATGGCCAGGAATAACCCCTGAGCATCACTTGGTATGGCCCAAAAACCAAAAAAAAAAAAAAAAAAAGGAATGTTTTATTAATTTGCCTTATATACATGAGAATGATATAGTGAATTTAAGAGATTCTTGTTTCATAAATGATATTTAGTTTTGTCTACAACTCTAAATATTTGACACTTATGAGCTCATGCAACATTCTCTCCCTATTAGTAGATAAGGAAACTGGAGGATGGATATGTTAAAGAATTTCCGTGGGATGGAGCTGAGGTTCAAATTCAGTCAATCTGACTCCTTTATTTCAATCATGATACCACATTAATTTCCATTAGAACTTAGAATTAGCAAGAATTTCCCAAGTCATCCTTAATGCATTACTGCTCAAGGGAAGGGGTTCCACTCAGCAAAAATTGTGTAGTAATAATCAACCTTCTTTTTGATTCATATATATATATATTATATATACAGATGCTATATATCCATATATATGAATTTACTTTTATCATACCGCAACCTAGTTTTCATTTTGTGTACTTCATCAGCTATTGAACAATCCTTATGAATTTAAATCACAGCAGCACCTTCATGCGTCTTCTTTTGGATCTAATACCTTCCTTTACAAAGCTTCCATGATGAATAATGATTCCATGATGATTAATGAGTTCCTCCCCGCAAAATGAATTTATAGTTATCTCAAAAAAGATTTTAATCATTCCCTCTCCCTTCCCTGCTTCTTTTTTATTTACTCAAGTTTATAAAAAAGATTCAAATTATGTAGATGTATGAACTAATCACTTTGATTTGTGAATTTTGAAGGTTGATATCTCTTCTTAGTCAGCAAAGCACCGTTTGAATAAAATCATAAGATATTAATTGTATGCACTTAGATATGACTGTCTCCTGAAAGTTCTGTTCCACGTGGTTAATACACTGCTACTTCTTTTTTTTTTTTTTTTTTTTTGGTTTTTGGGCCACACCCGGCGGTGCTCAGGGGTTACTCCTGGCTGTTTGCTCAGAAATAGCTCCTGGCAGGCACGGGGGACCATATGGGACACCGGGATTCGAACCAACCACCTTTGGTCCTGGATCGGCTGCTTGCAAGGCAAACGCCGCTGAGCTATCGCTCCAGGCCCTACACTGCTACTTCTAAGTGTGTTGCATAGAGTGTCTTTGGCATTTGAAATCTGTATTCTTTAAAACCACATATGGCTTGCAAGAGGATTTAGGCGGTTGGCGATCAGAAAAGAAAATGATACAGAAAGAAAAACAAGCTCTGCATGTTTTACAATTTTGTCTAGGGCTGTATCTGATTAGGAGAGTCATGAATGGGGTGCATTTGATCCAAGAAGCTCAGAGAAATGAAATATTAATACTATAGATTATATTTCACCTATTGAAATACTTCACACATGGTAGTAGAGTTTAATTTTTGCTTTTAGGAGATTCTAATTTAGCAAATTCTAATTTTAGTGCTTTTTTTTTTCTATCTCTTGTGAAGTATAAGAACTTTTGTTAAATGTCCCAAATTGACTAATTTTAAATACTAGGTTTCCGATTGTTTTCGTTATTATTATTATTATTATTATTATTATTATTATTATTATTATTATTTAAGTTACCTTTAAAGTCCATTTCCCAGGAACATCTCAGAACAATTTCTTCTTGGAACTCTAACTTACTCATTTCGTCAGTGCTTGAGATCTAACTCAGGTTACATGTAGAATAGTTACTTTCATTATCTTAATTTATACTTATTAAGTAATTTATCACCATGACAAACAATTTTATGATGACTCTTATAATAGACATAATTAAAATGAACTTATTGGAATTCTGATGAAAATCTATATTTTCTTAAAGTTATGGGAGGTGCTGCTAGAGAGATACAAGTTTCCTGATGTTAAAAGTTACTAATTCATTTGGACTTTTATTATCATCTAATATTCAGAGTTCTTATCTATGATTTTATGAATCTATGCATAAAATAATTCACATGAATGCATATGTGGCTCAAAGGGATACCTCAAAGGGATACCTTAAAGGGCTAAGTTTGTGCTTTGCAAACATGATGCCTCTTTTCAAAACCCCCCAAGCACTGTTGGGTGTAACCCATATTCACAAAGGTGGAAGTAACCCCTAAACATTGCCAGCTGTGACCCAAAACAACAAAGAGTGTATTGATTTTTTTTTGTGTGTGGCTGTTTTTAAATACATGATTTAAAAGAAAATTCAACAGTTTTCAAAGTACACCAATTTGCTCCATTTAGGGATAGCATCTTTAAAAGTCAAATATCCCTTATAAACAGAGATTTGAAGCCAAGGGACCTATTAAAAGAACTAATGTTCTTGCTTTTCATCCAGGAGTTCTATATCATTGCTGGAGACACCTTGAGCACTCCCCCCTCAAGCCAGGAATAAAACTTCCCAAAACTACAGTATATGATCCACAAACAAATGGAGAAAAAAAAAAAAAAACCCAGAAATTTGGACAAGGCCTTATTTCACCTAATGAGAATTTACCATAAAAAGTTCACAGAGAGTGAAGAAAATAACTCAAAAGGCAGGAGACATAATTTGTATTTAGGAACCCTGAGTTCAGTTCCAGCACCACATGGTTCCTTGAACATCACCTGGGAGAGACCACCCCTCACACTTACCATCTCATCTGGAGTAGCCCCTGAGCACCACAAAGTATGGCCCCCAAATGAAATAATGCTCCCTGGATGCATGAATAATTATGTTAAATTATTTCCCAAAAGGTTTTTGTGGCATTTGAAGTTGATGAACATTTTCCTGAAGTTTGTGTTTATTCATTGAAATAAATATTCTTATGAAGGGGACAATTAAATATACTCTTTTTTTTTCTTATAACTTTGGATATTTTCCTATGGTGTTAATGAGAGTGCATTCTAAAAGTCTCAAGGTGAAGGTAAAATTCTCCATCTTGTTAGTAATTAAACTTGACTCCTTGTGATCCAAGAGGAGAACATTGGAAACAAGTTATGTGTAATTTGAACAAACTGATTGCAGTCACAAAGGCTCTTTCTAAAAGTTTCGCCCCGAGCAAAAAGAAAATTCAATCAGCTTTTATAAAATCACTTAAATGTAGCATGTTTGTCTCCATTAAAAATAACTAAAATATCCTAAGGCAATCTATATTTGATATTAATTACTTCTTGAAAATGTATTTTATATGTAACTAAATCTGAAATTAAGAACAATTAGCTTTAGAAAACCTTGGTATTTAAAAGAAGTAAAAATATTTAAAAAAAGTATTCAGTCCAAAAACTTATAATGAATATGGTTCCTATTCTATTTATAAGTTACAAGGTAAAATGAAACAACTTACAAGTGATGGTATTTATTCAAAGTTGATTAAGATAATTCTAGCATCTGGCTTGGGAAAGTTTTTAATAAACACTATTTGGCCCCTTTCAAGCTAACTAAGTAAGAAATTCTACAAATGGGATCTGGAAATCTATTTTAAAAGACCCTCCAAAGACTCAGAATCTACAAATTGCTACTCTGGAGTTGCTGGAGATTCATTCTCTTATTGCCAGGAAACTTTTCTTACGGATTAATTCTCTGGGTGATGAAACCCAGAGTGAGTGCATGGAATACTCTCTTTTCCACTGTGCTTTGCCATATACATGAATCTTAAGAAGAAAAGGGAAATACATTTACAATCATATCTTCAATAATCAAGGTTGCTTGGAACCAGTGCACAATTCAGAAAAAGAGAAACTTTCCTCTACAGGATCAATAGACAAGGAGAAAACATTCTGTGATGCCAACCAGTAGAAATATAACTATAAAAAAAGAACGTGTAAAATCAACCTACACTGAAGTACCAGGCTCTCAACCAGTTGTGCTTAGTCGCATATGCTGCTGGTAAAGGGGGTTGTTCTTTACGTGACTGAAACCCAACCACAATCATGTCTGTAATCAAGGTGTTTAAATAAATATATTAAAAAATAAAGAAGAGGGCCCGGAGAGATAGCACAGCGGCGTTTGCCTTGCAAGCAGCCAATCCAGGACCAAAGGTGGTTGGTTCGACTCTCTGCATCCCATATGGTCCCCCGTGCCTGCCAGGAGCTAATTCTGAGCAGACAGCCAGGAGTAACCCCTGAGCATCGTCGGGTGTGGCCCAAAAACCAAAAATAAATAAATAAATAAATAAATAAATAAATAAAATAAAAAATAAAGAAGAAAAAATGCTTGAAGTAAGTGACAGAAAATTCAGAAATCAGGAACATTCTTGGGTATATTTTTATTATGCTTGTCATGTATACATGTGAAACTGTACCTTCACGTGTGCTAATACATGTGCAGGCTTCTATACATCTGTGTGTGTGCCCATGTAAATGTTCCTCCCCATTATGTGACTTCTGTGAATCTTTAAAACCAGCGTCTGATTGCACTAATGATGTGAGTGACTTGCCCCAACTCCTAGAATTTATCTTCTTTCTTTCCCTCTCAGGGAAAGAAGAATAGCTCTATTAAAAAAGAAAAATATGGGCCCGGAGAGATAGCACAGCGGCGTTTGCCTTGCAAGCAGCCGATCTAGGACCAAAGGTGGTTGGTTTGAATCCCGGTGTCCCATATGGTCCCCCGAGCCTGCCAGGAGCTATTTCTGAGCAGACAGACAGGAGTAACCCCTGAGCACCGCCAGGTGTGACCCAAAAACCAAAAACCAAAAAAAAAAAAAAAAAAAAAGAAAAAAAAGAAAAATGTGCTGATTCTTACTTGCCTCAACACCTATGCTTTCACTGAATGCTACTGCCATCCACTAACCTGGATTAATAAACTCAGTTTCTGATATCATTCATGGATTCCTATCATCAGTTCTTTACAAACAGTCCAAATCCTCTTTTTAAACAAAAATTTAAGATTTTTAAAATAGAATTCTCTATAGTTTTTCTCACTCCACCTTTTGCCTTGACTTTAGATACCCAACAAGATCTGCTTATTTCTGTCCATATCTCTCTCCTGACATTGCTCATACCTTTGACCGGCTTCCCTCTGGAATCACCATAATAATTTCTCTTTCTTTTATTTAGTTTTGGTTTGGAGAAATCACAGCTAAATGTGCTCAGGGACTATTCCTGAGATTTTGCAAGTTAAAGTTGCATACACTACTTCTATGTTCTCAGTGACTGACTTAATGGTGCTCAGGAGATGATGTGCAGTGTTAGGAATTCAACCTAGTTTGACTACATGTAAGGCAAAAACCCTAATCCCTGTATCATCTCTCTAGCTCTTGCCTTCCTTTTAATTCCAGACCAGAAGAAAGATATCCTAACCTGCTCATGCATTCAATTACTATTCATTTGGCCTGGAACATACTTCTCTGATCTTCCACTAGCTCGTTCACACTTCATTAGGGTCTATGCTCAAATTTCACCTCCTAAAGAAACTCCTCTTTCCACAGCTTCTAGTCACCTCTTCTCTCTACCTCCAGGCCAATTTCAGTCATACCCTACTTATTTTCCATTTTTGTATTACCTGAAATTATATTACATATGTATTACATATTACATACTGATGTGTGTATATTCATATATGTATGCAGACATTTTTACATATTGTTTACATCTTCACCAGAAGATAAAGCTCCTGGCATAGGGGATATTTATTTGTATTTGCACTGAGGTTCCATAAGTTCAATGTCTTGCATAGTAATTTGCGAAACTTCACTGAATGTCTGTATCCCCAGAGTTGTTGCTAATCAGAGGTTTATAAACACTGCAAAATGTCTAATTACATAACTATTAAAAGCTTTGTATTTCTAGTTGCAAATAATCCTCTTGGGCAGTGTGAGCCCCAGGCAGATGAGGGCTTTTTCCTGGTTCTCCTTGATCATTATTCTCTCATGGAAACATTTATTTTCTCCTGTTTGGATGGAAAAAGTCAAGGAAAAGGCTACTCTCATTAATTATAAAAAATAAGTTTGAGACTTAATTCATCTCGTAAAATAACCAGACAAAATAATTTTGCCCAATGCTAGAATATAAGGTGACATTAAAGATATCAGAGAACAAATTGATATCAGAGATAAGATGACAAGTTAATAATGAGTCTTTCCACTTGCTTCTCTCTTTTGTTCTATCTCTTTTGTACAACTGAGAAGTTAAATAACCTGTAGCAACTTGTTTGGGATTTCTTCCCATTATAATTCCAAATTCTTAGAGAAACAATTGAGATTTTTATGCTTAACCCTTCACGGACACATTTATTAACATAAAATCTTTATGAAACAAATGAAAAAGGCACAAAACATGTATTACTGGAAAGCCAAGAAATCTGACTGTACTATGGTTTTATGAAAAGTTGTGTTTCTGGGGCCTGCGAGGTGGTGCTAGAGGTAAGGTGTCTGCCTTGCAAGCGCTAGTCAAGGAAGGACCAACGCTCCCCCAGCATCCCATATAGTCTCCCAAGCCAGGGGCAATTTCTGAGCCCTTAGCCAGGAGTAACCCCTGAGCATCAAACGGGTGTGGCTCGAAAAACCAAAAAAAAAATCGTGTTTCTATTAATAACAATAAGAAATCTTAAAGAATATCTGGCAAATATCATCTTCAGTTATCAAAGGAGTTATATGGTTTCTGGTCAACATTTCCAGAGTGTTTGGAAAATGCACAAAAATAAAATTACAAAAGTATATCCAAACCCCTTCTCCTTCCTAAAAAATAGTTTGGGGTTTTTTTTTTCACATTGCTAGACAACTGCTTCCCACATGTGAAATATAGTTAAATTACCAATGATGTCAGTGACATGGAATAAGAAAGGACTGTGATGTTTAGTGATAGATATTTCAGTACAGCTGTGAGCAATGTGTTCCATAAAGCCTGCTATAATTCTCCCAGGAGTCATGTTAAAGCTCTTGCTATACTTGAGCTCAATAATAATGCTTAGAAATGGATGCAAAGGACATTTACTGGCAAGGCCAGTGTTTTATATATTTCCTAGTTAATAAGTTAAACAAAAGTTCTGATATTATTATATACACATTAGACTAAAGCACAGCACATGCTTGATTATTAAACAAATATGGGAATTAAAATAAGATGCTCAAAAGCAATAAAGTTGATTTTCTGGTTGGAAATAAAAGTACAAGTATACAATGCCTTTGAACTTTAAATATCTGAAGAAAAATAGCCTGGTCAAAGGTAGAATACTATTTTTTTTCCCTTTAAAAGCTTTTGAATTGCCTACCCATATTTTGGTTGGATTACCATAACCTGGGGCAGAGCCAGCCTGAAGGGTGTGTGCATGGGGTGGATGGCTGGGTGCCTGGGAGACACACTCTTCGGGAGAACTGCCATGGTGGCCTTTCACAGGTGCTCTTCATGGAGTGTAGCTTTCTTCTTGTGGGGTCTCCACATTCACTGTCTAATTTTCATTGTAGAAAGAGAGTCCCTAAATAGAAACGTGAAAACAAAACCCAGCAGCTAAAATTAAAGAGCTGCTTTTAGTCAGATACAGTAAAATCATCCCATGATATAGGAGTCCTTCACCTATATATCCTGGTTCTGACGTGATGTGACTGAGAAGATTACAATCTCTGATCAGGATTCTATCTGGCTACATAGAATAGAAAAATTTTTGAGTTCTGTAAACATAAAGCCGCCTGGGTTAAAACTGTATGCAAGAGAATGATTAACTGAAATGACTGAAGGCTTGAGAAAGAATCTGATGATGTCTTTGCTATCTGGTTACGATTTATTTCTGAGCTTCTTTTTCTTTCTTTCTTTTTTTTTTTTTATTTCTGAGTTTCTTATCACTGTGTCCTCTGAACTTAACCAAGTGGTTTTAGCACATTTTAAGTGCTCAAAAGAATTGTGTGTGAGTATAAAAATGGTACTGACTAGTAAGTCTAAAAGGTTTCTTAGAGAACTACAGTTTTTCAGAAAACTACAAAGGTTTCTGGACTTCCAAATCTTGGTTATTGCATTCTGTAAACAGCAGTGTGGCTGGTTCTTTCGGACTCTCTTTGACAGTGAGCTCTGCAAGAATATTAGAATATAAGAATATAATAGAATGTTAGAATATATGCCTTCCTAGAAAGCTCCCCACTGTTTAAAAACCCAATAAGCCCCCAAATTTGCAGAGACTGTTCTAGGGGCAACACCCCCACATCCACCAACTACTCTTGAAGTCCTCTCCTGCCATGGACACATTTTCTTCTGATGTCTTTAGTCATGCTCAGTAACATCTGCCTTACTGCCCATTGCACTGAAACATCTCTTAAGCTTTCCTCATTAGAGTAAACATATCTCTTCAAAATTAAGTTTATTGAATTAACATTGGTTTATTACAATATATAGATTTTGATAACATCACAGTTTGGCATGTATACCTGTTATGTTGTCACCTAAATTATGTCTGTTTCTTCCATCCATACACAACCCTTAAGAGGTTTGTAACACACAAAATGATTCCTAGAGACACTTAATTTGTAATCAGGAAGTAACTCAGACATCAAACTATTCTGGCTTAATTAAGAAAATAGATTTTTGACAGCTACAAGTGGAAAATCCTTGGGATGGGACAACCTTTAATAGCCCAGACTTGGCAAACTTTAGAAGAAATGTTGCCAGTTCTTAATTTTAAAACTAAGGCTATATTTATGCAACATTTAAACAACTGGCTAATTCAGTAAACTATCACCCCAATTTAATTTGATGACATGTGGATGAGCAGACCTCTAGTAACTCATTTACTCTCCAATCACTTGTCAAGATGTTGCAAGAGTACACTGATTTCTATTTCACACGACTGAGATTTGTATCATTGAATAGCTAAGTTTTGATTACTTTAACTATGCTTGAATTATGACTTAAAATGTCTGGCATTAAAATATATAATGGGCATATGAAGATTTCCTTTTAAACTTGATGTGATTTTGGACTTTATTTTAGTGGAATTCCTCAAGAACATATTCCTCAAGAACAAGTACATATTAAGTGCTCAGCTGTACTTTAACCAGGCTCTTATCTTACACTCAGAAAATTTTATTTTTATTTCACACTTCATAATACTAATCTCATTACTCCAATATATCTCATATTGTTATGTAAATTTCTTTAGACACCCTCTGTAAATATACTTTTTTTTTCCCCTCAACACCGGCCCAGAGTGATAGTACAGTGGGGAAGGTCCTTGCATTGCACATCACCAGCCCAATTTTGATCCCACCACCCTATAAGACTGCTCAAGCCTTCCAGGAGTAATCCGAGTACAAAGCCAGGAGTAAACCCTGAGCATTGCTGGGTGTTGTTCTCCCGCCCCCCAAAAAAAAAAACCCAAACCAAAACAAAAACCAAAAATACCTTAGCACTATATATGGGCATAAATCTCATTATACTCATTTGAATTGAATATATATGTAAAATATAAAAATGTGGACAGGTAAACATCCAGGCTTATAGAAGTTTTAGTCACATTAAAAACATTCTTGTGGGCCTGGAGAGATAGCACAGTGGCGTTTGCCTTACAAGCAGCTGATCCAGGACCAAAGGTGGTTGGTTCGAATCCCGGTGTCCCATATGGTCCCCCGTGCCTGCCAGGAGCTGTTTCTGAGCAGACAGCCAGGAGTAACCCCTGAGCAATGCCTGGTGTGACCCAAAAACAAAAAACAAAACAAAAAATAAAATTCTTGTACCTTCACTGTTTTTCTTTTATTACTTTTGTTTATGGGCCTCACCCTGTAGTGCTCAAAGGTTACTCCTGACTCTGCACTCAGGAATTATTACTCCTAATGGGCTTGAGGAACCATATGGAATGCTGGGGATTAATCCCAGTCTGCTGTATGCACAGCAAATATGTTACCTGCTGTACTGTCACTCCAGTTCTTTTTCTGTGTTTTCCTTTTCCTTTTTTTTTTTTTTACATATCATGTCTATTTTGGCTTCATTTATAATTTTATATTTTTAGAAACTCCAATTTTCTTGATTAAAAAAGAAAGAAAGACGGATCTGAGCGATAACACAGCGGCAGGGTGTTTGTCTTGCACACAGCCAATCCCGACACACCTCAGTTCAATTCCCGGCATCCCATTTGGTCCCCCAAGCTCCGACATCCCACATGGTCCCCAAGCCTGTCAGGAGCGATTCCTGAGCACAGAGCCAGTAGTAACCCCTGAGCGCCGCCAGGCGTGACCCCAAAACCAAAAAGAAAAATAAAGAAAGGTAAAATAAAGGGTTCAGGAGATAGCTAAAAAAGGAGATAGCTAAAAAGGACTAGAGCACACATTTTATGTATGAAAGCCCTGGTCTCTATTTCTGGCACCGAATAGTCCTCTAGTCACTGAAGTGGGAGTCATTTCTCCACCCCAATACTGCCAGGTGTGTCTTAAAGGCAAAACAAACAAAAGAAAAAGAGCCAAAAACAAATGTTAAAATAATTCAAATATAATAGCCATCACAAATGTGTCATCTTCAAAAATGTCAGTTTGAGTTAAAAGTTAAACACAAAATTCAACTATGTTCTGTTGTTAAATCTTTTAGGTTATGGGCAGGTTTGCTGGCTCAATGGGCTGAGCACATGCTTTGCATGCTGGAGGCTGGGTTTCAATCCCCAGCATCACATATTCTGAGTACCACCACGTGGACCTCCAAATATGATCTGGGAGTATTCCTAGTACCATGGGAGTAAATTAAAAAATCAATGAACAAAACAAATAAACAAGCAAAAAAAAAAAAAAAACCCCACACAATAGCAACCTTTACATAAGCATTTAAAGTCAAAGTGCCGGTCTCTTTATTTTATAAAATAGTAAAAAAAAAAAAAAAAAGTTTAGTTATTTTATTACCAGAAAAAGTAAGCTTTGAGTCAAAATGTATTTATGTAGGTAAAAAATTCAAGCCACCCCTAAGATAGTTTGAGAGAGAGAGAGAGAGAGAGAGAGAGAGAGAGAGAGAGAGAGAGAGAGAGAGAGAGAGAGAGAGAGAGAGAGAGAGAGAGAGAGAGAGAGAGAGAGAGTGTGTGTGTGTGTTAGAATTACATCCGGTGGTTCCCAAGAGTTTCTCTTGACTCTGTGTTCAGAAATTACTCCTGGCAGTCTTAGGGGAGCATATGGAATGCCAGAGATTGGACACGGATTGGCCTTGTGCAAGGCAAACACCCTACCTGCTCCAGCAGGTATTATTTTAGATAATAATTTATTTAATATAATTTATTTATTTAATATATTATTTAATATGATCCTAATTGTAGTAGGTCAAACATATAATTCTACAAAAGGGGATTGAGCAGCACAACCAGCAAATTTAATCTCTACCATTTAGAAAACGCTATACTTCTCAATGGGAAAATAAATATTCTTTCTAAAATTAGGTAGAATATAGTATAAATATATAACCTAGTATAAAGTGACTATTCTAGAATATAGTTTAATCATTGTAGAAAATACAACTAATTTTTAACACAGAAACTGATAAAAATGTGAATTTAGTATAACAAAAGCATAGTAAAAATACCTAACACATTTTCAAAGGACTCATATGAAAATGTAATAAAAATGTAAATATTTGTAATCAAATGGTAAACTGTATTATCAAACTTTAGTTGTATACACTGTAATTGAGTGGAATAATTAGGCTTGCATTTTAGTTTAGTTTTAGTTTTTGGGTCACACCTGGTGATGGTCAGAGGTAACTCCTGGCTTTGTGCTCAGGAATTACACCTGGTAATGCTCAGAGGACTATGTAGGATACTAGGAATTGAACCTGGATCAACAATGTGCTAGGCAAGCAAGCACCCTATCTACTGTACTATCACTCTAGGTCCAGAATTAGCTTTTTAAAAACAGCAGATAGTATTGTTGAAAACCTTGAGAAAACTAAGTTTTGGTTGGCAGTACTAAAATTTGTATTTTATATAAGTTTAAAAATCTGGGATAGAAATCAAGCATATTTTATAATAAAGTTTATAGTCCAAAATACTTTTCATTAAAAGTAGGCTCAAAATTAATGGACTAGTGGTTTATAGTTGTTTATCCTGGTAGTGCAAAATTGATTTAAAGTTGAGAATCAAATAATATAATAATGTGTCAATATTTTTTCTACGTTAATAGACAAAAAGATAAGTATTTAGCTATATTAATAAATACAAGCAAAACTGTTGAATTATATTCAGTATTTATTCATGATAAAAAATCTTAGCAAACTTTGTATAAAATTGAATTTCCCTTATTTTCCGTTTTTAATTTCTTTAACACTTCTGTTCCTTCTTTTCTTCTTCGCAGTTAATGTTGTAATTATTAGAGCTTGCTCACCTCCACAGATATAATATTTGCTTAGTTTTTTTTTGGAAAAAGGCCTCCTAAGTAGTGCTGAGGAGATCCCTCTGGGACAGGGGTCCTCAGACTTTTTAAACAGGGGTCCAGTTCACTGTCCTTCAGACTGTTGGAGGGCCAGATTATAGTAAAAACAAAAATTATGAACAAATTTCTATGCACACCGCATATATCTTATTTAGAAGTGAAGAAACAAAATGGGAATAAATACAATATGTGGCCCGCGGGCTGTAGTTTGAAGACCCCTGCTCTGGGAGCTTCTCCTGGTGATTCTATTCCAAGCAAGGTCGAGGTTCAACATGAGGTTCCAATGATGCAGTGCTGCTAGGGCCCTATAGAGTGGAGAGTACCCAGCCCAGCCCAAATAAATATATAGAGAGATTTATACTTGTTAACATAGACACATATGTTAATATATAAGTACATGCTAACATATATGTATCCATTAACATACATAAATAGAGTGAACAGCAACGTATGATCGTTATACTTTTATTGGCCCAACCAGAAGTTGTGACACTGGTGTGTTGTCATAAATAAAGGCAATCAAATCAATCTGATTCAATTTTAAGATGCAATAAAGAATATTGAAGCAGAATTTTTTTTTTCTATTTGGAATTTTATCTTTGGAAGAACAGACATTATAAATCAGAGGGAATGGAAACACCATGAAATAAGTGACACCGGGAAAGTAATAATCCCCATGGAAGAAATTGAAGCTTCATCATATAGTAAATCAGTTCCAGGTGGATTGCATTTAGCTGTGAAATAGAAAATTTCTTTCTTTCTTTTTTTTTTTTTTTACATTTTTTGGGGGGGACACACCTGGTGTTGCTCAGGGTTTATCCCTAGCTTTGTGCTTAGGGATCCTTTCTGGCAGTGCTTACGGAACCAAATAAGAGTTCTGGGGATTGACTCTCCAACAGTCACATTCACAGCAAGAGGCTTACCTGTTGTATTTTATTTTCAGCCACAGAAATTTAATGTTTTAAACAAATGATTGAAAAGTCCCTGTGATAGAATATTCTGAAATTTGGGTTGGATTGTGGTATCTCTTGAAATATTTAAAATGCATTTCAAAACATACTTTGCTAAACCAAAGTATAGCAAACAATACCATAAAACAAAAAGCTTTCAGGATAAAGCTGAGGAGAAGACATTTCTAACACTGAAACATGTCTAACATATCACTGAAAAATTATCACCATCTATTATATAGATTATGTCATATGTGGTAGAACTTTTCTGAATCTGTTTTACTTTAATCTATGTGGATTTTTTTCCTATGTTGGCATTTGCTCCCTGATTTGTGTCTTCCCAATTCCTTGGAATTGAACCATGTGGCCTCCCCTTTACTTAATCACAAACAAAGCAGCAAAATTAAATTGAGAAATGATACATTGATACATATAAAATGCAAGGCTATGTTCATCTCTGGAAAGAAGAAGAAAATACAATCTATGAAGTCCATATTGTTTTAGGAGAAATTGTTCCATGCCTAATGAACAATAGACATGTAACTTGTGGGTTACGATTAAATTCAAGAGACTTTTTTTTTTTTTTTGTGGTTTTTGGGTCACACCCGGCAGTGCTCAGGGGTTATTCCTGGCTCCAGGCTCAGAAATTGCTCCTGGCAGGCACAGGGGACCATATGGGACGCCGGGATTCGAACCGATGACCTCCTGCATGAAAGGCAAATGCCTTACCTCCATGCTATCTCTCCGGCCCCTCAAGAGACTTTTAATATAGATATTACTGTATGGGAAAATGGATAGACCTAATGAATTGCTTTTGCTGGTGGTATTATTGTTAATAATCTGGGGCTATTTACATTTTTGAGCACCTATTAAAATATTTTTTAAAAAGTGGAAAAAACTTTTGAAAAATTATTGAGTAAACTAATCAAAATATAAAGTCTAAATGAAATGTTCACTAAAACCATCACAAATAAGTCTCAAAATTTCACAGATGATTAATGTATTTTGTCATAAAATAATAAATAGATCAATGTTGTTATTATATAAATGTTGAAAACAAATTCCTGTCAGCTTCCAGTTTCTTCACTTCTAAATTCTTCACTTCAAAATTCCAGTTTGTAACTACTTAGATCTAGAAAAGCGAGAGAGACTTGTGGTCCAGTTAGCAATATGGTTAAGAACTTGGGTTCAGAATCTCAGTGACCATTGGCAGCATTTTACATATTTCTGAGGTTGTTTCCAATTTATAGAATGGGTATAATACTGCTTATTCTGGACAGTTTTTGTCAAACTTGCTGTATATTTTTTGTTGACTATTTGCAAAGCATATAATAAAACTTACATGACAAAAAAGTAAAGCAATAATAAAAATTATTATTATTATTTTTTTTTTGGTTTTTTGGTCCACACCCGTTTGACGCTCAGGGGTTACTCCTGGCTATGCGCTCAGAAATCGCCCCTGGCTTGGGGGACCATATGGGACACCGGGGGATCGAACCGCGGTCCGTCCTATGCTAGCGCTTGCAAGGCAGACACCTTACCTCTAGTGCCACCTTCCCGGTCCCATTTTATTTTTTCTTTAACAATATCTTGTTTTATAGTCATCTTTATACAAGTGGAAAATCAATTACTTGTGTTTCTCCTTGATTTATTGGTGTTACTTTTCCTGCCATTTTAGAGGCATTAAATAAATACATAAGTTATTTAGTACTTTTACTTTGCTCTAGATGACTTTTGAAAAAGAAAATTCACTGGAAAATACTATGATTTCAGAGAATATATCACACTTCAGAGAATATTTCACATTGGAGTGTAACATAAAAGTGGCGGGGGTGGGGTAAACATCCCAATGCCAGAGAAAAAGTATGACTGCACACATACTTTGCATGTGGGAAGCACTAATTCATTTCCTGAAACCATATGTGCCCCAAACATACCCAATTATAGTCTCAAAACAATAACAAAAAATCAAACTATAATTTAGTAAAATATATATTACATTAATTAGTTTAGTGGGACAAGGTTATGCATTGCATGCAAAAGGGCTATGTTCAATAGTTCAATATCTGGCATGACATAATCTCTGCACTGGTGGAAATGGCCTGCAAGTACAGAGCTAGTCTAATCTCTTAGCATCATTGGAAGTAGCTCCAAATGCCACCTACCCAAGCAAAAATAGAAACACTAAAAAAATAACAATAAAAAATAAAGAAAATAAAAAATAAAGAAAAAAAATAAAGAAACCCATGATAAAGAAAAAAACTCAACACCAAAACAAGAGTAAGGAGGAATAAGGGTAGGATTAAGGTTCCTGCAAGCCAGATTTGGTAAAAGATGGGTTTAGGGTTCATATGCATCTAAGTTCTAAGTACTGATCTCTTTCCAGTGATAATCTGAAGTATAATAAAAAAAATAAAATGGATAAAAACAAGAGCTCCTGCAGGGGCCCGAGTGGTGGCACAGCAGTAGGGCATTTGCCTTGCACGCGGCTGATATAGGAAAGCCTGCAGTTCAATCCCCAGGCATCCCATATGGTCCCCCAACCCAGGAGCGATTTCTGAGCCCCCTGAGTGTCACTGGGTGTGGACCATAAACCAAAAAAAAAGCTCCTGCAAAACTATTACCTATCATTGAGAGTAAATAATTTAACTTAGCTCCTCATTCAACTTGAACCTAACTGATAATAGTTACATTTCATGTTTTGCTTTTTATTAGGCATATTTAGTTCTTCATGGTTCAAATTCCCTCCTCCACTTCCAATTTAATAAGAAGTATGATAAAGTCATGTCTTAACTTTCTAAATAGTGGCTACTTTAGGATTTTAAATATATGCTTTACCTTGGGGGGAAAAAAAAGATAACCTTCAATATGAAACCTGAAATATTGCCTTTAAATTATTAATTGCATTTTATAGAGAAGCTATTTCAATCATACCTGACTTTAGAATTATATTGCTTACTGCTTAGAGCAATACACAGCTACTCAAAGAAATTAAATTTGGCAACATTTTCAATGAAGAAAAGAAAATGGAAATGTTACTTCTTTATAAACATCAAAAGTCTTAGACTTTCCTTATTTTTTTCAAGAAAGCTATCTATTGTAATATTTTATTAGTAAGTACTAATCAAAGTAACATAAGCAGAGTACTTTATTTGCAAGTGATGCTATGTTTTACAGAAAAGGGAATGCTAGGTTTTTCTAAAGATGTAGTTATTTGCAAATTTTGTGGAGAGTAGATCATAGAGTAGGCATATAGATTCAACACTTTCATTTCAAAGTTATAATTTGATTTTATGAACTTGTTAATAATATGTAGGTTTTAATATATCATTATGATAAAGGTAAAGAATAGAATATAAACACACATGATGTATCAGGAATTCCCTATTAAAGAATGAAAAAATCAAAGAATGAAAAATAAAAAATTTAACAATATAACACTTATTAATAATACTATTTTCGCAATATTCTTCCAATAAAAATGAGTGGTGACCAGAGTATAATTTCTAAAAAATTATAATACATGAATATATTCAATCATAGCAAATAAAACTATCCTTTTGGCGACAAATATTGTAAGTACCTTCTTAAAATCTGTTTAAAAATTATGATGGCCTGAGGGAAACTACAACAGTTAAATAACTATTTGCATGTGGTTGACCTGATTTCTTTTTATTTGCCACTTTTATTAATATCTTTATTTAAACACCTTGATTACAAATACGATTGTAGTTGGATTTCAGTCATGTAAAAAACACCCCTCGTGGGGCCGGAGAGATAGCATGGAGGTAAGGCGTTTGCCTTTCATGCAGGAGGTCATCGGGTTCGAATCCCGGGGTTCCATATGGTCCCCCGTGCTTGCTAGGAGCAATTTCTGAGTCTGGAGCCAGGAATAACTCCTGAGCACTGCCGGGTGTGACCCAAAAACCACAAACAAACAAACAAACAAAAAAAAAACACCCCTCTTCACTAGTGCAACATTCCCATTACCAGTGTCCCAAATCTCCCTCCTAGTTGACCTGATTTCAACCCCTAATGCCTCAGATAGTCCCCTGAAACTGCTAGCAGTGATCCCTGAGTGCAGAGTTAAGTAAATTTTGAGTACACTGGCTGTAGTCTCCTTCGCCCCCAAAGAAAAGTAAATGGCCTTTCTTGTCTTAACCAGTCTTCATTCTAATTAAAAATGGCTTCTATACATATATTTATCCCACTTGAGTGGGAAGAACCAACTGTTCACCTCTGGGGTAGTCCTATTCTTCCCAATAAAGACTGAGGCTCCAGAAGATCTCTGCATCTCGTGTAGTGGAAAGAACCCCAGATAAAACTGGGACAAGGAGTTTGTTCTGGATGATACAATTCTAGAAGATAAAATTTTCTTTCTGAATTGAAGAAAACATTGGATATGGAGCTATGGTCAAAGTAAAACTTATTAAGACCAGAGCAATAATTCTAGAATTAGAGTAGAATAGAATAGAATGGAATGGAATGGAATGGAATGGAATGGAATGGAATGGAATGGAATGGAATGGAATGGAATAGAATAGAATAGAATAGAATAGAATAGAATAGAATAGAATAGAATAGAATAGAATAGAATAGAATAGAATAGAATAGAATAGAAAGAATAGGGCTGTTGGCTTGCATATAATCCATTGGGGTTTGATTTTAGGCATCCTATATTGTTCCCTAAGCCCCACCAGAAATGACCCATCCCTGCCTTAAGAAAGAACAGTAAACCCTGAATGACATGGTGCTCCAACAACCATAAAACATAGACAAAAGACAAAATTAATTTATGTCAATCTAAGAGGTGGTGAAAAAAGAAAGGAGGAGGATGCCCAGTAATGACTGGATTGAATGAGTAAATGGTGGTATCATCAACTGATTAGTAAAGTAGAAGAATAGTAGATTTAGGGGGAAATAAAGAGACTGCATTTTTGGTTTCAAGTGTTTATATTACAACCAAGGTAAACTACTCAGTTATTTGGGGGGCTTATGAGGAGAATCAGGGCCAGAGATAAAGACCAATGTATAACTAGTTGGTGAAAGAAAGATACAAAACAATAGGTCAAACAAAAAGGCTACTACAAAAAGTCAGGACAAAGACTGAGAGGCCACTAATTGGTTTTGGGAGGCTTTGTGATCTTTTGATCAGGATCAAATGTCCAATTGTGGAAGATTGGGTAGGAATGGTGGGGTGTAAAAGAGCAATAACAGCAGAAACAGGGACTTTTGAGCATGTTGTTAGATAGAGTATTGAATCTAGTAGACTAGGGTCATGATCAAAGTTTTAGGATGCAGAAAACGGGTCTAAAAAGAATGACTAATAACAGATCAATATAGATATAATAGATAAATTAGGTATTTGATAGGTTTAAGGGTTTGTGAGTGGAAGTGGAGTTTTTTGGAAATAATAGGGATATGGACAACACTGCAGTGTCTGGTAAGGAAGTATTCAAAGCAATAGTTCTCATTTTCTTTGTGAACTTAAATGTTAAAACTGTATTGGCATTGTTCCTAAAAACTAATTAATGCTTTCAAATTAATAAGCTCCAACCTCTCTTCATCTTGAGCTAGCTATTAAAGTTACCCAACTAAGGAACAACTTTATTACTAATCAACTCCTGAAATTTAGATTGTTTGTCCTTCTGACTTTGAAATCAGTCTGTTTCCTTAAATCTTTTGGCATTAGGGTCTTGATTACTTTTGAGATGCTGCTATGTCTCCAGTTGAATATTTCATGGAACTTAGATTTTGGGTCTGAACACTCAAATGTCTTCTAAATTTAGAAAATTTGACATTTTAAATATGTGAACAGCAATAGGTAAAAAGTTGATTTTACTCATAGATTTTTTAAGGCATGTATTACAGAATAGTCATAAATTTACTCAAACCTTCATTTTCGTAATTAAAAAAAAGATTAGAAGGGCTGAAGTAACTTGTCCAAGGTCATAGAGTTAGTCAATAGTACAATGGTAGCTGGAAACAAGCAGCCTTGTTGTATTTCTAGCACTTCACATAAAGTAAGGATGAATGCTTTCTTGTTCCTTTATTATTTTTCGTGACAAATATATTCATACATATTTTTGTTATTTGTCCTCAAACAATAGGCCTATTATCTCATTATTGTGGATAATTTACAGTGAATCTGCAGCAAATTTTGCTACCTACACATATGACAGCATGTGACCAAATAAAATACTATTTCCGCTTGCCTCAAATGGGATTCCATAAACTAGTCATACTTGGCTTTATTTTGTAATTATCCCCTTTGTCAAGAAAAATTAGTTGATGGAGTTCTTCAGTTTTTAACATTCACATAGTATGATGAGCTGTGTCTTGAGCAATGCATGAGTAATAAGACATAAGAGATAAAGGCAAACAAATTTATTTTAGAATTGGTATATTATTTGTCCCAGAATTTCATTTAATTGATTTTTATAGATTTAAATATAAAACATATGAAAAGGGTCTTTTGAAATTGAGCCAGTAAGATTTTTTTTTTTAGAAGACGGGGCTCTTCATGTGTCAATTAAATTAAACATGACATGGGATTCCCAGAGCAGAAACTTGAGATTTTTCAGGGAGTGTTAGGTGGTTTGACTTAAGGCACAAATAAATCAGTATCTTGGAAAGTTTATAGGTCTTATCAAAACTTATTTATTCTGTTGATGATGGCAGCATGTAAAACAAATTAAGACTTTTTATTGCTATGCAAATACCACAACACTTTGTTTTTTTTTTCCCATGTGGTAATCATCCTACTTATGAACATGGTTGACTCCATGTTGTTTCAGAATTGGAAGTTGTTCTCTATAGCATGAATATTTGTTTTTCTTTTTCTTTTTTGCTTCTAGAGATGGAGCACAACTGAAAAAATAAACCAATACTGTTGCTAAATATAGTTAAGTGTATTGCTTCAAAGGCAAGATACATATGAAATGCATCAATTAGAATAGGTTTGTCAAATTTTAGCAATTGTATTGCCAAAAACAAGCTTATATTATAGTTCAGTAGTTGAGAAAACCCTTCTTATTCTAAGATGAAACCAGTCACTTAGAAATAACACAACTGTGTTAGGAGTTCAGTGTGACATATGTTCTATATTTGTGGAGTTTATCACTATAGTACATACACTTTTTAAGGCTTGAAAAGAATTATAGTAGTTTTTCTTCATAGTTATCACAGGTTACTTTTTCTTTGATTTTAAAATCCTCACAAGTATCTTGTTCTAAATTATACAAAGTAAAAAACAATTAAAAACTAACACTTCAGGGCTGGAGAGATAGCACAGCTTTTGCCTTGTATGCGGTCAACCCATGACAGATGATAGTTCGATTCCTTGCATCCCATAAGGTCCCCCATGCCTACCAGGATCAATTTCTGAGAGCAATACCTGGAGTAACCCTTGAGAGCTGCCGGCTGTGACCTAAACACCAAAACAAACTAACAAAAATCCACCAAAACAAAACAAAAACAAAAACAAAAAACCCAAACAAATGAAAAATCTAACACTACAATATCAAACCTACTACATTGAGGTAAACATTGAGGTAAAAGTTTGGGTCTTCTTCCTGCCGTCATAAATCATACCTTGTGCTTTTAATAGCATGTGGGGCTGGAGCAATGGCGCAATCTGTAGGGCGTTTGCCTTGCACGCACTAACCTAGGACGGACTGTAGTTTGATCCCTCAGCGGCCTCCCATATGGTCCCCCAAGCCAGGAGCAATTTCTGAGTGCATAGCTAGGAGTAACCCCTGTGCATCACTGTGCATGTTATTATTATAAACTAAGAACCAGGTACTATTCCAGATGTTTAATATAAATTTTTCATATGATCTTTACAAAATATTATGGGAGAGGTAATATTACTGTCACCATGTGACAGAGCAATAAAATACAGAGAAGCTAAATATTGTGATCCAAATACCAAAGTGAAATAGTATCGTGTCTGAATAAAATTATTCAGTAGTTTGGCCCACAGTTTTTTGTTTTGTTTGTTTGGGGGCTATACCCTGCAGTGCTCAGGAGTTACTACTGGTTCTGCACTCAGTAATCACTTCTGGAAGGCTTCTGGGGACCATATGGGATGTTGGGGATCAAACCCGGTCTGTCCCGGGTCAGCTGCATGCAAGGCTTCAGCCCCTGACCCAAAGTTTGAATACTTAATATTACCCTTCAATGCTTTATATATATATACTCATTTATATTAATTTATATTATACTTTAGGAACAAGGTAATAATCTTCATTTCCTCCAACTGAAAAGATTTCTTGGTAATATTTCTTTATAAAAATGCATCATTAGATAATTATATCCTATTATATAAAAGTATTCCTGCTAATTCAGGCATTTATATTTTAAAAATCAGTCTGCAAATTTTTATATTATAAATCATGCAACAATGAAGTTTTTTTATAGAAAATACAAATCATTGTTTAATGCCCATGTAATTAATTGTCATTATTTAGTGTTTTTACTGTCCTATGTCTCAGGCAGGTTTTCCTACCTATACCCCAATTTTTATGAATATTTTCAGTAAAATGACTGTTAAGAAATTGAATGAGCAAACTTCAAACTAAATGAAAGGACATGGTTTTGGCTCTAGGAAGTTGAAAAATGAAAGGGAATTAAGAACAGAATGGTTGCAATGAGATTACATAAATGTGCAATGATATTTGGAATTGGCTGGGAGATTAAGTTCCTGCGGTAGTGACTTTATTAAATAACAACACAGGCCTCTTTCAATGATCTCTTAAGGGAGGTAAAAATAAATAATGTTACCTATTATAAGGAATATATCAGTTCTTTTTTTTTTTTTTTTTTTTTTTTTTGGTTTTTGGGTCACACTCAGCGTTGCTCAGGGGTTACTCCTGGATTTGTGCTCAGAAATTGCTTCTGGCAGGCACAGGGGACCATATGAGATGTCGGGATTCGAACCACCATTGGTCCTGGGTCCACTGCTTGCAAGGCAAACACCCTACAGCTGTGCTATCTCTCTGGCCCCGATATATCGGTTTTTTATTCAGAAGTTTAAGTTGAAATTTTTGACTTTCAAGGAACACATTAAAGAAGTGTATGAGTATATACTTATATACTTCAGTGAGTCTTTATATACTTAAGAACAGTAGTTCCCAGATACATGTGAGTAACAGGAAAGATTATAAAAATGCAATGAGGTCTAGAAATTGATATTTCTTCAATTTTCTTTCTGGTTTTATTTTTAGTCAGGTTTGAGGACAGTCGAAAGTAGCTTAGCTGGAAGTTTATATGTCTTTTGTAGGTATTTCATAGGAGGCTAAGACTTTTTGAGAACCTATGTTGTGCAATCATCTGATCATTTTTTTTAAAAATTGAAAATTTTTATTACGGCACTGATTTTTACAAAGCTACTAAGTTAAATTTCAGGTATGTAATGTTCTAACACCAATTGTATCACTAAGAAAATTGACGGGATGATGGAATTGGTGTTATAAAATTTTTTAAAATTACTTTAAACACTGTGGTTACAAGTTTCTTCATAATGCAATTTTCCCCCACAGATACAAAGTGGTTCATGATTGAGTTTGAGTCAAACGATGTATACCACCCTTCACCATGTATGCCACCTTTAACTTTAACTCATGTTAAGTCATGTACATTTCTCATCACCAGTGTCCCCAGTTTTCTTCATGTCCTCCACTCTACCTTTCTTCTCTCTGTCTCTACCTCTCCCTATCTCTGCCTTTCTCTCTTTATCCTCATTACCTCTCTCTTTCTCTCATTTTCATTTTTCTCCTTTTAGACACTGTAGTTTCCAATATTGTTGTTGAATGGGTATCAAACTTATCACATTATATCTTTGTTCAGAGCATTTATTTCCATTGTAATAATGGTCCCATCATGGTCCCCTACTATTTGTGGCAAACTTCTTTCCATGCACTAATTCCCCTGGTCTTCATATCTATTGTCTCTGGATATTACCATACTATCTTTTTTTTTTTTTTGCCTTTTTTGGAGGGGAAGCAGCACACCCTGTGATGTTCAGGGGCTACTCCTGGCTATGCACTCAGAAATCACTCTGGGCTCAGGGGATCATATGGGATGCCTGGTGATTGAACCAATATTCGTCCTGGATCAGCTGCGTGCAAGGCAAATGCCCTATTGCTGTGCTATCGCTCTGGCCTCTCTCTCTCTCTCTCTCTCTCTATATATATATATATATATATATATTATATTATATAACAAGACTGTGTTAGATAATGGCTGGAGCAATTTAGAATACATATAGGTTTCGAATCTTGAGTACTAAACAATGTGGTAATGAGGCCTACTTATGTAGGTGGCTACCCTATGTAGAATTGTCCACTGCATCTTAAATATCGAAGTTTCTTTCCTAAAGAGAAACTAACTGTGGGTTTTATTTGATTGAATATAGATTGAATTGATGAGGAGGAGAAAGAAGAGAAAGAAAAAGAAAGGGGAGAAGGAAAGAAGTAGAGAGAAGAGAGAGAAAAAGAGAAAGAAAGGAAATGTTAATTTGCCAAAACATGTTCAATGAGTAGGTCCTGTAACATAGGTCTGTGGTCCGCAGTTAACTGTTTCAGTGGTCTGAATGATCATATACTTCAGGTCACAAAGAGGACCTAAACCTGAGAAAAAAGTATCTAACCCTGTAACCTTCATTTAGCAAGGCCCAACCCCAACACTGATAAAATGTCTAGAAACTGAGAAAACCTCTCAACTCCGACGCACCAGCCCAATCCCTTTTATTTGATATACTTAATTTTTTAAATTTATTTTTACTATATTTACTAATTTTTCTTTTCTCCTCTCTCTTATCTTTTGCTCTCATTTCCTCTCTTTCCTAAGCTATACTTAAACTACTTATTTATCTTAATGCAACTAGTCCTTAAGAGCTCAGACCCATCCTATTAGGGTTAGTCCTCTAACAGCACCTTAAGAATAGATCACTATACTACTGTGATAGATATGTAAGCCAATATGGTCAAAATAAAAATAAAAAAAAAATTAAAAGAATAGATCACTAATGTATGTCTTTATGTGGGTATGAGTACATAGACACAGGACTCCTTTTTGTAAATTGTAAAAAATCCATGCATATAGTGTATAGAGCCCCTCCTATATATTATCCTTTCTCCCCCCCTCAGAAGTCCTAGTATTTCTCCACTTCCCAATCCCAATCCGATATACTAGGAACATTTTGGAGTTAAATATTCACTTTACTCCTGGCTCTATGCTCAGAAATCGCTCCTGGTAGGCTCGTGGAAACCACATGGGATGCCAGGATTCAAACCACCGACCTTCTGCATGCAAGGCAAACTCCTTACCTCCATGCTATCCATTCTCTGGCCCTATATTCTCACTTCTTAATGTGTAATTTAAATATCTAAAATAAACTATGGTTTATTTTATAAACTCTGCCTAAATAATAAACTATGTCTAAGTGGATTAAAACATATAGAGGTTGGAGCGGTGGAGCAAGCGGTAAGGTGTCTGCCTTGCCCGCACTAACCTAGGACGAACCTCAGTTTGATTCCCTGGCGTCCCATATGGTCTCCCAAGCCAGGAGTGATTTCTGAGCACATAGCCAAGAGTAATCCTTGAGCATCACCAGGTATGGACCCCCCCCAAAAAAAACCATTTTATATATAATCATGGTACACTTATTAAAACTAAAAATATTATGTTCCAGCTTACCTCTTTTTCCCTATTTGACTTTGTTTTTTGTTCTATGTCTGGTCAGAAGCTGTAATACTCTTATCTTTGATGACTGAGAGTTTTAAAAATAATGGCAAAGTATTTTAAGAATATTATTTAACTAAGGGACTGCTTTTGCTTTGTTATGACATTGATGGTATAAATTTTGGAGACACGATATAATAGGTTGTTTCACAATAAGAAGTAATATGACAAAAATTAAATGATTATTCATAATACTGAAGGACTCCTTAAATTCAGAAGACTCTGTAAGACCTCTTTAAAGTTTAAAAGTGCTTAAATAGTAAAAGAATTACAAATTAAAATTCATGGATGCAAGACTTAAGTTGAGCTGAAAAACAATAGTGAATCAATTCCTTCCAAATGACCTCTGTGTTAGATAGTAGTGGAATGTTTCTACATAACTCTGTCTTCGGATTGTCATATTTCCATTAAATTGGGGGCTTTCCCTGGCATGGAACTTTTATTAAAATGCCAGAAGAGGAATATTTAAGTGAGTGGATATTGTGTGTAATTGAAGCCACTGGGTTGCTTTTGTGGTTTTTTTCCTCTGTGTTACTAAAAATTGAATTGATGCAGCTAAGTTGAAAGCAATCTAATTTTAATGAAAGCAATGACCTAACTTTAACTATGACTTAGTGGTTTAGGTATATTAGATAATCTTGATTTTGCCTTTAATTTATTTAGTTATGACTTAAAATGAGATATATTGATTCATATTACTCAAAATATATTCCAGGAATAAAATCCCCCCTTCTTTTAACTGGGATATCATGTGGTTAATCTTCAGATTTTTTTTTTTGGTTTCTGGTTTTTGGGTCACACCTGGCAGTGCTCAGGGGGGTTACGCCTGGCTGTCTACTCAGAAATAGCTCCTGGCAGGCACGGGGGACCATATGGGACACCGGAATTCGAACCAACCACCTTAGGTCCTGGATCGGCTGCTTGCAAACGCTGCTGTGCTATCTCTCCGAACCCTAATCTTCAGATTTTTAATACTTTACTATGATACATTCATTGTTAAGGTGTTCTGTGCTAATATTTAAAGACCCCATTTAATGTCATCTGGAGGTTCTTGGAAACAGTCTTTAGGCTAGATGACATACAATAAGCTAGTTTTACCATGGCTAGAACTGATAGCTCAGCTATATAGACAAAAGTTTCAATGGGATATTTTTGTTACAATACAAAAATCCCTTCCTTACACCTATATTCGTTGCAGCACTATTTACCATAGCAAGACTCTGGAAACAACCAAGATGCCCTTCAACAGATGAATGGCTAAAGAAACGGTGGTACATATACACAATGGAATATTATGCAGCTGTCAGGAGAGATGAAGTCATGAAATTTTCCTATACATGGATGTATATGGAATCTATTATGCTGAGTGAAATAAGTCAGAGCAAGAGAGAGAGAGAGAGAGAGAGAGAGAGAGAGAGAGAGAGAGAGAGAGAATGGTCTCACTCATCTATGGGTTAAGAAGAATGAAAGACATTCTTGCAATAATTTTCAGAGACAAAAGAGAGGAGGGCTGGAAGTTAGAGCCCACTTCATGAACCTCACCACAAAGAGTGATGAGTTTAGTTAGATATGAAATAACTACATTGAGAACTATCCTAACAATGAGAATGTATGAAGGAAATAGAAAGCCTCTCTAGAGTACAGGCAGGGGCGGGGTGGGGAGGAGTGAGATTTGGGACATTGGTGGTGGGAATGTTGCACTGGTGATGGGGGGTATCCTCTTTTATGACTGAAACCCAACCACAATCATGTTTGTAACCAAGGTGTTTAAATAAAATATCATAAAAAAAATCACCAAACTTTTAAATAAAGACAAAACTCGCCTGTACTTTTAATTTTTATTCTTTTGTTTTTAACAAACTGGCAGTACTCAGGCCTTACTCCTGTCTCTGCACTCAGGGATCACTCCTGGTGATGCTCTGGGGACCACATGGGATGATGCAGACTGAACCCAGGTTAGTTGCATGCAAGCAAACACACTATCTGCTGTACTATCTTCCATCCCCTACCACTTAGTTTAATATTCATTTATTAATTTTCCAATCTGCTTATTCCAATTTAGGGCCTCTTGTGACTAAAATCTATCCAAAAAACCTCAGGTTGCAGGGTAGGAAGTAGCACAGGGTAGTACAATATCACTGAAGCCCTCTCTCACACATACACTTTGACTTACTCTAATGGGATAATTGAGGCATGTCAATGAATCTAATGTTAATATTTTTGACATAGAATGAAACTAGATGTCTGGAAAAAAATCTCTGTATCTTTGGGGAAAATTGTAAATTGTATACTATAGTGGTCTCTATATTCAGTTTATTTTATTCATCAGCATTGCGATGAAATAATGCAGAAAATATTTGAAGACTTGTTGACAGTTTTAAAATGAAGAGACTTGAACAAGCTAGTATTTAAGAAACATGATAAAGTTTCTCTGGTGAAATAGAAATACAGAAATAATGCCACAAATACTATGTTTGAAGTTGACTGCATAATTTTGAAAGATTATGGTGCCATTTAAAATGTTCTCAAAAATACAAACCCATAGTTTACAGCAAAGGGTGTAATTACCCATTAGATATTTGGCATTTAGTCTCATCACTTGGCATTTAAAATTTATTAAAAAGTCATGTATAAGATACTTTTTATGTATCATAAAATTTATCCATTAAAGAGTACCATTTGATGATTTTTGTAATTATTCAATGTAGTACAACTATAACCTGAAATCATGCTTTAGATACTAGAGTCCAGGTTTGATTTCAGGCATGGGAGGTCCCCTGGAGTACTGCTGAGTATGCCCCAAACAATTATAAGAATATTTCAATCAATTTTAGAACATTTTAAGTTCTCAGTGCTGATTTCTACCCCAATACATTAAAACCACTAAATTTTTGTTATGTTAATAAATTACATCTTCTAGGTCTTTAATATAATTTGAGATTACTTACATTTGCTACTTTAAGTTTGCATATTTTTGTAATTCATCCACTATGTATTAAGCATCAATAGTTTGGTCCTTCTTGTTGCTAAATAATACTCTGTTGTAGTGACAGTTCACACTTTGTTTCTATCCATATGCCGGGTGATGAATGTTTAGACTGCTGTCAATTATTTCTCTCATTAAAAATGATTTTATCTCTAACTTTACAGTCCAAAAAAATTTCAGGAGCATAGTTTAACATCATTGTATGTGTAAGACTCATTGTAGCTGTAACTAAACTTCAGATGCTTTTCTACAATAAAAAATACTCCTCTTAGAGAAACCAAAACAGAATATTTTGTATGTATGTATGTATGTATGTATGTATGTATGTATATGTATGTATGTATGTAAAAACAGTATGTTTACTTACAGTATGTAAGTATGTAATAAACACCCAAAGAAAATAGAAATAAAAAATACTCCTCTTCCATTACCTTTCTCCCTACTGTATGGTAACAACTATTATTTATATTGATACTATTGATAGTATTATTTATATTTATACTAGAATTGTTTTATTTTTTCATATTCCACATATGATGAAAACTACCTGGTACTTTTATTTCTTTATTTCACTTGACATTATCTGTTTATATTACAACCATATTTTTCTCTAAAAGGCAGTCTTTTTTATTTTTTAAGTATATATATATATATATATATATATATATATATATATATATATATATATATATATATACTATAGTTTTATCCAGTTATCCTCTAATTGTTATTTGAATTAATTCAATATTTTGGCTATGTGAATAATAGTGCTATGAACATAGAAATGCAGCTGTCTTTTCCAATTAGTGTATTCTTTTCCTTCCAATGAAATCTGTGAGTGGCATCCCTGGCTTATATGTTTTTCTTTCACTATTTAAAGGAATTTACATAGAGACTAAATTAATTTATATTCTTTTTTGCGGGGGAGGGTTTGGGTTACACCCAGCAGTGCTCAGAGGTTATTCCTGGCTCTATGCTCAGAAATCACCCCTGGCAGGCACAGGGGACCATATGGGATGCCGGGATTTGAACCATCGACCTTCTGCATGAAAGGCAAATGCCTTACCTCCATGCTATCTCTCCGGCCCTTAATTTATATTCTTATAAATCGTGTACCAGGATTCACATTTCACAACATTCCTTAATATTTATGGTTTCTGATATTGGTTATTCTCTTCTGTGTGAGGTGACATTTCATTGTGGGTTTGGTCTGCATTTCCAATAATAAGAGATATAAAGTATTTCTTAAAATGAGTCTGTGGATCTGTATGTCTTCTTGGGGAAGTATTTTTCTATTTTACCATTTGTTCATTTGATTTCTTGCTTTATGTCATTGATTGGATTTGTGATCTCTTTATGCATTTTGAATATCAGCTCCTTGTCATTCGTATGATGTGCTAAGGTGACATTTTTGTTTCTGTGAGAATTCTTATTTTTTTTTTTTGTTTTTGGGCCACACCCGGCGATGCTCAGGGGTTACTCCTGGATGTCTGCTCAGAAATAACTCCTGGCAGGCACGGGGAACCATATGGTACACCGGGATTCGAACCAACCACCTTTGGTCCTGGAGCAGCTGCTTGCAAGGCAAACGCGCTGTGCTATCTCTCCGGGCCCGAGAATTCTTTTGTTATGTGAAAATATTTTGATTTGATACCATTCCACACTTACTTTTCAACTATTTAATACATTTATAGAATTAGATATAACTTTTATTAAAACGAAAGATGCAGTTTTGAATATTCTTTAACTCATTTCTTTACAATTTTGAAGAATTTCAGAAGTTTAGCTTTAATCATCTGTTTGTGTGTATGTGTGTGTGTGTGTGTGTGTGTGTGTAGGTGTCACCATCTCCACAATAAATCTAAAAAACAGATCATGTGGGCTAAAAGAAACCTAACAGAATGATAAATGGCCACTGTCATCAGAACTGGAAATTTTGTCTATAGAATGAAGTTTTTATGAGGGTACTGAGAGAGAGAGAGCTGAGAGGGATCCTACAGACTTTGGAGGAGGGTGGGGAAGTAGGGTCTCCAGAGATGTGTGTGGTGTTGGAAGAATGTATGCATTAAAAGCATAATTCACAGTAAATATCAATACTTCAATAAAAATGATAAAAGTATAATTACTTATAAACAGGAGCTTATTTTCCTTAGTCCTTTTGCTGTTCATTTTTTTCCTTTATCTCTATCTCTCATTTTTTTTTTTGGAGGAGAAGGGGGCTAGGGGTTAAACCCAGGGTCTTACAATGTAATTTAGGCATACTATGACTGAGCTCACATCCTGAGTCTCTGTTCATCTTTTCAGTCTCTTGTCCTTCATGTCCTTAAAGTTATTAATTCTGTCTTACTAATATAATGTATGGAAAATAAAAAAAAATGTTAAGCCAATATTCCCGTCAAAACTCAGGAAATGCTTGTCTAATTTTCTCAAACCTTAAAGATCAATCTGTAAGCATTCCACAGTGTTTTAATAATAATATAATACTTATATGTCTCTGTCTCTCATTTGCCAGTGTCAGGGACTAAATCTTCACAAATGCAAGGTAATACCACTAAACCATATTTTTACCCATTTTTAAGCAGTGTTTCACTGTATAAAATACTAGTTCAATTCTATGGGAGATAAATATTTAGTTATGAAGTCTCAATATTTGAAACAGAAAATAACCTTACAAATTAAACTATACACAATCTAATTAATATGATGTATATCTGCCTGAGTTATGTTGGTTCATTGACATAAAACTTTTAAAGTGTTTGGAAACAATTTCATTGTGATAAGTATAATCAACACATTTCCTTTACTATAGTTGCAGACCTCTTCATAAACATTTAAAGAAAAATAAGGTGACATAATGTCTGGGAAAGAATTCTCTAATAGAAACAGACTCAAGTCCCTGGTTTGTGGTTTTGCAAGTACAGAATTCCTTCTCCAAGGCACTCTTGACAGATTTTGCCATGATCATAAAAACAGTTCATTTATGTCTGCACAAAGGTGGTACCACTTCAGTGTGGTCTGGTAGATAGTTATCCTTGCTGGCTAAAGGAAGGGCAGAGAAGTACTCAAATTATAAAATATACTAAAAGCATCCTAGATCTTTCCTTTTAAAATTTTTTGACAACTTTAACCCTTAGTAGGCAATTAAATAGATACCTTTGAGGATTTTCATGACTTCATTAATAATTTCCCCATTTTAGTAAGAAACAAATGAAGATTTGTGACAGGCAAAATATGCCCTGGGTAACTACACTTTATGTTAAATTCCAATTTAGGGCCACTCTCATTTTGAAAATTAGTTGTAAAAAATAATGTATAATCAAGTTCTTGATCATTTTTTGATAAAGATCTTTATAGCTTACAATAAACTACTTTAGAGTCACACTTTCAGAGTCAGAAAAGATTAAAAAACAAACCTTTTCAACAATATGCCTAAGCTTTAATAAGCATTTCACACTTTATACTCAACGGTGTGATAAATGCCTACCAGTTAGTGATCTGTAGAAATTTTTTGATTTTTGTAGTGTTTGTTGATGTGCATGATGTAATAATTTCATCAACATCAACATCAACATTTTTGGCCACCAGTTACTGTTTGTGAAAATGGGAAGAGATGTCAGATAGCTTTCAGGAGAAGTCAAAGCAAGCCTTAGCATACCACAGAATATAGGCATTGTGTGAGTTTAGAAAGAGGAAGACCAAGTGGCAAGTACAGTGTCACAGAATTATAAATAGACAGAAAATATATTTCTTAGGCTCAGTCAGGCAAGCACACCAATTTTATAGACATCTCTGCTCACTGCACAATATTGTTGAGAGAAACTTTCTGTAAAAAAAAAAGTAGATTGAGATCAACATAGTTCTTTTTTGATCAAGCTCTTTACCACTGTTTTAAAATTGAATCCTTAAGAACAGTATAATTTGTATTCATAATTCTGTATGGAAGGATCTCTCTACATAAAATTAGAGCGTGTTATTGGATGGTTTGCAAGAGAAACCTCAGGAACATAGAGAGTGTCTTGTTGCTCAACTCCTGAATGAAGAAAAAAAATCTGCAGACTGTAGCCAATTCAGATTCCTGCAACTTTGAAGAAAAGAAATTTGAGAGCAAGGATTTTGTTCCTATGGGGTATGCAATTGATCTGGGGCAATGGGTTAGCAACCTCAAATCCCCTTGTTTACTCCTGGGTCCTAATTGTACCTTATTTCAACCTGCATGACTAAAGAGCAGTTAAAACTACTCTTCTGGATCTTAATAGGAAAGACTGAAGATAAGTTTGATGACTGATGATTTAATGACCTTATTTATGAGTGTATTTTTCTAAATGTTTTGTGGTATCTGATATAATTAAAACACATCTAAAACTCACACCTCTTTTGAATGTTGGTTTTCCTAAATATCTACTTAAAATTAAAATAGCAATTCATCAGACTGACAACACACTTATTTGTGGCAGATAATAATGAAGTAAATGTTAGTTTCCCAAATCTTTGATTACTTTCTGTTGTTTTGTATTCCTTTTCTCTCTTTTGAACACTTTCTGTTTTTTAAATGTTCCTTTTCTCTTTCTTTTCTATCTTTCCTTTCTTCTTTCTGCAACATTCTCTTCCATCTTTTCTTTTGAAAACTGAGAATATTAAATTCAGAGGGTGAATTACAATAGGAATACAAACACAGGAAATTCCTAGATTAAGCTACACATGGCAGAGTTAACCATCCATATGCTGCTTTTCAAATTTTTGATGCATGAACTACATTATTATAAGGTGACCAGATGTCCTGCATTAGGCAAATCTTTACCTTAGAATTCAGATATTACTTTTTCTTTACTCTATTTTCTGTTTAAAATAATCCTACGAGGGCCACTAGCTGAGTGGGTTATTTTGACTATTGAAATGCCCTTGATTCAATGTCACTATGTACCTAAAAATTACTGTGAAAGATTTGTAATCCACTTTGGTAAAGATAAAAAAAAAAAGCCTCCTTGACCTAAATTATCTACTGGAGTCATTGAAAGTAGGCACTACCTCTGACATAAACTATAATAGTGCTCAAGAAGCTACATTAGAGAACTAAATCATTCACTGATAGGGTATTTTTGGGGGTACTTTTTTATCTAGTGAAGTAATGGTCATTTATAGCACAGCTATGGGCAGGCTGAGAATATAATCCATACATACCAGAGAGGTGGGAGCTTTTATTTTTAGAGGCAGGTAGTAAATACAGGTGTTTTGGTCTAGAGCATCCTAACATTATCTGAAGCAGAGGCTGAGAGAGGCTAGAAAAGAAAAGTGATTAGAAGAGTGAAAAGGAGTAAAAGTGAAAGGCTATTGGAACATACTTAACTACACCTGATTTTCTTGTGCTTCTCCAAAAAACTATGCTTGCCAGTAATACTTCTTTTTCAGACCCTCCTCATTTTATAAAACACTCAATTGCTAGTACTGTTCAGGGTAATACTAATTTGCTGCTAACCATTAGGGTATTTATTTCTTTAATTTCCATAGTGAAAGGAAAATACCTATCCACCTGACCTGATTAATTATTTATTCTCTGCTAATGCTCATTTACTGTTGCTAACCTGTATTTATGTATCAGGAGCTAGAACATTCAGATTGCTTACTAAGTTGTTTTACATCACGCATATAATCTTTTTTTTTTTTTTTTTTTTTTTTTGGTTTTTGGGCCACATCCGGTAACGCTCAGGGGTTACTCCTGGCTATGTGCTCAGAAGTTGCTCCTGGCTTGGGGGACCATATGGGACACCGGGGGATCGAACCGCGGTCCGTCCAAGGCTAGCGCTGGCAAGGCAGGTACCTTACCTTTAGCGCCACCGCCCGGCCCCAACGCATATAATCTTAAGTCAAGAAGGTCTTATTGTTATAGGAATGTAATGCATACCATTCATAATCTTGTAACTCAATTTCACTTTAAAAAATGGGACCGTGAGCTTATGTAATAATCCTGACTCTTGACTCTGTTTCTTCTTCTTCTTCTTCTTCTTCTTCTTCTTCTTCTTCTTCTTCTTCTTCTTCTTCTTCTTCTTCTTCTTCTTCTTCTTCTTCTTCTTCTTCTTCTTCTTCTTCTTCTTCTTCTTCCTCCTCCTCCTCCTCCTCCTTCTTCTTCTTCTTCTTCTTTCTTTTTCTTCTTCTTTCTTCTTTTTTTTGGTTTTTGGGTCACACCCAGCGGTACTCAGGAGTTACTCCTGGCTGTCTGCTCAGAAATAGCTCCTGGCAGGCACAGGAGACCATATGGGACACCGGGATTTGAACCACCTTTGGTCCTGGATCGGCTGCTTGCAAGGCAAACGCCGCTGTGCTATCTCTCCGGGCCCTACATTTCTTCTTCTAATGCTCTATAAAAATTGATTTTCCCTATAGTCCCTCAGGATCTATATTCTATTGCTTTTAGTGTGTTCCATGAATTTATAGCTTGACTGAGCATGCACCCCCCTTCCATGCTATATAAATTTTAAGTCACATATAAAAAAATCTTGATTTTATACTGATGATAGAACTTTAGTTAACATTTGTTTATTCAAATAATTAAGTAAATACAGGATAGTGAATCACTATAGGGCATGCAAGCTTTCATTAGCTGAATTATTTTTATTGTTATTAAGTTTGAGGATCAAACTCAGCAGTTTTTAAAGCTAGTTTCTGGCTCTGTGCTCAGAGATCACTCATGGCAATGCTCAGGGGATCACATAGGGTGTGCAAAGTATTGAACCTAAGTCAGGTGTGTGCCAGGCAAGTGTCTTGCCCAATGTACTATCTCTTCAGTCCCAGAACTATTCTTTTTTTTTTTTTTTTTTTTTTAATTTTTGGGTCACACTCGGCGGTGCTCAGAGGTTACTCCTGGCTGTCTGCTCAGAAATAGCTCCTGGCAGGCACGGGGAACCATATGGGACACCGGGATTCGAACCAACCACCTTTGGTCCTGGATCGGCTGCTTGCAAGGCAAACGCTGCTGTACTATCTCTCCAGGCCCCCCCAGAACTATTCTTAAAGTTTCTAATCTGACCTCTTAAACTCATACTCCTAATATCCCACTTTATTTATTCAAATAGTATATAGTATCCAGTTTTGTTGTTTGTTCCTTGGCAGTGCTCGAGGGTTTACCTTGGTTGTAATCAGGGTACCAAACAGTGCTGTATAATGAGTCAGGGACTCACATGTAAAACATACTTTCTAGCCCTTTAGTTTTTACAGCCATCTCCCTGCCCCCAGCTTCTGTTTTCTTTGTGTTTGCATAAGTTTTTTCCTTTTTGCTGGAATATCATTCCTTCAATATCTCTTTTTTACCTTTGCTTAAAATAGCCTTCCTTACCTAATAAGGAAGATTAAGTATGGTCTTTATTTTGGAAATTCAGAAGTATGCTAAATATTATTTGGAAAAATAAATAGACAAGATAAAATGAAAATTATTTTGGAAAGAATATCTGTGGGGTTGCAATAGAAAATAGGCTACTAAGCATTAATAGCATTATCAAATATTAATAATGAAAACATTAGTGGATAATATTAAATCAATTAATGAAGGAAAATTTCATAAAGGCTCATATAGGCAGTTCTAAAAAACAGGGACACATGATAATCATGGATATGAAAATTTAATCATAAAATGATTAATTTTCCAAAAATTAATCTGAAACCAAATATTATTTTTATTATAATTTCAAAATTATTTGTGATGAAAATTAACATGCTGAATTTGATCCCAAAGAGAAAGTATCAAAGATCAGATACTTTATTTAGTCACTAATTTTTTTAGGAGGCTTAATTATGCTCAGGAGACCTGGAGACCCTTCCCAAATATAAGCATATTGGTGCTTTGTAAAGAAAATAAGAGGCACTTTCTTCTTTCCCAAAACATATTAAAACAGTTGTTTTTTTTTTACATTATTTATTTATTTAATTTGGAGTTTTGGGGCCACACCTGGCTGTGTTCAGGGGTTATTCCTTGCTCTGTGCTCAGAAATCTCTCCTTGCAGGCTCAGGGGACCATGTGGGATGCCAGGAATTGAACCCAGGTCCATTCCAGGTGGGCCATGTGCAAGGCAAATGCCTAACACTGTGCTGTTACTCTGGCCCCATATTAAAACAGTTGTAATTAAAATGGTTATGGTGTTACATATATACATTATTAGTATAAATAATTAAAAATGAATAATATATAAATCAAAATTTTATATGCTAGCTATGACATTAAAATAAATAGAAAAAATATTTTAGCTTCCTAGATTCAAGAGTAAAAATCAAACAAATAAAAATCTTGCAATGGGGACAGGCAGGGAACTGCTGGTAATCTTTCTTGTAAGGGGAGATTAAGGCACTTGTTCTGGATTTGATCGCTGGCACTGTATATTGTCCTTTGGGCTTTACCAGGAATGATTCCTAAGTGTAGATCCAGGAGTACGCCCCAAACACAACTGGGCATAGCTCTGGAATAAAACACAAAAAAATTAAACAACAACAACAACTAAAAGCCTTGCTAAAATTATTATCTCTATACCTTGTGGTAGAATAGGCTTTCATAAGCAAGTTGAAAATAACTTAATAATAGACTGTAAATGAAGTTAAAGAAAATAAGCAAGTGCTGAAGAGACAAGTGGTAACATGTACTTCACATGCAGTAGGTCCAGGTTCCATTCCCAGAACTGTATTGTCCTTAAGCACCAGCAGGAGTAGCCCAGGAGAACATTCACTGTGGCCAAAACTCCAAATAAAGAGACAAAGCAACAACAAAATATAACTGAAGACTGGAAAACTACATGGATAATATAATAAAAGAATGATATAAATATTTTACATTTATGAAACACCTGTTTTCTTTCCTCAATTTTTTTTGTAGATTACAGTAATATTGAAGTCATTGTTTCATAGGTGCAGAACTAATACATCATTGTGTCTTTCCACTCAGTATATCAAAGAACCTTCCACTTTTATTACTTTCCCCTTACCCCTTTAGATCCTCACTTCTCAGTCCTGTTGGGCATATCTCAGGAATTCTAGGAAACTTTATATAAGCAGATCAATCAACAGTAAATAGTCAGGTATATATGTGGTTTGTGTGTAAAAAATTAAGTGGAGATAAAAATATATTAAAGTATTCTACTTCACTAATGATAAAGAAAATATAAAAGAATAATTAATGGCTGTTTTAAAACCATACATGGACAAGCCTTAAATATTTGCTAATAGTATGTTTTGGCCAATGTATGTAAATGGGCTCCAAGAGGTTGAATGATGTGGCCTCATCTGTTATCATTCAAAATGTTCATTGACCCAAGTGTCCAACAACAAGATGAATGAATAAAGAAGTTGTAATCTATATTCAAAATGGAATATTGTACAGCAATTAGAAAATATATTCATGCAGTTTGTGACAACTTAGGTGGAATTGATGGTCTATTGAGTAAAAAAAAGGTGAGGCCGGACACATGCAAGATACTCTCATTTATCTGAGGTATGTTGTGAAACAAATCAAGGATATGAACTATATAAATAAATAATAAACTGTGAACACTGAATTATAGTCTGAAAATGCCAACTTGGAGGGAAGGAGCTAAGGGAAATTACTAAAGTGATTGGAAATAGCATCAGAACATAAGTAGAAATTCTGGAATGCCCAGATAGAGGCCAAGGGAGATAGCAGTATGCACTAAAACTATAATTGCAAAGAAATAATGGGATATTAATAAGGGGGAAAATTTTGGATCAGAGGTGAAATGGAAATAGAAGTGAAGGCCATGGCTCCTTCCTTGAGCACAATTGTGGTGCTATAACCAAAATTATTATAAAAATTAAAAGCAAACATCACATAATCTTTGAACTACCAGTATGGTTTACAACAAGCATCAGGGAAATTTATACAAAGAAAGACTTGCAGACACTAACTGTTATTTGAATCTTAGAATCTCCTTTGGTTCTGTTAGTAGAAAAAAATCTAAACAAAAACTATAAACATAAACATGAATTGTAGTTCTACTGATATGTAAATACACTTATGTCATATGAGAAATTTAAGGTAGAATAGATATGATATCAGGGCTAGGGACATAACCTAAGACACATGTATGGAGCTGATCTGGATTGTATCCCTGGCATGCATATGATCCTCTGAGCCCCATCAGTAGTGATCTTTTAGCATAGAATCAGGAGTAATTCCTGAGCAATGCTGAGTGTGTCACAAAAAAAAAAAACCTAAAACCAAAACCAAACACCAAAACAAATAATAGAATTAATATATTGTATTTGTTTAAATACATTACATTTTCTGTAATTTTATATTTTTATGCACACAGATAGACAAAACTTTGAAAGAACATGCATCAAACAGGGAATGTGGCTTGATTAGAAATGTAGATATTCTATGTAAACCTCTTCTTTCTTGAAATAAATCAACTTTCCTTCTCTTTCTTCTTTTGTTTCTCTGTTCTTCTTTGTTCGTTCCCCTCTTTTTATTTCTTCTTTTCTTTCTTCCCTAGCCTCTAAATTTAGTCTCTCTTTTACTTTTCTTTTCTTTTCTTTTTTTTTTAATTTTTGGGACACACCTGGCAGCACTCCTGGCAGGCTCAGGGGACCATATGGGATGCTGGGATTCGAACCACCGACCTTCTTCATGAAAGGCAAATGCCTTACCTCCATGCTATCTCTCTGGTCACTAGTCTCTTTCTCTTTTTTTTTTTTTTATATTTCTTCTATAGCAGAATCTATTTTGCTGATTACTCCCTTTTAATTAAAATATTTTCTAAATTTTATTTTATAATATATATATATACATATGTATGTTGGTTTTTAGGGTCACACCCAGTGACGCTCAGGGGTTACTCCTGGCTATGCACTCAGAAATTGCTCCTGGCTTGGGGGACCATATGGGACATCTTAGGATTGAACTGCGGTCTGTTCTAGGCTAGTGTTCACCTTACTGCTCCGTGCCACTGCTCCGGCCCCTATATTAATATATTTAAAAAATTAACCAATGATATACACATCTACTTGCAAGGATGTTATTGAAACACAATATTGGAGCCAACCTAAAAGGATTTGACAATAGGGATACCTTTATGAATGACCTTAACATTCTCTGATTTCATATAATAAAATCTCTATTCAACTAAAATTTTGTGTTTTCTCTTGTCTCCTAAAGAAGATACTTTACTATATTATAAGGGAAGCAAAGCAATGGGTCTGTTGAATGACAGAAGCATGTTTTGATTTTATGGATTAATTGCATTTTAGCAGGTAACCAGAGAGAGAAGAAGGAAATTGTTCAAATGACTGGATCTCCTGATTTTTATGCCTAAAATCAGAGCTCAATCCCCTGATGGTATGGCTCATAAAGCACCATGGGGAGTGTAGCCTGAGCATTAAGCTGAAAGAACTTCCCCCCAAACTGTAGAGTGTGAACAAGCAGACAAACTAAACAACATGTATACTGGGAATAATTCCCCAAGAGAAGGGATATTTCTTGTTCAGGATTTTAGACAGATAGGCATGCTTGTGTGGGAAATCAGAATTCAGGAATAATTTTCAAGTTTTACTTTATAATTGGTGTCCTACTTTTCAGTTTTGACTGATGGTCTTAAATTCTACCTAAATGACATTCTCAGCATATGGAAAATAATGTAAAAGTTGTCAAATGTACAGGGTTTTCTAACCTGGAAAAGAGAAACTCAGAGTGTACTATACAACTCTCTTGAAATCTTTGCAATTTTGACATGTAGAAGATTGATATGTGCTGAATTGCTTTCTATACTCAATTCTGAGTAACATAAATGAAAGTTAGAGAAGATATTTGATAACTTATATGGGTGAAATTTTACCAATATTTTTTTAACAATATAGACCAGTGCATGCTGAATCCCCGAGTTATATGAGTAGTAGTAATGCATGTCTCTAAAGTTGTTTTCAAGCCTTAGCTTCAATTATATTACACAAATATATTGAATGCATACTCTGTTTCATCACTGTGTTGAGTAGTAAGAAATTACACAGATAAAACTGGGGGAAAGTTTTCCGTTTTAGGAGGCCAGGGGAAATTCTTTCACCCTTTGTGTTCTTGAGATGATCAAGCAAAGAAATTAGACAAATTAATAGGAGAAATCACCACACTTATTTAAATGTATATAAATATTTAAGAGTATGTATATATGATTCTAGAGCAAATGCTACAAACAGGATTTCCATCCTGAGATTAAAAATGGAATGGGTCATAAAGAAGGGAGAAGGGGTCTTATATTTTAATGGTGGAATGACTTCATAGACAAAACCATGCCTTGAAGTGTTTTCCCGTGTATTAACATTTATCTAATAAAAAATTATTTCTGCATAGGACCCTAAATTTTGGGGTAATGCCCCTGATTCAATGTCACTATGTACCTAAAAAATTACTGTGAAAGATTTGTAATCTACTTTGGTCCAAAAAAAATTAAAAACAAATAAGAAAAGAGACATTTTCAAATAAAAATGTCACTCAGACTGAATAAAAGATGTTAGTAATAAAAATACCTCAGGGGCTTTATTGATATATATGCAAGTAATTGGGGGGAAAAAGCCTACTCTGGACATCTTGACAAATGTCTATCTAAATATTTTTGGGAGACAAATTGTACACTAGAGTCATTCCAGATATTTTCATATTTATCCATTGTGAGTTTGAGTAGAAGATAGTCTTTGAAGCAGCCATTGTGGTAAAATTAACTAGATGTAGGCTGACTCCCCTACTCAGGGGAGAATTTGGGGGAGAGAAGATGAACTACCCATTGACCTTGATTTGATTAAGAGAATAGATATTGCAAGGTCATAGAGAAGATGTGACCACAGGTTGACCCAGAGGCGAGCCTATGCATTGTAAACTTCTTATCCCTTCCCCTTGAAATGTAAGTGCTTCCTATAGTTACACCCTCTTCAGCCTTGAGTGAGTATGATAGTTCTCAGACCCTCTGTAACTGAATATCTGACAGAATTCAGATAAAAACTTATTTACACTTTTTTTTTTAAATAAGGCATGAGTTCTACAAGTGAATCGCATCTCTGATTCACTAGGAAAGCCTTCTGGACAGATACATAGTTATATTTGATTTGTGGCCATTCAAATATGCTAAGTAAGTTCTTTTTGCTTACGAAATCTGCCATCTACTAATTTGAGAAGTGTGTCCTTCTTTCGTCCATGTATTGGAATCAATATCAGATTCCTCACAGGATGTCGCTGAGTTTGCAAACCATCAAGAGATCACATTTTCGATCTAAACCTCTGAATCAGTTGAATTTGCATCTTAGCCATGTTTCTTATTCTGTTTTCACTTTGATATCCTGATGCGTAGTTTTCTGAAACAGTGTATCGGGAATGAGATTGTGATACTTTATGAAAACTGATTTCATACTCTATGGATTATTTATAAGCCTATCAAGAAATGTCCCCATTGCTGATGCATTCTTTAAGTTTTCCTTAATATCAGTAGACATATGTAATGGCATCAACTTAGAAGAATTTCTAGATAGTGATAGAGAAAATACATTGGGATATGGCCTTTCCTCTCTTGCAGGCATTAGTGACCAGGAAAAAAACATCTATATGTATGAATAAAAATTTATATTTTCTTCTCTAAGGAATTTACCTATTCTTTATATCTTCTCAAGAAGGCTTTTCCTGAGAATGGAGGGGTGAATTTTTCAGTTGGGACCACACATGGCAACATGCTGCTACTGATCTTTGGGAAGTCATATATGGTGCTGGGGGGTCAGGCTAGGGTCTATCACCTGCAAGAGAAATGCTTTTAGCCCTATACTATTTCTCTGGTGTCTTTTGTTTAAAGGAAAATAATGTTAGAATGAAACTGTGTATAAAGGAATATTTAGGGCCCGGAGAGATAGCACAGTGGTGTTTGCCTTGCAAGCAGCCGATCCAGGACCAAAGGTGGTTGGTTCGAATCCCAGTGTCCCATATGGTCCCCCGTGCCTGCCAGGAGCTATTTCTGAGCAGACAGCCAGGAGTAACCACTGAGCACCACCGGGTGTGACACAAAAACCAAAAAAAAAAAAAAAAAAAAAAAAAGGAATCTTTAAATGTGAGATAATGTCATATTTGCCCTTGAGGTTTTTTTTTTTTGATGCTTCAAAGTTATTCTAAGAAATTGAGTATAGGAATTTAATTTATTCTTCTCCCTTTACATTGTGGTTCTTTGTGGCCAAACAGATACTTTGGATACATCCAGTGTGACTTCCAAAGTTATAAGGTAAGAAATATTATGTATTTTAAGCCTATTGAACTCAGTGGCATCCATAGTCAGAACTCTAGTGGTATGAGCTTATTATTCTCAGTACTTTTTTCCTATGCCTAAGTTAGTCAGGTGGTTGCAATTACTTGAAAAGGATATATTTAGATAGTTGTTCATTCAGAATAATGAATGGTGAATGGAAACATGGTCTCATAAAGAATTCACTTTTGCAAATTCATCTGAAAGCTGAAGGCCTTGGGTGCATAAATGAGTAATAAACCCTGGACATAGGTTTGAACCATTCTATGGCATCTTCTGGTCCAGCCTCTTATTTTTGTGTGATAGTGAACACCTTGAGTATTCCAAATAAGTCTTCAAGTCCTTTCAATTCATTGTTGGAAATTCTTGATTTTTGTGGTAGAAAATGTTGTGGTTTCTCTTCTTCATTTATAAATCCTATTTAAAATATTAAAAAAAATGATACTTAAGGAGTCCTAATACACAACAAGTGAGATTAATTTTATTTATTAGAATATTTAGCATATTAAACTTAAAATATGAAGTTTAGGTGATAGAGCCAGAGTGATAGCACAGCAGTAGGGCATATGCCTTGCATGTGGCCAACCTGGAATAGACCTGGGTTTGATCTCTGGTATCCCTTGTGGTCCCAGGAGTGATTTCTGAGTACAGAGACAGGAGTGATCCTTGAATGCTACCAGGTGTGGCCTCAGAACCAAAATCTCAAAACAACAAAAAATAAACTTCAGGTTATATGTTTTATCAGAGATACTTATTAATTTTAAATGACTAAAATGACTAAGTATGAGTCAATGACAATAAATTCCCATTGCCAACTTTTGTTCATTGTAAATTGAAATATCCTACATGAGACTATGCTTTTCTTTATTTCTTTAAGATCTTTAATTTGTTGTCCCTTTAATTTACAATAATGTCTATAATGGGGGTTCAGGCATATAAAGTTCTCACATCACAACATTCCCTAGAGTTTCTTTTCCCTCCACCATTATCACAGGATCCTTCCCCTACTTTTACCTCCTACTCACCACAGTAAGCTCAGTTCTGTGTTTTTTTGTTTTATAATGGACTTTCTGAAAGTTGAAAATTTAGAAATGAAGTATATATTTGTATGTATGTCATCATTGGTCATAAATGTTAATTATTTTCTTATCTTTATGCTGATATTAGTTTGCTTACATTTTTGGTTTCCTTTTTCATAAAATTGAATTTATTTTTTATTTATTTTTTTTTTTTTTTGTGGTTTTTGGGTCACACCCGGCAGTGCTCAGGGGTTATTCCTGGCTCCAGGCTCAGAAATTGCTCCTGGCAGGCACGGGATTCGAACCAATGACCTCCTGCATGAAAGGCATGAAAGGCAAACGCTTTACCCCCATGCTATCTCTCCGGCCCCTGAATTTATTTTTATTGAACTTTTATAATGTATAATAATACTATGACCTCATATTATTTGAAAAAAGTATGGATTTTGGTAGGACTTTGAATTTCAAAGCCTAACCGGGCCACTAACTAGCTTATTGTTGTATAACCTTAGAAATTTTTGAATGTCTTCACTCAATAATGACTTGTATTTGGAAAGAATAATCTTATAATTACAAATATTTTATTCATGAATTATGTGTTAATTTACTAGTGCTTGCAAAATGCAGTAGTGATCAGTATAAAGTGAATTTGTTCAGTATATATTTTTATTATTAAATCTCCAGAAGATATAAAGATACAAAATTGTTCATGGCCGAGCTTCAGTTGTGTAACATTACAAAATTGGTTCCTTCACAAGTGTACATTCCTGCCAGCATAGCATTTATTTCTACTGTTAAACTATTTCATCTTAAAGAGCAAAAGAGCTTGAAGTATGTATTGTTTATTTTACACTTTCTCCACAACAGAGTAGTGATTTGCACTCTGGTATTGTTTAAATGCTTGTTTGATTAACCTATTCAATTTTTCCTATACAGACAGACTTTTAGATATTAGATCTCCAAGCTTTCAACATTTGCAAGTATTTATAAATTAATTGAAAAATAAAATACTGATGGTATTTTAAATTTTTCTAAAAGTCAACAAACTCAGAACTTAACCCAAATTTCCTCAGCTTTTTTTTTTTTTTTTGTCACCTTTTGGCCAGATCAAGGAGCTGAATGACAAGAATATACAATGCACAGACCTATTCTGGAGAGAACCCCAACCATCTTAATATCCAAATGCTTGCAATTTTTCATCCTTGTTTCATCTGCAAGCGATTCCATTTCAGAGACCAGGAAGAGAGAAGTGAAAGGTCAAAGAAATCTGTTCAGTGGGGTAGTTTGTAACAATCAGAAGAACACAGAGAGCTGAGGGAAGCAGAAAGTCTTCCAGTCCTGGCTGCTTGAACCATATGGAAATCGATTTGTCCTACAAAAGAAGTGTTGTGGAGAGTCAGAGAGACCTCAAAGAAAAATAAATTTTGTTCTAAGTTGTAATGAGGAAGAGGAAAACTAACACAAACCTGACAAATGCCAATAATAATTCACATCTGCCCCAAGTCAGTGTTTGAAACCATTTACCATTATAAAGAATTATCTATGAAAGTGTGTTTTATGCCTCTTTTTGAATTACTCTTCTATTTTGTGTGTGTGTGTGTGTGTGTGTGTGTGTGTGTGTGTGAAGGCTCACTGACGTTAACTTTCATGTACCAAGAGTAATTTGTGGCGTCCCAGCAGCCCCAACTAACACCATATTAAGATTGCCTTTTGCTGAAACCAAGAGATCACAATGCTAAGAAGGGGGAATATATAAATGACAGAAATTTTCAGCAGTGCTGAAAATGTCTAAGTATAATACTAATAATAGAGTATAATATATGCTTAATTACCTTGAAAGACAATCATTTCTTATGTAATATTTTGCAGGACAATAAGCAGTAGTAACTGAAAGCACAATATAGCTCTTTAATTCCTTTAACTATTAGTTTTTGAGTGTCATGGTTTTTGGTCTTTTATTTATTTAATTTCAACCTCATGCCAGGAATGATAGTAGAAAAGTAGCATTAAACAATTAGCTCAGTCTTTACTGATTTTTTTTACCCCCTTTTTTTCTCTAGCTCTTTAGGGGAATTTTATTGAGAAGCACAAATTCTTCCACAAAATGGAAGGATGTGTATGTGAATCCTTAGATATAGGTAAAGGAAGGTGGTTGTTATTTTCAAGACTAGGCCAAGCCTGGATTCATCGAGAAAGATTCATGACTATTCATGTTGAATTAAGAAGGTTTATCTTATTGGGGTGGAGTTTGGGCAACATTCGGCGGCACTCGGGGTTACTCCTGGCTCTGAGTTCAGAAACAGCTCCTGGCTAGCTCTGGGGAGCATATGGGATGCCAGAGATCCAACCTTGGTTGGTTCCATGTTAGTGGCGTGCAAGACAAACTTTCTACCAGCTGTACTATTCCACTGGCCCCAAGAAAGCTTTTCTCATAAAGTGTGATCTGTTTTCCTTCCAGGTGGCAGCATGTCTTTCCTAATTGTGTGTGTGTGTGTGTTGACCTGTGATCAATTTCGACCTTGATTCAATTGCAGAATGTAATTTTTTGAAAGAAAATTTTGCCTTTTGTTTTGCTGTTTTGATTCATGATCATCAAATCTCAGTGGGTTTACAAGTATTTTGTTAGTGGTAGAAATTTCCTTTTAGAAATCAACTTAATTTTTAACTTTTTACTTAGCGGGTTCATTCCTATTGGTTGGGGAAACGAAGGGAGTTGTGCTCAAGGTCACACCTATTGATGATTGGCCCAGCTGTACTGGATTGATAGGTGGATGCTTAAACCCACTGCTGCTCAGAAGTCCATGTGACGCTAGGGAGGGAATTCAGGGTCTTGTACAAGTCTGCTTTCTTGAGTTTTCTTCCCAGTCCCAGAAGTCAACTTTCCAAATTAAGTTTTAGAATCTATAAGATTTTGAAAAATTTGAAAATATTTTAGGACTCTTGAGAGAAAGTTATTTAAAACTCAATAACCATTGTAAATGAGAACTGGAAAGATAGTATAGGAAATGTCTCTTGTCTTACATGAGGCCACCTCTGCTGACCCTAGTTAAATTCCAAATGTTCCCATATAGATACAATGCCATAGATCACTCCTTAGCATAGAGCCAGGAACAGTCTCTGAGCCCACCATCCGATTAATAAATTAAAAAGATAATTTTTATGGCTATATAAATCAATAAATTTATAAAATAATTTAGTATGCATGAATAAAGTAAATGGGATAATTTTACTATTTTACTAGTTGTATCCACATTTATAAAAAAAGGTATACGTTTTTAGGTATATTGCTATCAAGTCTTTCAGTGAACTGCTATGTGGAAATTGTTCTTTTTTTTTGAACCATAGCACATGTATGACCAGACTGATTTAGAATTTCATGCTTAATACTCTCTACATGAATAGTGAAAAAATAATGTAAAGCAATAATAATGTGAAGGCAAATAATGAGAAGGCAACTCATTTATGAATGCCCAAATTCTTCAAGTTGCAAGTGATCATTGAGTAAAAAATTTCTATTAATATTAAAGCAGAATTTAAATTCTGAAATTAAACTAAACATTAAGTCAGACTTAGGGTTCATCACTGAGAGCAAATCAAATGCTCAAAAGGAACATGCTTTGCTTTATAGTTTATGATGATTTTTGATAGTCAGAATCACAACCAATTTTACTCTAAGTAGTCACAGATGTACTCTGAAGATTATTTCTCATGTATACTAATATAAAGTTGACTTTTTCTATTTTTTCCTGGAACAACATATGGCATAATAATCAACTTCTAAGCTCTAATTTACTTTTGAGTCTGCATTAATTTTATTGATACCTGATAAATAATTTATGAATATGTAAACTTTTCCCTGAAAATACTATGTGCTCATGTTTCTTTATAAAGTTTGTGTTATGCCTCAATACAGGAGTTATTTTTATTTTAAATTAAATTATACTTCTCATACTTAAGGTAAAGTTTATTCTTTTGATAATTACAAAGCACAAAGTAAGTTATAAAGTGTATATTAAGTACTATTTGAAGTAACTAAAATATTGAAAATTGTATTTTTGATGATAATTTTATTTGATGCATCCTGATTTCATTTAAAGCAAGTTTCTACTTACATATATATACTTACCATTTTTTATATTTTAATTTACTTCTCATTCTATAAAAAAATCTATCAAATCTTTTGGAAGGCTTATTCTGTGTTTTAGTCTTCATTATCTATAGATTGTTTTTATGTGGAAAACAATAGGTATAGTGTTTATAGATTATGCAAAGGATGCCTATGGAAACAATTTGTATATAAGCTTATTTGTAAAATATACTAGTAGCACATATAAAGCAATGCTGTAGCAAAAACTTTTGCTATATGAAAAATACTGCTGTCATGTGTTATATTTGTTTCTTTTTCCTTTTGAATTCTTCTATTTAGACTTTTCATAAACAAGTTATTTTTCTCAAGAATAAAGAGAACTGTTTCTCCATGATCTAACTTCTTCAGCAGCAATTTTTTCCCCCACTGCAACTTCTAATCAAGTAACCTACAGCCAAGAAAGTATCTTTTGCAGGGAATGCAATTTTGGCGTTGTAAGGAGGATTTTCAAAATGAAACCAGGCCTGGCTATGAGATATCCATCCATTTTCTTACATCGTTTGCCTCACTCACTTGGGGTAATCCTTACATTCATTTGTAGAAGAATTGTAATCAACTGTGCTTTATTTGTGGTCACTAGAATAGTTTTCCTGCCTTTTCCACTCTTTCCTTAGTGCTTGTTTCTCTGAGCCAACCTGTCTATCCTAGACCTGAGTATAAATAGCTCTGAGCTTGCATTTCTTGAGCACTAAAGCCCAGCTATTGTGAGGTTATATGAAACCCTTTCTTATGTAGAACACAAGAAGCCCATGATTATTGGTACCACAGATTCTCACATTCTTAATCAGTTCCACCTGGCCAATAAACAGTAAAGTCCGGGCAGCTTCTCTTCTGTGTGGGTTTTCCACTTTATGGGTAATAAAGCTGTCCTCAGTGTGATTTACGAATCTCTTTGATGCCTGCTAGTTTACTGTATTGATATTTCAAGGGTGTTGGCAAGCCCTAGTGAACCTTCACTACTGGCATTCTTGAACTGTGGCAATGAGGAAGTTTGTGCCAATTGTGAGGTAGACAAAGCTAGTAGCATATTTTTAAATACTTCACACACACACACACACACACACACACACACACACACACACACACACACACACACACACACACCAGAATTGATCATGTTGGAACAAGCCAAGTTTAAGGATGTAAGTAAAGGATAAAAAGAAGAGAGGAAGACAAAAGGGAAAGAGAAGATGCAATATATTTTAATGCACTCTATGAAAAGTAAAAATTTCTTACAGTGGTACTTTCTTCAGATAAATGCCCTTGCTAAAACCAAGCTTCTCATTCAAGAAATAAAATTGGGTGAATTCTTTTTTTTTTTTTTTTTCTGAATTGAATTAGCTCATATTTTCTTCAGATGGGAAGGAAGAGCAAAGTATTACTATTTTCTTTTAATCCTTTCCTAACAAGTTTGAGTTCTTCTCATTTTCACTGCATAATTTTGGAAGAGTTAATATTGGCATCCTCTTTTCTGCTTTTATTTATTTGGGTGTGACTCCCAAGCAATTCTCAGAAGGCCACTTCCAGTAACACTTGCCCTATTGAACCTAAAGTTCTATACTCAAATCCATTAATAAAATACTACTATAATCCAGAGATGCTAGAAGCTACTAACTTCACCGATGGTGGTACTCAAGGGTCTCTAGAATTATACCCAGCTGTAGTTGGGTAATCGCATGAAACTTGGGTCTAAGAGCATGTAGGCATATATCCCTAACTCTGGAGCTATCACTACAGCCTTTATTATTTTTTTATTTATTTTTGTAGGACATTTAAAGTAGGCAAGACTAAATAATATAGAAGATTAAATCAAATCAAAAGACAAGCTACTCCCATGCATCTGTTAAAAGCAAATTCTTTGTTAACTGGAAGCTCTTTTTGGTTGCTTTTTTGTTGCTATTTATTTATTTATTTATTTGGGTTTTGGGCCACACCCGGCGGTGCTCAGGGGTTACTCCTGGCTGTCTGCTCAGAAATAGTTCCTGGCAGTCATGGGGGACCATATGGGACACCGGGATTCAAACCAACCACTTTTGGTCCTGGATCGGCTGCTTGCAAGGCAAACGCCGCTGTGCTGTCTCTCCGGGCCCTTGTTGCTATTTATTTTAAATGGTGTTTTTAAAAATTACCTTTTTTAGTTATTATGGAAATATTTACTTATTTAGATATTGGAAATTTTTTTCTCATAGTACCTGTTTTTGTCTTAATTCAAGTCTTTTCTTGGATGGAAAAATGACATCATAATTATCATTATTATCACCAGCACATTTAAAATAAACAACTAAAGTGCTTAGTGAATGAACAGGAAAAGCTCAAAGGGTTGATACATATCCTTTGCATGCTGCAGGCCCAGGTTTGTTGAGAGCACAATTTGGTCCCTCAAGTACTGCCAGGAATGCCATGAGTACCACACTTGGACTAGTCCCTAAGCATCACTGTGTGTGGCTCCTAAAGCAAAAAAAAAAAAAAAAAAAAAAAAGAATACAGGGTAAATTCTATAATATCTGAGAGGGAATTTTCTTCTGAGGACCAAGAGCTAAAGAGCTATTTATATTAAATATAAGTTAATTGCATAATTTATTTTTTATAGTTCCTATTTTCTCCTGTTTCTTTCCATTAATAAGTTAATATGCCTTAATTAATATTATAAAAAAAACATCACTATAGCTTTTAAACTACCACTGAGGGGCCAAAATGAGTATAGGAGGTAAGGTGCTTTTCCTTGCATGCGGCCTTGTTAGATTTTCAACAATATATATGACCCCTAGGAGGGATCTCTGAGCAAAGAGTAAATTTTTAAAATAGCTGAATATCGCTTACTTCTTTCAAAAATGACTCATTAGAAAGGTTTATTAATCCATTTATTACATAATAAAATGCTGAAGAGAGCACAGTATTTTTACAATGAGCACAAATTGTATACATACACCAGGGTGTGTGTATAAAATAATTCAGCTAACACATACTGAGCCCTTATCTTTTTTTTTTTTTTTTTTTTTTTTTTTTTTTTTTTTTTTTTTGTGGTTTTTGGGTCACACCCGGCAGTGCTCAGGGGCCACTCCTGGCTCCATGCTCAGAAATTGCTCCCGGCAGGCACGGGGGACCATATGGGACGCCGGGATTCGAACCGATGACCTTCTGCATGAAAGGCAAACGCCTTATCTCCATGCTATCTCTCCGGCCCCTGAGCCCTTATCTTAATGTGCATAAAATAGTTACTGCAATAAATACTGGAACTATAAAAATGAATAAGGCATAATCCCCATCCTTGAAAATGATGTAGTATCATATGATCATGGTTTTTTAGATAAATCATTCTAATAGAAAGTGATAGTACTAAAATAGAGGCTAATTTTTCCTGAGATAACTGATAAAGGCTAATTAACTTTTGAATGAATTTTGAGTGATAAACTAAGGTTTGGTAAATGCAGGAGACAAAAGAGTGCAGTTAGAGGGAGACATCTGAAAGCCATCAAGGGACAAAAGCATATGGTCTGTTTGAAGTGTGCAATAGAAAGATAAGAGTCAGTCTCTAAGCCTGATTTTTTAATTATAAGTTGCACCAGCAAAAAGTTTAGGGGAAGGTTGCCACTTCTGGTCAATGTCTTACAAGACAGAGATTAGTCCATAGTATTTTACAATGGAAAAGTGAAAAACACTAACAATTCTTTTTTTTTTTGTTTTTGTTTTTGTTTTTGTTTTTGGGCCACACCCGGCGGTGCTCAGGGGTTACTCCTGGCTGTCTGCTCAGAAATAGCCCCTGGCAGGCACGGGGGACCATATGGGACACTGGGATTCGAATCAACCACCTTTGGTCCTGGATAGGCTGCTTGCAAGGCAAACACCGCTGTGCTATCTCTCCGGGCCCAACACTAACAATTCTAAATCAAAGCAATACATAAAGTTAGGCAGTACTTTATGACTAGATTACTAACTTTTTTTTGCCACACCCAATGGTGGTGTGTCTTACTGTTGGCTCTGGCTCAGGGATGGCTCCTAGCGATCATGGGAGATTGTATGTAGTACAGGGGATTGAACCTGGGTCAGAAACCTGTAAGGCAAGCATCTTATCCACTATTGTAACTCTCTGGCCCCTGTAGATTTCTATTACTTCTAGGAGTACATATGCTTATAAGAATTCGATTTCCATGCATGGAGCTATTAGTAATATGCTCCTACTGTTTTAAAGTCATTTAAGATAAAAATGTTGTTAAATTTGTTTGATCATAATCAACAAGAATTTACTTAAATTTATACCATCAACATTTTAGCTGCTCTTAAAATAAAACAAGTAAAGCATGGTAAAATGTGGTTTCAACAAAATCTAAAGAAAGAGTAAGGCTTTTTTTTTTCAGTTTTTGATCTCATAAGTTAACATTTATATTAATATTTATAATATGCTGTTTCATGTATCTCTCCTTAAAAATAAGCTGGATTTAAATTTTAACAACTAAATTGCACAAATTAAAGCCTAGCAAGTAAGAGATGCTCAATTTTACACCTCAAACCCAACATTTTTACCTCTTCTGTACTGGATAGCCATAAGAGGGTAATATGAAAATATCACTTGAGATACTTTTTTTTTTTTAACTTAAAATAAGGTGTAGTAAAACTTTTCGTTAGATGATGAAACAGTACAGTGAGGAAGACACTTGCCTTTCAGGTGCCCTACATGTGTTTGATCCTCACAATCCCGTAGGGCCTCTGAGTCCTACCAGGAGTGTTCAGAGAACAGAACCAGAAATAAACACTGAGCACTGCTGGGTGTGGCCACAGTCCCATTCATCCTAAAACAAATATATCATTGAAAAAATATCTTTATGGATTCTTTATTTTCATCTCTAATACTTATATATTGTAAAATAAATTTATATTTTAGTAAATTTGGTTTATAATTTTATACTTGTTGCAGGTATGCCCATTGTGATTCTCAATATCTTAGTACTTCCTGATGCTTACTACTAATTTCCATTTTTCTTTTTGCTTTTTCTTCTAAACACACTTCACTTGTCTCCTAGACCCATTCTCTTATGGCAACCACATTGGTAAGCATCCATTTATTTTTCTGCATCATAGGATTTGCTTTAGATGTGTTTTGTCCACGTGCTTTGTTTCTATGTATTTTATATTTAGTGAATGCAACCTTCTTCCACATGACTTATTTCACTCTAGTTCTATCATCCATCTTATACATTATAGAATTGTAAGTTTTTAAACTTAGTATTTATATGTATACTATATATTCCATCTTCTTTAGCTTTTGATCTACCATTACATACTCCAGATTTTTCCATATTTTGGCCATAAAATGCTTTATTGAGCATATATTTTAATATATTTGTATGTGCATGTATGTATATGTATGTGTGTACATATATATGGATATGTGTTGTTAGATAATGTATGTGGTATGTAATATGGAACCTGGACCTCACACATTATTGTCATGCTACCATAGCATGCCACAATTCTCCATATTTATTTTCTAGCAATGTTTTAAATCTTATTTCCTCTAGATGTATAATTTTTTACTCAGAAAAGTGAAGCAAACACAAAATGCAAATATGGTATGAATCAACTTCATAATGTGTCTGAAGTGTCAAACTCTTGGAAAGTGTGGGCAAAGGTAAAAATGGGAGATGTTTAATAGTCATAGAGTTTAAATTTAGCAAGATAAAGAAGTTATAGAAATGTTTTTGTCTTGTAGAATAATGTACATCTAGTTGATAGTAAAAAATATGAACCAGAGTGATAGTACAGTATGTAGGTTTACTGGCTTCCATATGTCTGACCTGTGTTCAATCCCCAGTACCCCATATTGTCTCTTGAGCACTTCCAGGAGTGATCCCTAAGTCAGAAGTAAGCCACTAGTAAACCCTGAGCATGAATTGGTGTTACTCAAAAAACAAACAAAAAAATAGCTAAGATAGTAGATTCTTCTAATGTATTTTTTATTATAGTAAAATGACAATAAAAAGAACAAAAAGTGTTAATTAGATAGCTTTTTTTAACTTGCTTTTTACTATAATAGAGCAGAAAAATAACAGAAAAAGAAGTATTAATTTTGCCATGAACAATCATATTAGAAAATAAGGTTTAGATACAGCTATTTAAAATTTTTACGATATATGGACATCCTTTTGAAGCTATGTTTAGGTACATAAATCTCATTTGTTACTTGAATAAGTTAAAGATAAAAATTAGTGGAGCTATACAGGATTTGAGTTTTGCCTTAATTACATTTTATGATTGAGACAACGACTCTTAGATATTTGTTCTTTGACAAATGCTTTGTTTGATTCTTTAGGCTGAAAAGCATTTCCTTTCCCTGCTACTCGCTCTTCTTTATACCAAAAAATGGTGGAATGCTTTGCATTGTTGCTAAGTAGGTGAAAAAAAACTAGAGTCAGAAAATATACTGAGGGGTTGGAGAGCTATATCACACAGTAGGTCTGATATTTGCTTTATACAAAGTCCAATCCCAGGCTCAATTCCAGGCATTCCATATGGTCCCTCAAGCCCACCAGGAGTAAAGAGCCAAGAGTATCCCATGAGTGCTGCTGGGTGTGTGGCCCAGAAACCGAATACAAAATAAAACAAAATAACAAATGAAAGAAAAGAAAGAAAGAAAGAAAAAGAAAGAAAGAAAGAAAGAAAGAAAGAAGAAAGATGGAGAGGAAGGAAGGAAGGAAGAAAGAAAAAGAAAGAAAGAAAGAAAGAAAGAAGAAAGAAAAAGAAGAAAGGAAGAACAGAAGGAAGAAAGAATGAATGAAAGGAAGGAAAGAAGAAAGAACAGAATGAATAAAGAAGAAAAGAAAGAGAAAGAAAGAAAAAAGAAGAAAGAAAAAATAGAAAGAAAGAAAAAAGAAAGAAAATAAAGAATGAAAAATGAATAAGAAATAAGGGGTTTTCTCTCTCTCACTCTCTTCTTCTCTCCCTCTCCACATACATATTTTTGAGGCACATTTGGAGATGGTCAGGGCTTATTCCTGACTCTGTTCTTAGGGAGCATTCCTGGTGATATTTAGAAACCATATGTGGTGCTAGAGATCAAACTGGGTTGGGGCTGGTCACCTGTAAGGAAAATGCCTAAATTTCTATACAATTTCTCTGGCCTCTCTCAGCCTTTAAGGCTATTGGCACCTTTAAGAGTCAAAGTATTTCTGGAAGTGACTCCCTTGACCTTATCAGTAGCTGCTACATGAATTTGAGAAAATTATTTCTTCATTTAAATTGTGTAATAATTAATGATATTTTAAGATCAAAATGCTATATAATATGGAGGTAGAGTTGACTGACTTTGAAATTTAGTGCTTTCAAGGGAGAATCGCTAGTAGGTAGTAATTTTGGTCTCTAACCCTGGGACAAAATATATTATAATAAGTGCTTATTTGCATATAAATAAGGCAGAAAAATAAATAATATATGTTATATTACAACATTTAATAAATGTTATTGGAAATGTTATCGTAAAAGTGAAATTAAAGAAGGGCCCAATTAATAAAAATATGGAAAAATTAGATCTTGTGATAGATCTTTCTCAAATTATTTAATGTCTGCAAAAGTGGATATATAACAGTTTTGACATTTTCATTTTCTGCTGTCCATATCATATCTGTATTGTTAATCAGTCATAAATGGTACATGCCTTAGTTTCAAAAATTTTTCTTAAAAGTTCCTCTGGAAGTATTTGAGTCTTGAAAACAAGTAAAATAATCCAAAATTTGCAGAAACTTTAAACCTAATGAATATTTAATTAATTTTAATTAAATGGCTGTAGAACATAATATTAAGCCATCTTTATTAATTGTTAAATTAGCATTCATAATTTTTCATGACATGTGGAAACAGTGTGTTTAGAACAGATTACATTTAGTTTAGATTTGCTTTTATTGTAAAAATTTCTAGTTATACAAAATGCTAATAAGATATATTAGTCATAAATTCAGAGATGCCTTGCCAAAGAATTTTTTGATGCAAAACTCTGAAATATGTTCCTAGTTTGTACTAAGAATCAAATATGTTAATGTTTCAATACATTATACTATAAATAAAATGATGAAATAATACTGATATTTTTGAATATCCATTATATGACAATTACTTTTTCTTATTTTTACAATGTATTACATTTATTTTTTTTGACAGTATCAACTCCTAGTCATTCTTGAATAACCAGATTGGACAGTTGAATGTGAGGACCAGTGAATGGGGCGCTATTTATGCTCTATCAGGGATGGCCAGGGTGATTCCAGTGGTGTTCAGGATTATTTAAGTTAACATTTTGGGGGGTGGGGATTTGGGTCACATTTGGTGGTGTTTAGACTTCTCCTGATTCTGTTATCAAGGCTGGTGGTGTTTGAAGAAACATATGTGATAAGAGAGATGATCAAGGGTTAACTGCATGGGGTCAAAGCAGGATTGGCCTTAACTTTTTTACTACTTTCCAATCATAAGATAAAGTTCTAATAACATTTTATTGACTCACCATTAGTTAACAATACCCACATCCAGCAATACTCAGGGGTTACTTGTGGCTCTGCACTCAGGAATTATTTCTGGTGGTGCTTATAGGACCATTTGGAATGTTCATGATTAAATCCAGTTCAGCTGCATGCACAACAAATGCCATACCTATTGGATTATTGCTCTGGCCCCACTAAATAATTTTACAAGGACAACTTCATGCCTCTGAGTGTACCTCAGTTAAATACAAGTTCCAGTACCATTACATTCTACATGGGCCACCTGATACGATCACTTCCACACTTCCCCTTTAGCTTTCATAAAGTCTGGGTGATTTTAGCTTGTATCTTGGTTTTATTGGTTAGTTATATTTTACATGTGAAAACTGTTCTATAAATTTTTAATTTCCTGAGTAATTTCACTTATTTTATTGCTTCAGATAACATTCATGTTGTCTCAACAGACATTATTCTATTTTTTATAATTTTTAATATTTTTAATTTTTTAATTTTTTTATTATTTTGGTGTTTGGGCCACACCCAGTGACGCTCAGGAGTTACTCCTGGATACGTGCTCAGAAATCGTCCCTGGCTTGGGAGGGATGATATGGGACACTGGGGGATCGAATTGCAGTCCGTCCTAGGCTAGTACATGCAAGGCAAATGCCCTACTGCCTGAGCCACTGCTCCAGCCCCTACATTGTTTTTAAATTTGTGCTTAATTTTTTAATTTTGGAAAGGTACACCTGGTCGTCTTCAGAGACTACTCCTAACTCTGTGCTCAGGGATAGATCGTGGAAATATTCAGAGGACCCTGCCAGGGATTGCATCTGGTACAGCAGCATACAAAGCTCAGCTCATTGAACCATCTCTCTCATCTCCGCCACTTCTTTTTCATTAGCTTAATAGTTCTCTTAAACATACATGCCAAAACCTCTTTATCTAATCATCTGAGGAGAGGTACTAAATATTATTTTAAGTCAGCATTTATTGATATGCTTTGGTTTTCTCTTTCTGCCTCATGCCTAATTAGTCTAAAATTTGTCCAATTAACTTTTTCTCTACTAACGAAAGTTTTTAATCTATTAACATTTTGTCTACTCTCCCAATCCAGGATCTTACTATCTCTTGATTGAGTTAGGGCTAAAGCCTCTTTGTATCCTCTACTCTTTCTGAAATTCAGACTCCTGAAATAGAGGGTGGTAAATGAAAAAATTAAAGTTCCTTTAAAGCTCTTTAGTGCCTACCAAAACATACAAAAATCTGCACGTGATTACCAAATATCAACCACTAGACCTTTCAAGGACACTGGCTTTATTTTGTGGCTGCAGAAATTGAACATATTATGTACTCTTCTAATCTAAAGATCATGAAAGATAACACGAAGCTTGATCAGTAACATGTGCTTACAACCGGGAACATTGGAAGGAGAGTCAGAACACAAAACCAAAATTATTATTGGGGCCTTTACATAATCGAGAAGCAAAGGAAGAAATAGATATTGACTGAGATATGACATGCTTGTGATAATTGGCTAGGTGCATTATAGTCACTTTTATTTCATATTCCTTGACACAGCCAGTGAGTTTGATATAATGCCAAGGGTAGCACTGCTGACACACTCTGAGAGTTGCTTTTGTCTGACACTCAGAGAGAGCAGCTGGTGAACAATTTATTCAATATTAGACTCCAAAGCAATGCTTTTTCCATCCCCCATCTCACTCAACTTTGCTATTATGTCACCATTCTGATCTCAATTGACTTGAGGCAAAATGGATTTACCCAATAAATGTTGAGTGAATAAAATTCTATGGTGAATTACCTCTAGTTGAGGGATTTAAACCTTTGAAGCAAAATCACACATCTTCTTTCTGAGAGTTCAGATGAATTCTTGCAGAGACTGAATGACCTTTTCTGTGTATATCTTTATTTACAATTATATTCTAGGGATTGAATAAAGCAGCCTACATTATGAATAAATTTGACTTTAATTTATCTATGCTCATACAGTCTACTGAGCTTGCTATGCAGCACTGCTCTCTTAAAGAAAAAATAATTTTAGTATAATGATACCATATTTATAGAACTTTAAAAGTACCAGGGTACATTATTCTATATCATTTTTAATAGTACACATTAATATTTAAAAGTGAATCATGTTGGGGATGGAGTGGTGGCGCAAGTGGTAGTGTGTTTGCATTGTACATGCTAACCTAGGTTGAACTGCAGTTCGATACCTGGTCATCCCATATGGTCCCCTAAGCCAGGAGCGATTTCTAAGCACATTGCCAGGAGTAACTCTGAGTGTCACTGGGTATAGCCCCAAAACAAAACAAAACAAAAAGGTGAGCCATGTAATCATTTAAAGGGTTACCTAGCAGGTGCTTACTGCCAATGAACCATTCTCTTATGCCACAATCTATTTCTTGGCAAAGAGACAGCTGAGCATCCAATTGACAACCACGATGGTGCAAGGTGGAAAGTTGGCCTCTATGAAAGTTCCCTGAAAGCTCATTCATAGCTTTAGTTTTCCTCTGTTGATTTTTGCTATGCAAAAATCTAATATTTCTGCTCAAAGATGTCACTAAAACAGTTCTTTGACTAAAATAAAACCTCATAATTTTCTTTTCTATATGATATTTGAATAGATACATACATAAAAGTATCTTTTCTTTAGATAAATATGAGACTCAAGGGAGCAGGTAACCAGCCACTCAAGAAGAAATTATAGAGAAAGAACAGGTTTGAAATAAGTCACAGTTCATTTGCACTTTGCTTTTATTCTGGGGTCCAAATACCCCAATTCCATCAAATATTAAAATGATCCAGCTTACTACAAATGCAGACTAAAAATTTGGGTTCATTTTGGCTTGGTAAGAATAGATAATTAAGGGGCCGAAGCAATGATGCAAGCGGTAGGTAGGGCATCTGCCTTGCATGCGCTAACCTAGGACAGACCGTGTTTCAATCCCTGGGCATCTCAGGGATTTCTGAGCACTTAGCTAGGAGTAATCCCTGTATGTCACTGGGTGTGGCCAAAAACAAAAACAAACAAACAGACCTCCAAAACAAACAAATAAACAAACAACCGTAATAGATAATTAGGTGTAAAGGAGGCTCTGTTACATAAAGCCAAGTAATGTTAGTGATTCCAACACTAAAGGATTCAATAATCTATGAATGAGTTATTGGAAGTAGAAGAAGGAGCTAGAATACAACTCAGATAATTCATGGTATGGCTATGAAGAGAAAATTAAAATATGTCTAGTGTCTTATGTTTACCATTAAAATCTATCTAAAATGATGTTACTTGAAACAATAGAAATTTATTGTCACAGTTCTGGAGGCTAGAGTCCCAAAAACAAAGGTGCCAGCAGATGTATGCTTTCTCTGAAGATTCTAATAATTCTTTATTGCCATTTCTTTCTTTCTTTCTTTTTTTTTTTTTTTTGGTTTTGGGGCCACACCTGATGACTCTTGGGGGTTACTCCTGGCTATGTGCTCAGAAATCGCTCCTAGCTTGGGGGACCATACGAAACGCCGGGGATCAAACTGAAAGTCTGTCCTAGGTTAGAGTGTGCAAGGCAAGATGCCCTACAGCTTGCGCCACCGTTCCGGCTCCACTTCATTGCCATTTCTAATTGAAATTGATTACTGACCATCCTTAACATTAATTGACTTGAGGTTAAGTAGCATCAATCTCTGCCTCCACCTGCACAAGGCCTTCTTTCTTCTGCCTATGTGTCTCAATTATATATCTTCCTGTAAGAAAATTGGTTGTTAGAGTCTAGATTGAGAGCCCATTCTAATTCCTTATGACTTCAGCCTAATCTGACTATATCTGTTAAAGTCCTATTTTACATTTACATGTACTGGGCCATACATTAGCTTAGTTTTTGAAGGATATAGTCTAACAGAATAATATGTTAAATATGTAGTCATTTAGCATGATTTACACACACATATAATTTTTTTGGTTTTAGAAACACATCTTGCAATTTGAATTTGTGTCCTATTCAGAAATTTTTTAATATGAGTAATGGTTTTATTTATATATTTTTTGCTTTTATGCTGTGGTTTTATTGGGTCATATATTCCCACTTAAAGATTTCACGGAAATTTAGCAAAGCAATACTATTCATCTATTTCTGGACTCTACTTAGAGCATCTCCAGCAAGTCATTGTCTATCCTCTTATTGTTGAACAACAGGATTAGATTTGTTTAGGTACACTGCGTCTATTTCTGCTGATTGTCTATATGTTCTTTGCTATGGTAAGTCCAAGTCTCTCTCTTAAATTTAATGATCAGTTCTAGGTCTATGTCTGCAAATAACATAAGTAAGTTTAATTCCTCTTCCTCATCTCAACCATTCATATAATTTAAATTAATTCTGAGCTACAGTTGTCCTCGCACTGTCTTCCACTGACCAACCCAATGTCTTCATCTAGGCTTCTTTAGATATAATTTACAAGTTCCCTCAAATGTTTGGTTACATTCTTATTATTAATATTTAATTTGCCTATGACAGATAGGATAATTTACCTTGTCAAAAATAAATAGTAGTATGGAAGTCCTTAGAGGTTTTAAGACTTTTAGTCTTTTGTGTTTTGGGGCCACATCAATTGGTGCTTAGGAACTGAGGATTAAACTTTGGGGACTGTAAAAATGTAAACACATATTTAGCTAATTGACTATTTCTCTGACTCTGAGATTTTAACTTTGAAGTGAGTGACCAAAAGGATAGAGTGTAGTTTGATAGCAAAAAGAAATGGCCAAAGAGACCCAGTTTGAGTGAAAGTTCCATTGTACTTTCAGCCTGAGAAGAGGTCCAAAATTAAGCTGGAGGCTGATCAGTGATCCAGGAAGGGGACTGAATTTCTCCATGATGTTTTAATAGTGTCTCTATTTCAATGTCAAATAATGCAATCAAATGATACATATTAATTTGAAAACTTTTGTAATTGTGACCTATTTAATTATTTAGTAACAATCAGTCATTTATACACAATTGGATTAAAATAATACTGATGGAAATTGTTTTCTCTCTGAAGTATTATATAAATTTTTGTTTGCTGCATTGCATATTAAATGATTATTTTTAAAAGTTTGGATTATAAATGGTGATGGTTGAGATTCTCTTCCTGTGGCATTCAGGGGATGGTTTGGTTCTCAGGTGCCAGGAATCAAATCCTTATCTCTAGATCCGAAGTATACCCTCAGCCTTTTGTGCTATCTCTTGAGCTCTTGCTGGTTTCTGTTTCATATGCTGGTTTTCAAGGTTTTAGTGATGTCTAGAAAATCAATATAATTTTCATTCACATAGCATTTGCAACCCACTTAATGAAATCTCTCTGTATGCACACATTGTGAGCTTTATAATCAGGCTATAAAGTGAATATGTAATCAATATTTCAGCATTAAGATACACATACAAATCCAACAAAGATATAGTGCATAAAGAAAACCTAAAAATGCTTATGTATTGGTTAATTTAAAGATAAAATAATATAATGTATAAAAAACAACACTAGGAAGAATTACCAGTTACTTACTATGTAATGGCCTTCTTCCTAAAGGTTTTTCACATATTCTCTCATTTTCTCTTCACAACTCTATCAGGTACATATTACTTTCACTAGAATGCTCAAGGAAATGCTGAGCAGAAACAGCAAAGTGAATAACTCTAAGTGATAGGACTATTAAGTAAAAAAATTGGGATTCCAATATAGGCAGTCTACTTCTCCTTTTGTAATCACTATCTTATATGTTAAACTTCAAACATTAATTTTATATGTTATATCTCATATATTATATAAATACAAAATAATATAAAATGTTACATTCGCTCAGTAGAATTGTAGAATCCAAAATTATGCATTATTCATATGAGTGGAATTGTTGAAAGTGGAAAAAGTAATTCATTTTTAAAGTTTACATTTACTCATGTTAGTCTAAAATTATAAAATTAGATATTCACATTAGGGTAGATATACAAATTAGTTTCTAGGAAGTATGTTTTATATTTCAGGTATTTAATGTACTATTAATAGCATCCCTATAGGATGCCCAGTACAGCCTAAAACAATAAATAGTTCAACAGGGTGGAAAATATGCCTTGCATGTGGGAGACCTGAATGAATTTTCAGGGATTAGAAATCCTTCAGTAGACCTCCTCCCCCTGCACACATAGCTAAATGTAGTCCCTGCGCAATACTCTTTAAGTACTTGTACTTAGATTTTTTGTAGTTTTTTTCTCATACATTTTTTGCCCTTTTTGTAAAAAATTACAAAGCATCTCTTCTTAGTAACAGAAATTAAATTTCTGTAGTCTGAAAAACTGACATTACACCTTGATTCTGAGATTTCTTTAACCAGAGATCCAAATATTTATAGTTTGCCTCAATTCTTTTCTCATTTCTGAATTTTCATACTCATAGTCAGGTGACATCCCTATGAAGAAAATCATAAAATTATCACTCCTGCATTGTGCCAATTTGAAAACTATTAACAAAACCATGCTTTCCCCAAAATTCTTCCAGTTGCTAACTTGTCTGACCTTACTCTTTCAGGTCACCAATACTCTTGGTGACATTGATAGATTAAGTAGCAGGTGATTGATTCCCAGGGATGGGTATCTGGTTCCAAATCGAATTAATTGTGCCTTTTATGTTTGAAGTCTCGTGACTAAGGGAGAGGTCAAGAGATTATACCTCTGCTCTCACAATGTGTGAGAAATCAAGATTTGAAAAATTGTACATATTGGTGGTAATTGGATAAATAGGGTTTGAAAACAAAATTGTTCACTTAAAAACAAAGCTATTGTAATGCAGTTTATGCTGTAGAGAGAGGACAGTATAGTTATTAACATGAAAATATATAATTAGATGATTTGAGTTTACATACATTTCTTACTGTTTCACAGCTATGGATGAAGTTACTTAGTACTGGAAGTTAGTTTCTTTATATACAAGTAAGTACATATAAAGTAATATACAAAATAGGGGCTGGTGTGATAACACAGCAGGTAGGGCATCTGCCTTGCATGCAGCTGACCTGAGTTTGGTCCCCAACATCCTAATTGGTCCCCTGAGCCTGGCAGGAGTAATTTCTGAATGCAAATCTGGAAGTAATCCCTAAGTGCCACCAGTTATGGCCCCAAATCAAAATATGTATACTATATATATATATATATATATATATACATATATATAAGTATATATATTTAAGTAGTTTATTATTAGTCTCATCAACTAATTCTTTTTTTAATGTTTTTTATTTTTGGCCACACCCGGCAATGCTTAGGGGTTACTATGTGCTCAGAAATCGCTCCTGGCTTGTGGGGACCATATGGGACACCTGGAGATAGAACCACAGTCCGTCCTAGGTTAGCACATGTAAGGCAAGTGCCCTACTGCTTGTGCCACTGCTTCGTCCGCCTCATCAACTAATTCTTATAAAGTGCTAGGAACAGTAATTGACATATAGTAAATCACCTAATGGATATTAGTGATTATCGCTATTATCAATAAATTGTGGTATTATATCTTTTTTCCTTTATGTCTAGAAAACACCTATCTAGAAATTCCCATGATCCTTTTCATGTAGTCTTCTCTGACAGTAACTTATTTCCCCTTACAACAGTGACTAAAATAAATCTGTTGTGAAGCATTTAAAAACATTAACTGGAAGTAACTTAAATACCTATTAGTGTGAGAAATATTCTAACCTGAAGGCTAGATGTGGTATATTTTTACCTGTATGATATTATGTAATAAACAAAAATGTGGAGAATTAAAAAGTCAGTCAGTATGAGTTGTATATGAAGAGAAAGACAATTAAGCAGAATACAGGTAAATTATAGGGCATTGAAACCACTTTATATATGATACTATAATGGTAGTTATGCAACATTATATATTTGTGTATAAATCCAGAAAATGCACATTAAAGGCAAACCCTAATACAAATTGAGACTTCTGAGAAATAATGGTGTGTTAATTTTGATTCCTCTATTGGACCTTATGTATTATAGTGGTAGAGGGTATTAATAGAAGTAATGCTAATATAGCAGGAGGCCATGTGGAAATCTCTTTAATTTCTGCTCAAATTTGCTGTGAATCTAACTACTCTTACAGTGAATCTAATTATTGTGAATTTAAGACTATTCTCACAGTGTTTGAAAGTTAAAAAAAATGAAAGGAGAGAGAGAACGAGAGATAAAAAGAGAAGAAAAATGAGGACAGGGAGGATAGCAGGAGAAAAATTGGGAATATTGGTGGCAGGAAATGTGCACTGGAAGCAGAAAATACACTGAAGTGTACTGTACATTGTATAACTAAAACTCAAACATGAACAACTCTAACTGTGAAAAAATAATGCTATTAGTAATAACCTTGTATTGAAAATAATTAAAATATTTGTTCTAAAGAATAAGAGGAGGGAAATGAAAGATTATAAACTCTATTAGTAATTTCAAGAAGAGCTACAGTCTATTCCTGTAATAAAGATGGAAAAAGAAAAAAATGACAAATCTTAGAGCATATCAAGGAAGAAATAAAAGAACTAAAGAATATACTAATGGTTGCATTGAGGAATGATGAAAAGAGAATTATACATGATTTGTAGAGTTTTAGTGTGATACGTGGGAAAACAATGGAGCCATTTACCATGTCAGAATGTCTTGGGATGGACAGAAGATAAACTAATAGGTATATTTAGACATTAAAAAGACAGATTGAAGGTATTCATTTGGCTTCTTACTGATTGAACTCCATTATACACAAAGAACTGCAATAATTTACAATGGCAATACATAGTTATAAGGACAAATAGATATAGAAAATAAGCAAGGAGAGAAACTAGCAATAGAAACTCAATTGTAGAGTTGGAAAAAATCATGTAGGAACTAGATTCTAAATAATGATTATTATTTAGTCTGAGATTTAGCTCTGAGGTAAAGGGAGTTTTGATCAGTCATTTTATTTTCACTATCAGACGGAATAAAGCATATTCATGCTTCAGAAAAGTAAACATTCATCAGACTTTTTTTTGGAAAGCAGGCATACCCGGCTGTGTTCAGAGATTATTTCTAGACATGTTTAGGGGACTGCATGGGAGGCTGGGGATCAAACCCCAGTCGGCTGCATGCAAGGCTAATGCCCTAGTCCCTGTTCTATTGCTCCTGCCCCTCATCGAACTTTTAAGGAAAATTATGTACAATGAAATCAACTCAAAGGAGACTAGACTAAAGGATGTCTAGTGAAAATTCCTTTATTTATTTTTTTAATTTTTGGGTCACACCCGGCAGTGTTCAGGGATTACTCCTGGTTCTGTGCTCAGAAATCGCTCCTGGCAGGCACAGGGGACCATATGGAATGCTGGGATTTGAACCACCGTCCTTCCTGGATCGGCTGTGTACAAGGCGAACCCTCTTCGGCCCCAAGTGAGAATTCTTTTAAAAAACTTATTGTGGGGGCCGGGAAGGTGGCGCTAGAGGTAAGGTGTCTGCCTTACAAGCGCTAGCCAAGGAACGGACCGCGGTTCGATCCCCCGGCGTCCCATATGGTCCCCCCAAGCCAGGGGCGATTTCTGAGCACATAGCCAGGAGTAACCCCTGAGTGTCAAACGGGTGTGGCCCAAAAACCAAAAAAAAAAAAAAAACAAAAAAACTTATTGTGTGGGTCACTTCTGGTGGTGCTGATGGGATTACATGATTCTGAGGTTCATACCCTTGTCTACTAAATACAAAACATGCAGACCAGTTCTTGAGCCATTTCCCTTGCTCTTGTGAGAGAATTCTGGTTTAATTTAAATTAAATAGCTTTTTAATTAGAATTGGTCCAATATTACCTATATTGTAATTCAGAGAAGGAAATATTTTTGATTAGTAACTATACCTGAGTATATATTTTAATGATTTTTAAATCAGATTCTTCTCATGGGGTCTCTTAATTGATATTAACAACGTTCAATAGAGTCTCAGCTACCAATATTCAGAATGGACATCATCTTTCTTTCTGTTTTGCTTGTTTGTTTTCTGAGACATACCTAGCTGTATTCAAGGCTGACTTTTGGTTCTGTATTCAAGGATCACTCTAGGAGTGGTTCAGATGACTACTGTATTTTCCGGCGTTTAAGACGACTTTTGAATCTGGGGTCGTCTTATACTCCGAGTATATCCCGAAACATGTTTCAATGTGCCGCTAAAGAAAAATCGTCTAGATATTGCCACTAAACGAATTTTGCAACTCGATCCTGCACCAATCACTGCAAAGCTACTCGGACCGCCTCTCTAACTCAGCCAATTCAAGTAGGCTTTTGATGCGTGCAAATTAGACAATGTTCTGGACCCGAATCTACACTGTCAAAAGCCTGCTAAGATCGGCCAGAGTCAGAGAGGAAGTCTATGACAGTATAACCTTTGAATCTTTGCTTGTTGTGATTGGCTCACTGCAGTGCATACAGTTGCAACACAGGAACATTCTGTCTTATACAGCGAATATAGGCCTAAACCTATGTTTTAACTGCAAAATTAGGGGGTCATCTTATACGCCCAGTCGTCTTATATGCCAGGAAATATGGTATATAACTGCTGAAGATTGAACCTGCATTGGCCATCTGCAAGGCAGAGCTCCTTTTCTTCTATCACTCAGTCTTGGATTTAGTTATTGTTACACTCACCTAGGTTCAGAATAGTCTAAACTCATTCATAATCTATACTAACTTTTCAGTTTGTTCTATTCAAGGTCCAAATTCAAGGCATGTGCTTTACTACTGTGTTCTATCCCTATTTCTTCATTAGCATATGCAAAAAAACCCTCTATTTAACAAATAAGTGGTAAAATAGGATAATCACATAAAAATTGAAAAAAATAATAATAAAGAAAAAGAAAATTGGGCCATTGCCTCACACTACACTAAAGTCAATTCAATCTGAATATAATGATCTTTAATCATGTAGTTACATAAATGATTTGACTATATTTATAAAGAAAAAAAATTGGACTAAATCAAACTTAAAAGTTTTAAACACAAAGGAAATTATAAATAAAATAAAAAAAAGAAATTACTTTTATTCCATTGCTGAATGGAAGTAAATATTTGTATACCACACATACATTAAAGTACTTGATATACAAGGTATATAAAGTATTCAGAAAGCTTAATTGGGCAACAATAGCAACAAAACCTAAAACAATTCAATAAAAATATGGAAAGAGGAAATTAATAGATACCTCCCAGAAAGTGCATACAGATGGCTAACAGCCAAATAAAAATGGGTTCGTCATCTTTTATTATTAGGAGTTCAAGGCAAGTGCCCTATCTACTGTACTATCTCTCTAGACCCAATCTTTAAAATTTTGCTTTGAAAACAGTTATCCCTAGTTCGATTTCTGGTATTCCAAACATCACAAGGGATGCAAAATGCAAGCACACACAATATACACACACATTGGAAGGCTTATGTTTATCTTAAATAAGTTTATGCATGTATTTTGTTTATTATAGGTGACTAAAAATGGAATTAATAGTCATTTGAAAGTGAACTTCTTTAATATGACTAGATATGCATGAAAAGTTAATCTTAAAACAAAGAAGTGTGTGTCAAATTCAGATTAAATTGCTTATTTACATGAAATAATTTATTAAGTAGCATAAATATTTTAAAATGTTACTTTTATTTATGTGAAAGAAATGCTTATAATATAAAGAATGTGATGGGCCTATAAAATGATGTGATAGGCCTATAAAACATTTGGAGATATATAACTACATTTATATTATTTAAAATTACAGATATTAAATATTTAGGATTAGTGATAAAGCATTTTACATACTTGTCTGAGCTCGCTAAGATGGTCATAACAAAAAATGGCATCCAACACTTGTTTCAGACAGTTGCAGATGCCATAAAATTGGTAATCAAAGTGCTGGCAGACTCACTGTTTGGTGAAAGTCTGCTTTATGGTTCAAAGACAGCTGACTTCTAGATGAGTTTTATTGGGCACAACAAGTATTTCTCAAGGATTATTTTTTGCACTGGGTTTAGAGCATCTTCCTGGTTGTTGGACCATGTAGTGCTGGGGATCAAATGAGGATGCAAAATACACGTAGTACCCCAACCTTGCTATTCTCTCTGGTCCCATGGTTGAGTATTTTTTTGATGCAAAAATGTGAGGGTCATATTTGAATTTCTTTAAAAGAGAACTGATTGAATTTATAAGAGCTCAAAACTCCTGCTCTAATCATGTCTGAAAGTACCTATTTTAGGTAACCAACACACTTAGGATGATTTTCTTATCTTTTCTCTTTTAAAAATTTTTATAACTGTGACTTACTAAATTGTTCACAGTACAGTTTTTTCAGGTTTTCAACGTTCCAAAACCAATTCCCCTATCAGTTAAGACCTTTCATTCACCAATGTCCCCAGTTTACCACCCATATCACAGCATTTAGCCTTAGTATATATAAATTTACTCCATATTGTTTGCTACAATGCAGACACAAAATTATCAAAACTTCCCTTAGTAAAAGTCAATTTGTAATAATTGTTATATCTCACAATGGTGTTACTGAAGTCACTGAGGTTTTTAATTGGGCTGCTTTGTGCTAGTTGAACTTTCTTTCTTTCTTTCTTTCTTCTTTCTTTCTTCTTTCTTCTTTCTTTCTTTCTTTCTTTCTTTCTTTCTTTCTTTCTTTCTTCTTTCTTTCTTTCTTTCTCTTTCTTTCTTTTCTTTCTTTCTCTTTCTTTTCTTTCTTTCTTTCTTCTTTTCTTTCTTTCTTTCTTTCTTTCTTTCTTTCTTTCTTCTTTCTTTTCTTTCTTTCTTTCTTTCTTTCTTTCTTTCTTCTTCTTCTTTCTTTCTTTCTTTCTTTCTTTCTTTCTTTCTTTTCTTTCTATCTTTTTCTTTCTTTCTCTCTTCTTTCTTTTTTTCTTCTTCCTTCCTTCTCCTTCATCCCTCCCTCCCTTCCTTTTCCTTCCTTCCTTCCTTCCTTCCTTCCTTCTTTCTTTTCTTTCTTTCTTCTTTCTTTCTTTCTTTCTTTCTTTCTTTCTTTCTTTCTTTCTTCTTTCTTTCTTTCTTTCTTTCTTTCTTTCTTTCTTTCTTTCTTTCTTTCTTTCTTTCTTTCTTTCTTTCTTTCTTTCTCTCTCTCTCTCTCTCTCTCTCTCTCTCTCTCTCTCTCTCCCTCCCTCCCTCCCTCCCTCCCTTTATTCTCCCTCCCTCCCTCCCTCCCCCTCCCTCCCTCCCTCCCCTCCCTCCCTCCCTCCCTCCCTCCTCCCTCCCCTCCCTCCCTCCCTCCCTCCCCTCCCTTCCTCCCTTCCTTCCTTCCTTCCTTCCTTCCTTCCCTTCCTTCCTTCCTTCCCTTCCCTTCCTTCCTTCCTTCCTTCCTTCCCTTCCCTTCCTTCCTTCCTTCCTTCCTTCCTTCTCTTTCTTTGTTTCGTTCCACTTGTATGTGGCCAGGAGGCCCACGATATCCGGAGTTGGACTTATTTGTGGCTTGGTAGCTTGAGAATGTTCTGTTGTGGAGCTGGGCACTTTCTATGAAGGAGGGTGTCAGGTGTGCCTGTGGGCTGTTGTGCCTTCAGGCAGAAAGAGGGAACTGCTCATCCACATTCTGAAAAGACCCCAGCGTTTTCAACCCATATCATTTGAATTGGTAAGGTACAATGGTAACATTGTGTTCTTTTCAAGGTTAGTTGTGTTAAGGCAAGATTTTCAGGTACGTATTTTAAGGATGTGCAAATATTTAATCTGTAGCATAGTATACTGTAGAGAATTGCAAAAATGAGTATCCAAAAGAATAAAGACATTATTTTGCGAAAACAGATCAGTATATTTAATACAGCATGCTTCTAAAGAAGCCAGAGGCAGTTATAAAATATTAAGAACCTTGAGTAATAAAAATCATAACATGATATTGTTATAAGTTAAGAACATCTTAGATTGTTCTTAAAATATATTCGCAGTTATTCTCTTAGTTGTATTTCCACCTGTGTAGACTCAATACTTACAATTATAGAATACATAATGATGTTTATATTACTACTTTGCTTAAAGTTTTTGGGCATGTATGTGTGAGATTTTGTTCGAATTATAATTTTCAGTCCATTAGGAGTTCAAAAACAAATCTAATGAAAAGCATACTTTAATAAGTGCTTTAAATGGACTGCAATTAAAGAGAAGAAATTGGTTTCTGTTGTAGACAAGAGCTGATAAATTTGAATATATAAAGTACATTTTTGACAAATGGAAACAAAAACACAATATTAGAAATGTATTTTTAGCAACTTTTCATCCTACATTGTTCTCCCTAATAATTTCAAACATTGCAAAGCAGTATTTTCTTTGTGCACAAAACACACATGCATTCAGACTTATTGATCATTGTTGTTATATTTCATTAAGTAAATCAAAATGTTTACAAACTCACTTATATTTCCTTCTAATAATACAGAAGAAATACACTTGTATTTTCTTTTATTAATTTGCCTAAATTAATAGTGTATGACAATTTTGATCTCCTTTTCCAAATACAAGTAAAAATATGAACAGAAAGAAAATAAAGTGACTCGGATTTGAATTTAATGCATTTGTTCATTTTGTAATTGAGCTTCTAAGCAATTGAAATGTTTCCCAAGCAAATCATGCATGATGCTGTATCCTACATTCCCTATACTCAGGTTTCAAACACTTTGTAGCTTCTCCTGCAGCAGGAGCTCACTAGCAAAAGGTTTTAGTGTTACTGATACTACTTATGAATTTTAACATACTACTCATAGATAATGTTTTATTTTACTCTTATTTGTTTCTTATTTTACTTTTAAGAAAATCAAGATCAGCTTTCTCTCTCAAGAAAAGCCCAGGAACCCTCTTAAACACATTATTTCTCTCTAGCTCTCCAATCAAATCTCTTTTTATAAAAAGAAACTATTTTGTTTTACTAAAAAAATTTAAGTTTATTTATTCCTGTTTTATCTGAATGTTACAAAATTCAAACTCATGCTTGTCAAAATTAATAACTAATTTTCTAAAAACTATTTTAATTACAAAATATATCAGATCATTTTAATTCCAAGAATTAAATTTAAAGCTCATAAAATTTTAACTTGTATATGGATACATACATTTATATCTATGTGTTTTATAATGGGAAGCACATATTGTATTATATAATAAAGAAAATAGTTGAATAATCAGTTTCTGATCATATTAGCTCATTTATTATGTAAGTTAAATCTAAAAGTTTAATACAGAAAAGAATCTTTTGATAAAATAGGAAGAAAAGAAGAAAGTAAGAAATACAATTAGATATATTGTAAACAGAGTTTTCTCTTTCACAGTTTCACTAATTCCCAATTAACTTCAGTGGTATCATTTGACTCCTCTCCCCTCTCCTCTCCTCCTTAGCAAGTTATAAAGCTTTGAAATTCTACTCTCTTGAATGAGGTGATGCCCTTTGCTTACATGCTTCTTTAACTAGGTGAAATGGGTTTTCTTGTTCTTTTGTTCACTACTTGAGCTATGGAAATACAGAGTGACATTAGTTTTCACAGTCATTGCTTGACTCAAAAAATGTCTGACTTAACTCATGTGCAGTTGACACTTAATTTTTTTTTGTAATAAAACATGTAAGAATTTAATTTACATGACTAGTTGTGTGTTTTTTTCTGAAGAAAACATTATAGGGGCTATAAGACAATTCATTATAGATAGAGAATAGTTAAAACTTTGCTTTAATGTCTTCTTAAAAACAACTCTTTGTTCTCTTGAACTTAAAGAATTGGACCCCATGGAGAGTTTCAGTGAGTCTAATTCTGCTCTCTACAATCCTTTACCTAATGATTTAGCCTACAAGGGGAGAGTAAATGAAGGAGTGTATGTGTGTGTGTGTGTGTGTGTGTGTGTGTGTGTGTGTGTGTGTGTGAGAGAGAGAGAGAGAGAGAGAGAAAGAGAGAGAAGAGAGAGAGAAGAGAGTTGAATGTGTAGCTTCATTAAAAGGAAGTGAGTTGGAAAAAGTTTTAGTAATTTAATAATAACTTCTCTACAAATTGAGTTAAGTGTGTTTTCCTATAAGAAATGTTTTTAGGGGCTGGAAATTGACATTAGAGGTAAGGTGTCTGCCTTGCAAGCGCTAGTTTAGGATGGATCTTGGTTCCATCCCCCGGTGTCCCATATGGTCTCCCCAAGCCAGGAGTGATTTCTGAGCGCATAGCCAGGAGTAACCCCTGAGCGTCAAACGGGTGTGGCCCCAAAACAAAACAAAACAAACAAAAAGAGAAATGTTTTTAAAACATAGGGTTAACACACCGTCAGGTGAATAAAAGGACATCTTCATTTATAAATTCAGAGATGTGGTTAAAAAAATTTGAAAATTTAACAAATAAAATATGCTCTTTAATTTCTGCTTTGAAGTAAGATAACATAAGTGACTATGTTTACCATCCCATGTATAAAATTTAGAAAAGAGGAAGAAATGTATAAGAAATTTAGATATGACCAACTTTGATACCTGAAATGTAGGAAGTATTATTCTGGTGGCTATCATTCTGGTAAAGCTCTGGCTTTCTCCTAGATTTGATTTCTCCAGCGCACTGTGGCCCTTACAAAAAACTCTGTGTGTGATCCAAGTATAAAAAAGAAAAATATATATAAGAAATGAGTTTAACAATTGGAGAAGAGTTCTATTTGCATATTCAAGAGTACTTTTTGGCACTTTAGTGAAGGTAATGCTGAGACTAAGAAAGAACCACTTGACAGCACAGAAGTAACTAACAGGGTATTGTATAAAATTTTAGATAAAATAGGCAAAGTTCAAGGTGATATGTTTGTATAAAATTATTTATGTGTCTGTTTCATTTACTTTTATTTTTGCTGGGGATTGAAAGCAGAGCCTCACACATGCAAGGCACACTTCATACCACTGTTCCACATCTGTAGCCAGGAGGACTTTTCTCTATTTATCATTATTATTATTGTATTGTTGTCATTATTATTTATTATAATTATTATTTGGTTTTGGGATGTACCCAGTGGTATTTGGGAATTACTGCTAGTTCTGGCTCAGGGTTTACTTTTGGCAGTGTAAAAATTGAACCTAGTTTAGGCTACATGCCAGGAAAACTCCTTGGTCCCTTTATTATCTCTGTGACTTAAGTAGACATTTCTTTTTTAAAACATTTAAAAATGAGGGGCCGGAGAGGTGGCACTAGAGGTAAGGCGTCTGCTTTGCAAGCGCTAACCTGGGATGGACCCCCGGTGTCCTACATGGTCCCCCAAGCCAAGGGTGATTTCTGAGCTCATAGCCAGGAGTAAGCCCTGAGCGCCAACTGGTGTGGCCCAAAAAACAAAATAAAACAAAACAAAAATTTAAAAATTAAATGCTGCATATTACAAAGCTATTCATGATTGTGTTTCAGGTGTACAAATGCTGCAACACCACATGCTTCTCCAATGTCCACTTCCCCAGTTTCCCTCACCAGTCTCCAGCACACCTCTATTCTTTTCTTTTTTTCATTTTATCTCTGGTAGGTACAGTGGTTTACCATACTGTTACTGATAGGGTATTGTGTAGGTCACTTTATCTCCATTGAGGACTAAGTCTTGGTTCAGAGTAAATACTCCCTTTATCGTTGTCATAGTGGGCCCCTTTCTGATCTATCCCCTGCCATAACAGAGGCAAGCTTCCAGTAAGGACCAGTTTTCTGCTCTTTATTTCTATTGTCTTTAGGTATTAGTTCATTTTCTATTATATTTCTTTATGTCCCATATATAAGAAAGATTATTTTGTGTCTGTCCTCTGATTCATTTCACTCATCATAATATTGTCCATATCTATCCATGTATCAGCACATCGCATGACTTCATCTTTTCTTATGGCCAAGTTGTATGTCCTTTTATGTACCATGACTTATCTACCGATTCATGTATTTTTTGCTTTCACAAACACCGTCACCTTGTTTGCTTCCAGATTCTAGCTATTGTGAATAGTGCTCCAATGAACATGCAAATTCTTTTCTGCGTTATTATTTTGGATCATTGGTGTATACTTGCAGGAATGGAAATTCAAAAAGGCTAGATCAATCAACAGACTCACTTGCATTGGAGGATCCCATTTTTTCTATATCCTTGCTAGAAAATTTTTATTATTATTGTTATTATTATTATTATTATTGTATTTTATGAGTGCCAGTCTTTATGGTATAAAGTAATATCTCAATGTTTTATTTGGTGGAAGGAGGTCAACACTGATGGTGAGACTGGCCCTGATTTATTGTACATCTGAAACAATTATGAAGAACTTTGTAAATCACAATGGTTTCAATAAAATTTTAAAAAATGAATTAGGTTTGATCCCTTATATCCTATGTGGTCCATGAATACTTCTAGAAATAATGCCTGAGTGCAGAACCATGTGTAGCCCCAAACCCCAAATACTTAGTAATAAATGTAGAATAATGATATAATGAAATATATTTCATTATAATGAAATATAATGAATGATATAATGAAATATAGTAAATAATGATAGTTTGGCTTCTTTATTTCCTATCTGGATTCACTTAGTATATTTTTTATGCCTAAAAAGTCTATTGAACTTTTTAAATTTAAATACTGATCTTTGATAATTAAGATAATAAATAAAAAAGACTGGAATAACATATAATTGTGTATATCAGTAAGCACAAATCGTATGTTTCTAATTACATATTCCCCAACTATATGAGAGCTCTTAATGCTCAATAGTATCAGAATAAATACTTATAAAAAAAAGACAAATAGGGGCCGGAGAGATAGCATGGAGGTAAGGCGTTTGCCTTTCATGCAGGAGGTCATCGGTTCGAATCCCGGCGCCCCATATGGTCCCCTGTGCCTGCCAGGAGCAATTTCTGAGCCTGGAGCCAGGAATAACCCCTGAGCACTGCCAGGTGTGACCCAAAAACCAAAAAAAAAAAAAAAAAAAGACAAATAGGGGCCGGAGCACTAGTGCAATGATAGGGTGTGTGTCTTGAACGCGGCTGACCCAGGACCGATATCAGTTCAATCCCCGGTGTCCCATATGGTCACCCAAGCCAGGAGCGATTTCTGAGCACATAGTGATGAGTGTCCCCGAGTGTCACTGAGTGTGGCTCAAAAAAATCCAAAAAAAAAAAAAAAAGACAAATAATTTGCTAAACATCTCATCAAAGAATGACAGATGACAGATAAGGATATTCTAAGACACCTGAAATAATTAGCCATTAGAGAAATAAAATTAACCTCACAATCAGATTAAATTATCGACCTATTATAATAACTAAAATTAGTTTTACATATTAATACCAATAGTCAAGATATGGTATGTGGTGAAAATATACAATGGGTAGCAATTTTGTTTTCCTAAAGAATTAAAATACAATATAGCCCTATGACTCCAAAAGATTTACTGCATAAATAAAAGTATATATATCGGGGCTGGAGAGATAGCATGGAGATAAGGCGTTTGCCTTTCATGCAGAAGGTTCGTGGTTCAAATGCCGGTGTCCCATATAGTCCCCCTTGCCTGCCAGGAGTGATTTCTGAGCATAGAGCCAGGAGTAACCTCTGAGCACTTGCCGGGTGTGACCCAAAAAAAACAAAAACAAAGAAAAAAAAGTATATATAGAGTTATTTACATGACTTCTTTAAAAATTTTTATTTGATAAAGGCAAAAACTAAAAATAACCAAAATTCCTATCACAGGCAAATGGGCTATATACTGTAGTAGATTTTTATACTAAAATAGCAATTCAATGGTGTGAACATTTGGTACATTTAAGAACTTGAATAACACTTAGAATAATTGTGTTTCATCAATAAAAACAAGTGAGTGATGCTGTAAATAATTTACAACTTCTTGCCCTGATTTTCTTTTTAATAAATGTTTAGAAAAAGTTAAATATTATTTTGACTATAATATTTCATTTACAACATTTAATCTAAATTTTTGAAGTTATAACTCCTATAACTTCTTATTAAAACACTTGATTCTTAATATTCAAAGAGATGATTATTTGGAATTTAGGTTCATCCTTTAAGCAGCTGAAAAGTATATTATATCTTCTGGGAATCTTTGACCGAAAGTCAGCTTTGTGAAATTTGAATTAGATTTTCCTTTAGATTTTCCTTTTAATTCTCTGACAAAAGTAATTGATGCCTCTGGCTTAACTTGTTGTATGAAATAAAATATTTGGTAAAGTTTTCATAGGAAATTGGAGAATGCGATTTTAGAAAGCTATAAGGAATACAACAAATTGAATACTTTTACCCTTCTTTTGCTTCCCTTTAATATGATTGCTGTTTTTGAGAATAGAGGTCATAAACTCTTGATTGTGGTGCTTGCAAAGTTGGTTGTCATTCTTTCCAGGAACTGCACCCTTTTGCTTCAATAATTGCATGGTGATCAGAAGAAATCACATCTATTTTTTTTTGGCATGTGTTGTGAGTGCGTTTGTATGTATGTGTACGTTTGTATGTATGTGTACAGAGAGCAGACTGGTAGGTTTCATACTAGCATGTGTGGATATCACTGTTTCTCCAGCTCCGCCTATCAAGGAGCCTTTATAGGAATTGAGTTAGAATAGTTCATCTCTTCTCTCTTGTTTTTCATATGTTGTGGCAAATATTGTGAATACTTAAGTTCTACACTTAAAATCAGTTTAAATTTAATTTAATACAAGATTATCAACTACAATCATTATGTTACACACTAGATTCTCATACCCTATTAACCTCATGACTAGAAGTTTTACTTTTTTTTTTTTTTTTTGGCTTTTGGGCCACACCCGGTAACACTCAGGGGTTACTCCTGGCTATGCGCTCAGAAGTTGCTCCTGGCTTGGGGGACCATATGGGACGCCCGGGGATGGAACCGCGATCCGTCCAAGGCTAGCGCAGGCAAGGCAGGCTCCTTACCTCTAGCGCCAGTGCCCGGCCCCAAAGTTTTACTTTTTTTTTTACTAGTCTCTCCCTACTTCCCTCTCCACAACTCCTCCTGACATTTAACATTTTATTTTGTTTTTAAATTTCCCAAAGAAATGATAGCACATTTCCAAATAAGTGGTAATATGATTTATTTCTTTACCTCTACCTGGCATGTTTCACTTAGCACAAAACCCTCCAGGTTCTTTTTTTATTGTAAATGTCAGAATTTTCTTCCTTTTGTGGTTAAATAATATACTGTTATAAATGAATACTATTCCTTTTGAAAATCCATTCAAGTTACTATTGCTTAAGATATTTCATATCTTTGTGAATTTTATATCATTGTGAATAATGTTTGAACACATTAGTATGATCTCTTAAAAACAAATCTTTAATTTCCTTTGCATATATTTCAGAAGCATAGCTAATTAGTCATACAGTAGTTCGGTTTTAATTTTGGGGTTGGGTTTTGGGTGACATCTAGGGGTTCTAGAGCTAGTCTTTGCAGATATCAAGCAAACATATACAGTGCTAATGCCAGAACTAGGGTCAACTAATATAAGGCAAACATCTTACTCCATATACTGTCTCTGGCTACTTGATTTTTAAAAATATTATTGATTTTGGGACAAGACACATTTTTGCAAGGGCTTATTTCTGGCTTCATTTTTAGGGATTATCCTTTGTAGGGCTTAGAGACCATATGTGGTATTAGAGATCAAATCTAGATTGACTTCATACAAGGTTCTCTGACACCTAGTTTTTAATTTATGAAGAAACAACTATGCTACTTTCCATAGTGGCTATACTGTACCAATTTATATTCTCATTGATACAAATGTTCCCTTTTCTCAAAATTAACCCAGTATTTTTAGTCATTTTTTAATATTAGGTATTCTATCAGGTATGAGTATTGCTGTATTTTTGTGTTTTCCTCAAGATTAATGAAGTTGATAAATTCTTCATGAGAAACTCAAGAGCTGTTGGTCATTTGTGAATGTGTGTGCGTGTGCTTTTTCTTTTTAAATATCTCTGATTTTTTGTTTGTTTGTTTTGTTTCTGTTGTAACTTACCCCTGATGCTCAGACTTCTAGGACATCACTTCAGATTCACTGCTTGTTGTACTTGGGAAACTATTCTATGCCTGGTATCAAACATGAAAATCATGCACTCCGGTCCTTTGAACTATCTTTTTAGCCCCATAATTTGCTAATATTAAAATTGTGTTTCTTATATTTTAATATCAAATCCTGTAAATTCCTTGAATTTTTTTGAAAATTAGCTGTTCACTGTAATATATACTCTAAATATCTTATCCCAGCCCATAGTTCTCTTCCTTCCTTCCTTCCTTCCTTCCTTCCTTCCTTCCTTCCTTCCTTCCTTCCTTCCTTCCTTCCTTCCTTCCTTCCTTCCTTCCTTCCTTCCTTCCTTCCTTCCTTCCTTCCTTCTTTCCTTCCTCTCCATCTTTCTTCCTCTCCATCTTTCTTTCTTTCTTTCTTCTTCTTCCTTCCTTTTCTTTCTTCTTCTTCTTCTTTCTTCTTTTCCTTTCTTCTTTCCTTCTTTCTTTCTTTCTTTCCTTTCTTTCTTTTTTTTTTTCTTTTCTTTCTTTCTTTCTTTCTTTCTTTCTTTCTTTCTTTCTTTCTTTCTTTTTTCTTTTTTTTTCTTCTTTCTTCTTTCTTTCTTTCTTTCTTCTTTCTTTCTTTCTTTCTTTCTTTTCTTTCTTTCTTTCTTTCTTTCTTTCTTTCTTTCTTTCTTTCTTTCTTTCTTCTTTCTTTCTCTTTCTCCTTCTCTTTTTCTCAATTCTTTCTCATTTCAATTTTGCTAAATTAGAGTAGCATGTGCAACTATGCTTTTAGTCATTCATCTGAGTAAACTTCCACAATTGTACAACATAGAGATTATAGAACACATCTTCAAAGCTAATTAAATCAACATGATGGGTTTCTACAGCTGCTGGCTTTTTGTAGATGGCTTTCCAGTGCATAAACCAAATGTGTGGTGGTGGGATAATAAACCTCTTGTTTTTTCCACAACTCTATCTCTCTTTTACAGATATGTACATAGTTACCATCAAGCACAATTTCTTCAATTATTGGTCTATACACTCTTTTTTATGTTAATATTTAAAAATATTTTAGTAAGGCTATATTCTTTTCCTGAGCACTGTTTATTCACTACAGAACAATTGTAGTATATTTTTTTTACAAGAAAACAGAATAAGTCCTTTTCATTGAAACTGTGAGTCTAAAGAAATAATATAATTTCTGTACCACTTAAAATGTGTTTTCATATCTGTCAATAATAGCCAAGCTGCAAGTCTACAGTATATGCTCTTTATTTTATTATTATCCCATTATAATTTATGTGAAATTATTATCTTCAATTATTAGAAGAGGTCAGAGAGAATAGCAATTACTATACTAGTACCTTAATTTTATTTGCATTTAAGTAAAATATTGCTTTTAGAATATAATTGGAGTCATGCCTAGGGAAAGAATTTCATTCTACTGACTTCAAATAACACCTTTACATATTTAGTGGTAAGATATCTGGTAGCAATTTATGGTCTTTATTTTTTTTCTTTTGCCAGCAAAAAAGTTGTCTATCCTACAACAAATGAATTAGGTTTGACTCAACTTGACTTTAGTTCTTTAGAAGTAAGAATACTCTTGGTTTATGAATATATAAAACTTAATTTGCCCACCTGTACCTGAAATCTGGACAGTAGCTATATTTATTGCATGTAATTACAATATCAATTTGCATGTGAAAAACAGAATATAAGTTTTTACCCTACTCCTTTAGGTAAATTCTTCTGATTCTTTTAAAAAGAAATTAAACACAGCATCTACGCATGCTTAACATTTCACATATGAATCGGTACAAAGAAACTTGCAATAAATAGAATTGGGGTGGAAGTGCAAGCCTCAAGTTTCATGGAACTATTTTCTACATCAGAGCAGAGAAGTCCGATTTTTTTAACCATCTGGCTTCTATTAGGGCAGGTTCTGCTGTCAGCATTTCCTTAAATAGGGAGAGGCTATGCTTATGTCACCCCAGAGAGAATGATTATGTAGTGGCCAGATTGCTTTATGTTTTTCTTTACTAGGACAAAATGGTAACACAAATAATTTTTTTCTAATTAAATATAATTTCTTTTGGGGGTTTAGTCATATTCAATTAAATATAACCTTATTGTTCATCTTCAGCATAATTTTAGAAACTGACATAGACTTTCAAAAAAGTATAAGGTCGGCTTTAGGCTATCATGCTACTGACATTGCTAATAGGAAATAAAACCTTTTTTTGCTTTATAATTTTTGGGCCACACATGGCAGTGCACAGGACTTATTCCTCACTGTAAGACTCAAAGATCAGGACTGGGTTGTGTACAAGGCATCCATACTACCTACTATATAACCTATCTAGTCCTTTGTTGTTTTGGGACACCTTTTGGTGGTGTTCAAGGGCTACTTCTGGCTCTGCTTGAAGGAATCACTCATGGTGGAGCTCAGGGATCAAAGCAACAGGGATCAAAGTTTTGGTGGCTGTGAGCAAGGCAAGCACCCTACCCATCATACTGTTGCTCCACTAAAAACCTTTTTAAAAACTTGCTCAGATTTTGATTTAGTCTGAAACATTTTGTTTTGTCTGATGCATTTTATAGTTACATTCACATAATTTTAAGAAGTAGTATAGCATGAAGACTAAAAAAATGAACACTGGAACAGTCATGGTTGTATTTGAATCCTAGTTCTGCCATTTACCCACCATGTTATCTTAAGCAAGTCACTTTATTTTTGACTTAGAATTCTCATCTATGTAAGGGAGACCATAATAATACCTAAAACATATGTGCTTGTGAGAACTAAAAGATTTAATAACTACTTCCATCTTAAATAGTTATATATAATAATAAATGCTAAGTGTGAGTGTCATTTCTAAAGTGACTTTACTATCCTCTTTGAGATGTATTTAATATTTCACAATAGTAAATTTGAATATTATGATTAATCATTGTTAGAGTTAGGAAGTATTTTTCATCTATATATTAAAAAAAGATGCAAATTCTACTTAAGGCAATTCTAGTAATTGGATATTTTGAAACCAAGAAAGAAGTAAGTTTCTTTATAACTAGATCCATTGGGGTTAGATGTAAATTTATTTCAAATTCTTTGGGAAAATTCTACTTCCTTTCTTTTAGTTATTCTCTTCATGCTATAAAGAGAATAGTCCCGCAGGGCATAGAGACAAGAACTTTAATCACCATTTTCTCCATTTTTGTGCCTCAATTTATTTGGCCAGATAAAATATTGTGGGACTCTCAAGTTCTTTATTTCTTTTCCTTTTCTCACTCAGTCATTTCCTTTTCTCTCATCCTTCTCTCTCACCTTCAATCCCTGTTCTTTTTCTTCAGTCCTCTGGCCCTTCCACTGTAGTTGCCAATATAGTTCTGTCTTCATTTTGTTTATGAAGCTCATTTCAACTCATTTTTTTTTTTATTTTTTAAAACCTCAAGCTTTCACCTCTCACATTAAAATGGACTAATCTAGGAAGTGTTATTTTTTTCTTTTTGTATCCTCATTGGATTTTGATCATTAACAATAATTACATTTAAATACTATTTAATGTGCTTTCCCTTTATGACTAAATTTTTTTTGAAAATACAAACCATTTCCTATTGTCATATAACTAATATTAATTACTTAACTGTTTACTTACCCCCTTCATTTTTTGTTTGTTTTGTTTTGTTTTAGTTTTTGCATTACACCTTGTGGTGTCAGGGGTTACTCCTGGCTCTGTGCTCAGGAATTGCTCCTGGAGCTGTCTTGGGACCGTAAGGGATAAGTTTGAACCCAACATGGCCACATGTAAGGCAAGTGCTATACTTGTTGTACTATCTCTCTAGCTCCTGTTTACCCATTTTACTAACTTTTTTTGAGAATACCAACCATGCTTATTAATTGTTGTATTGCCAATATCTGGTGTTCTGTTTGCTCTGTATTAGTTAGCTAATACACATTTGTTGTTTAAATGGATTATATTGAATGTGTGCTTCAGGACTTTATAGTTATTCCTAGATGTAATTGGAGATGTCTGCTCAGTAAAAGTAGTTTCATGTATGTTACCAAGGAACCCAGTCGCCTCAATTTGTCTTTAAAATAGGCTTGCTCCAGGCATCTGCAATCCTTATTAGATCACATAAAGATCTTGGAACATTTTAATCTAGTTAAGACATATCTACTTAGGGATTAAAAAATAACAAACCAACAAGCCAAGCAGCCAGGATTAGTTTATATGAGGATTAATAAAGGGGTAAAATGCATGTCAGTAGGATCAGTTATATGAATCATCAGAGGAGGTTTGATCAGTAAGAGTAAGCAGGAGCAGAAGGGAGCTCAAAATTTCATATAAAAAAAAAAGAAAAAATGTCATATGAATATCTGGAAGATCAACATATTATATATCAATACACATATATATTTCTCTTCTGGGCCACATCTGGCAGTTATTCTGGGGTTACTCCTGGCTCTGCACTCAGAAATAGTCCCCTGGCAGGCTTGGGGATTATTTGGGATGCTGGGGATAGAACTCTGGACCTGTGTGCAAAGCAAATGCCCCCACCACTGACCTACCACTCAGGCCCCACAGTTTTACATAAATAATTTATTCAGACTATACCTGATTAAGTCATAGTACTCAGAAATTGCAAGATGAAGGTCAATTCTTTCTTTGAGGTTTAAAGCTAATCTTCCTCACAAAAGTGAAAAACTAATCTGTGTAACTTTAGTAACTTTATCTACCTATTCCACTGGGTTCATTAAAGTCATGCAGGACATAGTGCTGGTTACTCCTCATATACTAAATAAGGTTTATCAGAAAATTACAATAATTCGGGGCCGGAGAGATAGCATGGAGGTAAGGCATTTGCCTTTCATGCAGAAGGACAGTGGTTCGAATCCTGGCATCCCATATGGTCCCCTGCGCCTGCCAGGCGCAACTTCTGAGCACAGAACCAGGAGTAACCCCTGAGCGCTGCCGGGTGTGACCCAAAAACCAAAAACCAAAAAATAAATAAATAAATAAATAAATAAATAAATAAATAAATAAATAAATAAATAAAATTACAATAATTCAATCGAAGGCAGATTTCTTTTGGTCATTTTTTGAATCCATGCTCAGAATTTCTTAGAAAGATAATCTATCCACACATCATTCATCATGAGTGTTTATATATTTCAAAAAATTGTAGAGATGATAATTATTTTTTTTATAAATCTTGTTGGTCAAACTATTAAGTCATTTGCAGATGTCAGGCAGTATTCATTTTGGAGGGACTAGAAGATCATAGTACTGAGCTACTTCCATTTTATCCACTAGAAAAATATTGATATTAAAAGTAGGTATTTAAGTAAACTCTCTGATTTTTCAGAAATGACTCCAGGCATTTTCAGCCATATGTGCAGTTGAGTACTGCACCTCATACACAACTCTGAAGCCAGATTTATACAGTGTTGAAAATATTTGCTGACTAGAATTTAGTCTCATTTGGAAAGTCTCTGTATAATTTTCAGTGAGTACCCTATCATTCCATAGACAAGTTTAATAGCATTAACTATTTAATATTATTAACTCTGCATTCCCATCTCATTCACTTGTGTGTGTGTTTCATTTGTTTGTCTGTTTGTTTGTTTGTTTGGGGGTCATACCCAACAGCAGAGCTCAAGGCATAGTATCTAGTTCTGTACTCAAGAATCACTCTGGGAAGCTAGGATTTGAACCTGTATCAGCTGCATGCAAGACAAGCACCCTCTCTACCAAACCATCTTCCTGCCCTATTTATTTTATATAGGTGCAAACAAGTGTTAAAACTACTTTCAGAAAATGCTATATTCAGAATATGCAATATAGCAAGCATTACAATCATTTTGGTAGCATTAATTAATTATGTTTATGTTTATAAATGTACATATTTATGAACTGATGCATTTCATTTTTATGAATTTACTTTTATAAATCACTTTTATGAAGTGGCCCTTCCATTTTATGAAGTAACAAATTTAGTTTTGTGGTTCAAAACTAGTTCTCAATATGGTAGACTATCCTCTAAGTCACATACTATTATTGTACTTTCCACTCTATAAACAAAATTCACCACTTAATTATCTTTTTTACCTTCTTTTTTTTTTTTTTTTTTTTTTTTTTGTTTTTTGGGCCACACCCGGAGGTGCTCAGGGGTTACTCCTGGCTGTCTGCTCAGAAATAGCTCCTGGCAGGCATGGGGGACCATATGGGACACCGGGATTCGAACCAACCACCTTTGGTCCTGGATCGGCTGCTTGCAAGGCAAACGCCGCTGTGCTATCTCTCTGGGCCCTTTACCTTCTATTTTTAAAAATAATTTATTATAGCACCATAATATATTAAATTATTCATACTTGAATTGCAGATAATGTTCCAACACTAATCTCACCACTGGTGTCATCTTCCCTCCAAAAGTGCTCCAAGGTTCCTTTCCAATTGACAACCACATTCCCAGAATACCATCTTGAATTTGAATGGGTTAGTGATATAAAAATAATAGATTTTATATACAGGTTAAATGAGGTTCTTCTGAAGAAATCTGAGTGAGAAAAGGTGACATGTGTAGATAGAAAAAGTAGCATCTTTATAGACAGGGAAGTGGAAAAGAGCTTGACCTATGGTGGTATAGAGAGTTGTTTGGAAATGTTGGATACTTTGTTGGTAGAAGGTATAGTAATGTTGTACATCAATGCCATAAACTTTCACAGTATTTTAAGCATGTTCACTAAACTGTGCTTCGAAGTACATTAGAGTTTTTAAAAAGTCAGAAATTCATTGTGAAACAGATAACAAGCACACAAATTTCCACAAATCAACCTAGCATCATTAGAAAATCACACTCCTGTGACCCTAGCAGTATAGAAAATCTTATAGCAGCTGAATCAAAGACTTTTATAGATCAAGAATCCTCAGTCATGGTACATTAAGAAATATCTTTATCAGGAATCACAAAAGCACAACAGGATTGTCAGAAAAGTAAGGTTTTGTATTTGTATATGTGTATTATATCACAACGTCATTGTTGCATAGTGAATATATTGAAACTGGCAAACAAGATGAATTGATTCCTCTGATTAGATTGTGCTTACAATTTTTAGTTGTTTCCTGAAAAACTAATTTCTGTTTCCAATTGTTAGTAACATGACTAACCTTCCAAGTATATATGCTCTAAATGAACTAACATCTTTTAATATTTTATCAGATATAATTTAATAGTACAAAAATATGAATTTTAGTAATTCATGACATATATATCTTGCAAAAAAAGAGATATGACTTAAGACTCACATTTAAATTTAAAACTCTATTCTCCTGAATATTATAGCTAAGACTTTAAATTGTACGTGTTTGTATTTTAATTTTATTTTCTCTTTTTCCTTTAACTTCTTGGGCCACCCTTGGTGGTACATAGAATTTAGTTATGGCCCTTGTTCAGGATTCACTTTGGAAAGAGTTCTGACACACCATGTGTGGTGCCAAGAAATGAAACTGGTCGGCTAACCAAAAGGCAAGTGTTCTACCTAGCATACTATTTTTTTTGTTTGTTTGTTTGTTTTTGGGCCACACCCGGCTATGCTCTGGGGTTACTCCTGGCTGTCTGCTCAGAAATAGCTCCTGGCAGGCACGGGGGACCATATGGGACACCGGGATTCGAACCAACCACCTTAGGTCCTGGATTGGCTGCTTGCAAGGCAAATGCCGCTGTGCTATCTCTCCAGGCCCTTTTCTTTAATAATTTAAGGCATAAAACAATTATAACTTATTCTGTTAGATCACATGTAATTAAAGACATATTCTTTTTCATGGGTAAGGAGGTACTGGGTTGGGCCACACCTAGCTGTGCTGGAGGCTTACCCTGGTTCTTTTCTTAGGGATCATACCCAATAGTACTCAGGGGACCATATGCATGGCTGGGATCCAGTCAAGGTAAACCCAATGCAGACAAGCACATTACACTCTGCATTATCTCTCTGGCCTGAAGGAGACATATTCTTAAAATGAATTTGCAATATAACTTGATTTTTAATATACAAACAATTAAGATATTTATGCTTTTAAATTGTGCAAATTAGAAGTTATATTGAAGTTATACATATGTATATATATCGCTTTTATTGACTAAAAAAAGTTTGCCCCTTTTCACTTTTTTTTGTTTAATTTTTATTGTGGTCAAAGTGAATTACAAATCTTTCACAGTAATATTTAAGGCACATAGTGACCCCTTTTCACTTGTTTTACAGAAGTATTTTTCTTTGTGTTCACAAAAAAATTTAGACGATCACAAGTCAAATTATTACATTTTCTGTCTAACTTCATTATTTTATCCTTAGCAAATTGCACAATAAATTTAACTAGTGATATACATTATACTCACTTTTGTCTTGTTTATATAGTTTCTTCCTTCCAGACTCACAATTATGATGCAAATATAATGTTATCTTTAGAATAATACCTCACTACTGAACTCTTACACAAGCCTTTGAGCAATCTTTGCATTTGAAAAGATAGTTAATAGCCAATGTCTGGGCCGGAGAGATAGCACAATGGCAAGGCATTTGCCTTGTATGCAGAAGGATGGTGGTTTGAATCCGGGCATTTCATATGGTCCCCAGAGCCTGCCAGGGGTGATCTCTGAGCGTAGAGACAGGAGTAACCCAAGTGCTGCCGAGTGTGATCCAAAAACCAAATAAAAATAAAAATAAAAATAAAAACATAAAAGATAGCCAGTGTCCATAGTTGTAACATTATAATTATTATTAATAATATTAATAAATGTTTGCCTCAGAATTTCAAGAGAGATCCCAAAGTGCTATACCATAGTGTTTTATTGTCACTTTTTATATGTTCAGAGAGCTCCTTCATTTTAATTTTGAATGAAACATCTACATAAGACAGTAGGAAACAACTTTTACATATATTTTAAGGCTTTATCATAAATTAAGAGTAATTGCAACAATCCTCAGAGACAATGAGAGGAGGGCTGGAACTTCCAGCTCACTTCATGAAGCTCACCACAAAGCATGGTGAGTGCAGTTATAGAAATAACTACACAGAGAACTACCATAATCATGTGAATGAATGAGGGAACTGGAAAGCCTGTCTGGAGTACAGGTGGGGCTGGGGTGGGATGGAAGGTGATTTGGGACATTGGTGGTGGGAATGTTACACTGGTGAAGGGGGTGTTCTTTACATGACTGAAACCTAATCACAATCATATATGTAATCAAGATGTTTAAATAAAGAAAAAAAGTTTCAAAAAAAATAAAAATTAAAAAAAAAGAGTAATTTAAGTTGGAGGTTGCTTTAGGAATTTCCTCCACTCCAGTATATGGGGGAGAAATGAAGATGCCCTTCACTCTTTTCCTCATTAGTGATGCATTGGTAGGAAAAAAATTAAGTGACAAAATTTGACACCTCTCCTACATATTATGTTTCAACTAGATTTGAATAATATGGCTAATATAGCATTTGATAAATTGATAAAAATAGGATTTTTTAAAAAGCAGGGTAAATCTTACTATTTTTAGATTTCTTTATTATGGATATATTTATGGAGATTTGGATAAATTATGTATTTGCTTAATATAAAATATATTGTTATTGACTTTATTGACATAAACTATTTAGGTTAATTATATAACAACATAAAACTCTGTTCAGAAAACAGAGTCTAGAATCAAGAGCTAGTTCATGTATGAGGATCATTAATTCTCTGATTTCTTCTAGCTCCGGCCCCTTCTAGTATTTAGGGAAAAGATAGTGACAGAACTGAAATTTAAAACAAACTCTCAGTTTTCTTTTCCTATATCAAGTATTGTTAAAAATACAACTTGTTTTAAATTCATTCCTTTAAAAATATTTTAAATGTGAAACATTGTATAAAATCTAAAATGAAATCTTACAGGCTTAAATTTTATCACATTTGAAGCTTTTCCTAAAGTTTCATGGTCCTTGAACACAGAAATTTACAGATATGGTTAGAAATGTAGATAGGATATGTTAAATAACATTTTCATGGAACAAAACTCTACCAAAGGCAAAAAACAGTCAAGCAAACAAACATGAGATTCCCAAGAATATGAGTTTAGGCTTTACTTTAATCATATACTTAATATGAAAAATATAGGCAGGGAGTCAGCGGTAGTTTCTTGCTGGCCAGTTAGTCTTTTTTTTTTTTTTTTTTTGAGGGGGGGCAAAGGAGAGAGAGCAATTTAGTTGAAAGAAATTATAACACACCAATCAGGATGATTGATCCTGCATGAACAGAAAGCACATGGAAATAATTTAAATGTTGTTCATGAAAATCATGCTTTCAGATTTAGTGGTATTTTATTAATCAAGATCACCACTTTCAGAGGCACCAGAGAGAGGCTCTATTTCTAGAAAAGAATAAAAATTTTGGCTTACTATCCCTGGGGATTAAAGAGAAAAACTAGGAAAAAATGTGGAAGAGGTAATACAGCAAGTGCTGTGTATCTTGTGTACTACTATGTTCATAATAAAATACTTCCTCGTGGGGTTTTGCATTTGCTAATTAAAATATGCCATGTGGGTTATTGTAGAGAGTTTAAATAAGGTATTTTACTTAAGCAGTTAATCACACATTTATTTATTTATTTATTTAGTTTTTTTGGGCCACACCCGGTGATGCTCAGTGGTTACTCCTGGCTATGCACTCAGAATTTGCTCCTGGCTTGGGGGACAACATGGGATGCTAGGGATAGAACTGCAGTCTGTCCAGGTTAGTGCCTGCAAGACAAATGTTCTACTGCTTGCACCACCGCTCCAGCCCCTACCACCTTTATTTATTTATCTATCTATTTATTTATTTATCTATTTATTTTTGGGCCACACCCGCTTGATGCTCAGGGGTTACTCCTGGCTAAGCACTCAGAAATTGCCCCTGGCTTGGGGGGACCATATGGGAGCCAGGGGATCGAACCGCGGCCCTTCCTACAAGGCAGACACCTTACCTCTAGCGACACCTCTCCAGCCCCCTTTATTTATTTTTAAGTTAACTCAACAACTTCTGTGATATTGGAATTTCTTTAGGTGGGCTGTTAAATTTCATTTAAAGAAAAAGATCACTATAGCCATATATCCAAACCACAGGCTCAACACACCAAGAATGTGAGATAAAAGTTTTGGGCCTGGAGAGAGAGCACAGCAGCGTTTGCCTTGCAAGCAGCCGATCCAGGACCTAAGGTGGTTGGTTAGAATCCCGGTGTCCCATATGGTCCCCCGTGCCTGCCAGGAGCTATTTCTGAGCAGACAGCCAGGAGTAACCCCTGAGCACCGCTGGGTTGGCCCAAAAACAAAACAAAACAAACAAAAAAAAAGTTTTAACCACTGAACTTTGTTGTAATGTGTGTAGCAACGGGGCAGGTAGATGGTGAAAGAAAGAAACTGGAGTAAGCTGATAATGGGATCAGTGTTGAAATATTATATGCTCCAAATTCAACTATTCCACTTTGAAAACCATGGTTCTTTAATTAAAATAAAACAATTAAAAAAAGAAAATACTTTATTATGGGCATTTTACATAGAAACATTCCTGTTTTAATATATATTTTCCAAGTGTTACTTGATTTTAAAACAACATCTATTTATAGCTAGATATCATTCTTTTTTTTTTAAAGTGAGACCATATCTTTAATGTTTTTGTTTTATGTCTTGCATGTAATAACATTTTTATTTTTTAAATATATTTTATTTAAACACCTTGATTACAAACGTGATTATGTTTGGGTTTCAGTCATGTAAAGAACACCACCCATCACCAGTGCAACATTCCCATTACCAATGTCCCAAATCTCCCTCCTCCCCACCCGACCCCCACCTATACTCTAGACAGGCTTTCCATTTCTTTCATACATTCTCATTATTAGGACAGTTCAAAATGTAGTTATTTCTCTAACTAAACTCATCATTCTTTGTGGTGAGCTTCCTGAGGTGAGCTGGAACTTCCAGCTCTTTTCTCTTTTGTGTCTGAAAATTATTATTGCAAGAATGTCTTTCATTTTTCTTAAAACCCGTAGATGAATGAGACCATTCTGCGTTTTTCTCTCTCTCTCTGACTTATTTCACTCAGCATAATAGATTCTGTGTACATCCATGTATAGGAAAATTTTGATATCATTCTTCTTAATGTGTGTGGTAGAATAGTGAAAATCATTACAAAGCAGTGATATTTTCAAGAAAATCCATTTTTCTGATCAATTCTTTCAATAATTTAAGGTATATTTTCCTCACAATGTTAGTATTTTTGTTTTGAAAGGAACAATTTTTGGAGGATGATGGTATTTTGGAAAGGGACTGTCTGATCCCCCAAAGTCATTTGGAACTTTTGGTCTGGCAGGAATTTTTTTGTATTATGTGAGACTGATTCTGATTGTGAAATTGTCAGAAACCTATGATTTATTGAAATAAAGAAAAACATTCTTCTGAGCCACTAACTAAATAAGATGTTTATTTTAGTTTAGTAGCTATTTTTTAAAAGAAAAATGGTAAAATTGGTTATTTGAATAAATGGACTTAGAGATCATAAATCAGAGCAGAAGACAAATACTTTTCTTCAGTTTTCATTTAGTATTTGAAGTCTGGCTTCCCTTTACATTCACTTTGTAAACTTGGGTAAGCTTAAAACTTTACTTTTTTGGTTATAAAATGAAAATACTTCTATTACCTGATGAATCTATTTGCAATATAATATTTAAATGAGATAATGTATTATCCTGATGCCTAACACAATAAACATTAGCTATTACCACTCATAACAATGAGCCTGGACTTCTATGTACTTTTCAAGAATTGCATTAATATTTATAATTGCTTATAGCCTCAAAGAAACTCTTCTGTTACATAAATTATGATGCTGAGTACAGGATACTAATGCACACCAGTTAATTACTAGTTAATTACCTCTTCCTTTTTTTTTATTCTCACATCTATGTTTCTCTGTCAACAAATATACCAAGCTCATCTCTTCTATGTCTGTTTTATGGTCTTATGTTCTTCTTTCTCTTCTGTATTTGCTCTTGTTATAACACCTCTCTGTTCTTTCTTTGACCATTGGACTTCTTATTCTAAGTGAGGTTTGCATCCCTTACAAACTCTTTTTTCATTGTATTTCAAATTATTTTCTTAGACTGCTTTTTTTTATGCTTTATTATTTAGGAGTGTTCCAAATACAAACAAATTCAAACAGTAGTTTGAATCTTTCAAAATAGTTTTCTGGGGGCTGGAGAGATAGCAGCGAGGTAGGGCATTTTCCTTGCATGCAGAAGGACAGTGGTTCGAATCCCAGTATCCCATTTGGTTCCCCGAGCCTGCCAGGAGAGATTTCTGAGCGAAGAACCAGGAGAAACCTCTGAACACTGCCGGGTGTGACCTAAAAACAACAACAACAACAACAACAACAACAAAATAGTTTTCTAACTCTATGATGGTATCATTTTATGTATTTGCTTTTTTTTTTTCCCACCAAATGCTGCGTTCCAAGTGAGGACTGATAGAAAGTGGAAGCTACAGCAAAAAAAGAGCCTTAAATAACCATTCAACATTTAATTAGGAATTACAATTCTCACAGCATTTGATTTCTGAACACTGATACCTGAACTCATTGGCATGATTTCTCTGCCTCCTTTCCCAAGTCCTGTCATTCAGGGCCTTCCTCAGTGATGGACCAGACTTGAATTCCTCCTGGTAATATTTATCTACTAGGATGAAAAACAGAAATTTATGGGTCTCTAATCACATTTTAGTTACCCATACTTTCCTTCATTAAATAACTATAGTTTTGTAGGAATATACTCTTCTATGTTGTAAAAAGTAGACAGATACCAAATCTATTTCTGAAATTTCTGTATAAGTAAACACAGTCTAGGAAATTTGTCTGTGCCTTAGTTTATAATATATTCAATGGGGAAATAGAATACTTTGACACATTTTACTCCACATCATTTTATTTAATAACATTATAGTTTTAGAAATATGACTACAGTCATGTTTGCTAAAGTTTAATTTATTGATTTCCAAGTTACTATATCCCACCACTACCAAAGTACGTTTCTCCACAACTGTCCCTGTATCACCTCACAGTTTAATTGGTAAACAACAGACAGTCCAATCAGCAACTCAATGCGAACCCCTTATTTAATCCTCAGCCCTCTCCCTGGTGATGTTTTATGACCTCAAGAATATTTTTCCCATACACTTTCCACAACTCTGCTTAACTTACCTTTATAATAAATCAAGCTATGTCGACTATTCAATCCTTTGTGACTCAGAGGAATATTCTCAGGCAGGAGAGATTTTCAGCAGGTAAACTTCTTACCTTACATACAGTTAGTCTCTGTTTGGTACAATCTGGAGTGCTTCCAGAATCTGGAGCCAGAGGTGGGTCCTGAGCACCATTGGGATGTGGCCCAACAACAACGACAACAACAACAACAACACATACACATATGCACACACAAGAAGGAAATTCTCTTTTTAAGATCATATTGTTATATTGAATTACCTAAAATAAAAACCACCAGTAGATCTTGAGAGATAGAGTGTGTAAGGTGTTTGCCTTGAATAAACCTGATCCAAGTTTGATCCTTGACACCACCCCAAGCATCACCAGAAGTGATTCTTGAGATTAATGCCAGGAGTAAGCACAGCTGGGTATGACTAAGCAACCAAATAGTAAATAAACAAGCTGCCAGCAGTTTCTACTCTTATTAAATTAAAACTTTTTTTTGTAACCAGGCCATTTTTTTTCTCTACTATCATTACAAAAATAATGATGAGGGGTTGGGAAGAAGTACAGTGTGAAGGATGTTTTCTTTGTACACAGTTGAGTTGGATTCAGTCCCCAATATCTCATATAATTCCTTGAGCCAGAGGAATAAATTCTGAGTTCAGAACCAGGATTAACCTCTGACATCTGCTGGGTATGATCCATAAAGAAACAAAAGAATAATGATGAATAATTTAATTTAGACAGCCATTTGCCCCCCCCCCCCATAGTGTCCAGTGCTACTTGCAGGTCTGGATTCAAGGGTTGTGTCTGAAGATGTTTTAAAAAATATTTTTACATACACTTATTTATTTTATTTTATTTTATTTATTTTATTTACATTTATTTATTTGTTTGAATAATTCCTAGTTCAATACCAGGAATAAACCTTGTCCAACACCCGGTGTGGCCCTCAAACAAACAAACTTAAAAGGGGTTTGTCACATCTATTGGAGATTTATCTGGTTAAACAGAAGTTTTTTTGTTTTTGTTTTTGTTTTTTTGGTGTTTGGGCCACACTCGTGATGCTCAGGAGTTACTCCTGGCTGTGTGTTCAGAAGTCGCTCCTGGCTTGGGGGTCCATATGGGACACCGGGGAATCGAACCGCAGTCCGTGCTAAGCTAGCACTGGCAAGGCAGACACCTTACCTCTAGCGCCACCGGGTCGGCCCCAAACAGAAGTTTTTTGAGTAGTTGTAGTATTCTCGTTTTTCCTCTCTTCTTTTTGCAGTCTACTCCCTGGAGGTCAATTTTAGTGTTTCATCTTTTCTATAAATTATAAAAAAAAAAAAGAGCTTTCAATTTACAGGATCCCTGTAAATTTTAAAATTTCTGAATATCCAGTATTTGCTTTTACTGTTCTGTCTTTGGTAAAACATGAAGAGGTATGAAGAAAACTGCTGAAAGAAGAGGTAAATAACCAAATTTTTAAAAGCAAAACTGAGGACCTCCCAGTTTCGGTGGGATCACATATCAGCCAAAAGTTTTCTAATTCATGTTGTTTAAAGAGGTTCTTTTCAGGACTTCCATGAGGAATGTGAGGTTCAGCTTCCTTTTTCACATAGGAGTTGCTGAAAGGAACATTTTATATCTTTTATGACTATGTTCATAAAAATTTTTAACTTTGTCACAGGGCACAGCAAAAGTTGTGTTTAATAGTATTTAGCTGTGAGTAGGTGGCCACAGCACTAGCCAGAACTCTGCATGTATCTTCTTTTTAAATTAATATCTTTATTTAAACCCCTTGATTACAAATATAATTGTAGTTGGGTTTCAATCATGTAAAGAATACCCCCCTTCACCGTTGCAACATTCCCACCACCAATGTCCCAAATCTCCCTCCTCCCCACCCCACCCCCACCTGTACTCTAGACAGGCTTTCCACTTCCCTCTTTCATACACATTGTTAGGATAGTTCTCAGTGTAGTTATTTCTCTAATTGCACTTACCACTCTTTGTGCTGAGTATCTTCTGTCAGTTGCTCATCACATCATCTCTTTCATTCTCTCTCTTCCACCAGTTTTAATCAGATATGCTTCCCATACAAATGATTCTGTGACACTTCTGTAATCTCTTCTTGTGCAGGCCTCTCTATTCTTTATTCATGATTTCATGTTCTTACTGGTTCAAATTATTCTTCCTTGAGCTCTCATTCAATTTTGCTTCTATCTTTTATCATTTTAAATAAATAATCATTGTGCCTACTTTTCTAGTTTTTCTATATTTTTGGTTCTTGGTCCATGCCAATGTGCTTAAGGCTTATTCCTGGCTCTAGACTCTAGAATTGATCCAAGCCCGGTGCAATGTCACTCCAGAGCCAGGGATCAAATATGAGTATATTCAAGGTAAACATTTTAACTTTGTATGATCTCTCAAGTACACAAATTTTCTATTACTTTACTTGATTTTAATTTTCACAGTCTTATTTGCTATTGCTGTTTATATTCATTAGTTTCCTATTTTCATATATTAAAATAATGCATGTTACTGCATTTTTGAGAATCAGAAATGTAGCAATGTAGACTGCTAATTCCATGCTTTCACTTCCAAACTCATATTTTAAAAATATTTCACAAGGTTTATTTTTTTAACTTTATTTTTATTATGACTACAATGATATACCAAAGTGTTGCTATTGTTATTTCTTTGGTTTTGGACTATGATGTGATCACATTGTGTTTAGGATCAAAGTGCTTATTCCTCTCTACTTCATCCATTAGCTTCTTATTCCCTTGGGAACCTCAAAGCTGTGACCTGAGCCTAAAAGTGTGTTTTCATTTTGCCAGGCATTATTGTGAAAAAAATAGAGAGGTCCAATCCAACCTGTTCTGACTAACTTGTTCTGTCACTAAATTACAGAAAATATGATCTGTCTGCACATCTTGCAGGCTTCAATAAATATTCACTCATGTTTCTGATTGTGTTTTTTCAACTGGTGTGTGAACTTCCAAGAACAAAGATAACATTTATACTGTTTGATAAAGTCAGAACTGAACTAGAAGTTGGTCAAGAAGAATAAGAGCTCTACCACAGAAGAAATATATGGGTTTCTTTCATCCTTTGCACCCTCAAAGAGGAGTTGAGAAGTGTCAGAGAGAATGCCCAAGTTAATATCAATTGAGCAATCCTCTATTTTCATTTCTATAGAAAGATCAGGAGATTTGGCCTTATAGTTGAATAGAATTATTGACTTTACCATTAACTGTAATTGTAAAATAATTTTTCAGCATCACATTCAGTGAGGGCAACACCTTTGAAATGATTATGAAGAAACCCATGTAAAGTACAGGTCACAATACAACATATTATATAAAGGTCTTAATATCTTGCTATTATTCTGAGTCTTTCCATACCTCTTGTAGTTGGACAACAAGAGGCTAAATATTACTTCTAGTATAAAGACATTATTTTCTAAAGACTGTATCCTAATACATTTATAAATCATTTATTTCAATAATATAACATAAAAAAGCATTGAGTTAAAACATGGCTTTACTAGATACTAACTCAATGATCTTGTACATTTAGCTGTTTTGGAAATAACTTAGTGTATTTAGTATAAAGTTAGCTGTGATAATTGAATAAGATAATACATGGGGATGTCTAACCAAAGTCTAACTCAGAGTGAATACTAGCTATTTCTGCCTATCTTTTGCCTGATTCAATTGAAAGTATTTTGTTCAAAAGACATGCATTAATGCTCCTGAATAGATCTGAGGTGGGTTACATCGTCTGTGTGTACTTATGTTTTCTGCTCCACAAAATTACATATGGCAGCAAAACATTAGGTGGAAAAAAAACTTGCAAAAATATGATTAAAATGTGAGGAGTTATTCCAAGAGCTACATGTTTATTGAAAGTCTTGTTTCTTTATCTACACAATGAAGAAATTAAACCAAAGAAGAACAACTGTTTTAAAGAGATTTTTCATGTTATAGGCATTTAGTCCTGTACTCAAGCCTCACACAGTTAAAATAGATTTTATAGTTCTTCTTTTTCTAACATAAAGGTCCATTTATAAAATCAGATTTCAGAGAATCTAGATTACTTTTGATGGACTCAAATCAAGTGAGTTCAAAACTGGATCTGGAAATCAGAAAACCTGATACTAAAGAGAAAATATGGTTTAATTATCAAATGAATTCTGAATCCTCTTGTGACCTTAGAGACCAAGTGACCTTGTGTTCAAGTGAACCTGTTGTCTTCATTATGGTCTTTTCATAAAGAGATTGAACATGGTGTGTGTAAACCATGATGGGTACCTCCCAACTGAGTGGGAAGACCCTTGTATTTAAATTAAACTCAGTAGTTATTTTAAGCCTGAATTTGGTTTTCATTGGAGACTGTATTCTCTTGGTGAGAGAGTGAAGCTACCACAGATCTTCAGTCTTATCCCTCTTCCTCATGGAATGAATAAGACAGATGAATATATAGATATATAGATATATAGATAAATATAGATAGATATATTTGTTCCTTCATAGAAAAAAGAGTTATGATTTTTTCTTAATTACTTATACCCTCAAACAAACATCATTCTAAGATACTTATCACACATAATAAATGAGGAAATGTTAAAAACGTTTATCACAAGAAATGATTACTTGAGAATATATGATATATGATCCAAATAAATATCATATACTATGTCTAGTATATTTTATTACACCACTGTCCCATGATATTTCCTCATCACTAAATGGTATCACTTTCAAAACATGATTTCCATAAAGTGTTCTCGGTTGATATGGTATCTTTTTTCTTTCTTTTTTTTTTTTTTTTTTGTTTTTGGGTCACACCCGATGGTGCTCAGGGGTTACTCCTGGCTGTCTGCTCAGAAATAGCTCCTGGCAGGCACGGGGGACCATATGGGACACCGGGATTTGAACCAACCACCTTAGGTCCTGGATTGGCTGCTTGCAAGGCAAACACAGCTGTGCTATCTCTCCGGGCCCTGATATGGTATCTTAATAATACATCTATACATCATTTGTCCTCAGAACACTACTGCAATAAGATTATTTAGTCCATATATTGAAACTCAGGTCTAAAATCTAACTTACTTTTCAAAATTTAATTCTAGCCTAATTTAGCCAGAATCATGTTTCTTTTTTTTTGGGGGGGGGTGCATTCCTGTTGTTGCTAAGTTGTTCAGGAGTTATTATAAGTTCAATGATTAAGGGTTATGTCTCCTTCCACCTCATTCCTCACTTCTCTGTTTTAAACACCATATGGATTGGGGATTCAGTCTGAGATTTTAGCATACAAAGTATACATTCATCCCATTGAACCACCTCTCCATATTATTGTGTGATTGTCTATTATTTGGGTGAGGCCACATCTGACAGTGTTCAGGATTTACTCCTGTCTCTGCTCAGGAATACAGTAGGCAAAATCAGATATTGAAATGGGCAGTTAGATTCAAGGCAAGTGCCTTAGACTTCTGTACTCTCTCCAGTCCTTATGTTTGTTTTGGTGCCAGAGGTGTATATTTATTTGGTGATTCTCTGGAGCTAGTTGGCTTAGTGTTCAAGAGTCACTCTTGGCAGTACAAAAGGACCAGACTATGGTGCTATGGTTCTAATTTGGGTCTCCTCATACTAAGCATGTGCTCCAGCTCTTTCAGTTATCTCTTCAGCCCGTTCTCCTATTTTATACTCTATTATACCACTGAGTATAACTTGAATAATATACTTCAATTACCCTTTACTTTATACAGAAGATAAACAAGTGAAAGAATCATATTAGAATCCAGATTACCAGAAAATCATATTTGAGCTGATATTTGTTCTTCTTTTTAAAACAAAATAATTATTATTTTTTTAGAGATCATGCTTTGTTTTTTTTAATTATCTCTATTTAAACACCGTGATTACAAATATAATTGTAGTTGTATGATTACAGTCATGTAAAGAACACCCCCCTTCACCAGTGCAGGATTCCCACCACCAATTTCCCAGATCTACTTACTCCCCACCCCATTTTGAAGCTTTGTTTTTAAAATATAGTGATCATTGAGGATGTGAAAGATAGTACAACTTATAAGATGCTTGTTTGCAAATAGCTAATACAGATTTTTTTTTCTCTGACACCCCATATGGATCCCTGAGTCCACCAGAAGTGATCTGTGAGACTGATAGATGTGGTTTAAAAGCAAACACAGTTTCATTGTTTATAACTTTTCCCTTATTATAACATTCACTTCTGGATATTTTGCCCTGTTTTGATGTATTTGTAAATGGAATTGTTTCTTAAATCTTTCTCCTCTAAATTATTAATCATTTACCAAAAAATTGCAATGCATTTATGAGGATGGATATTGCATCATTTCACTTTATTGATCACATTATTTTTCTAGTAGGTTTTTTTGTGTGAGTCTTTTAGATTTTTCTATGTCATCTGCAAATAGCAATAGTTTTTATATTTTTCAATTTTTGATTACTTTAATATATTCTGTGTAGAAGACATAGGATATTTTTGTTCATTTGGTTTTGGTTTTGTACCACATCTGGTAGTGCTTAGGACTTATCCCTGACTTTGTAAGCAGCAGTCCCTATTGGTACTGGGGTGCTGGGGATCAAAATAAGGTTCCACTTCATTTCATGCAAGACTTAACCCCTGTATTATTCTGCTGACCTGACATTTCTCTTGTCTATTCACACTAAGAATTATAAACTATGTTGAAAAGTAGTAGTAAAGGAGGATATATTATGTTCTAGATTTGATGAAAAAGATTCTAGTTTTCAACTGTTGATAGAGTATGAATTTAGTCATACAGGGCTTTAATCATACATGGCTTCTACAAACTGAATAGATACTGAAGTGATTATGTTAAGTGAGATGATTAAAGATTAAAGAGTGATGGCCAAATTTGAAATATGAATTCGTAAATTATAATAGCTACAAAATTAAACATTTGAAAAATTCCAATCTTAGATTCTGGAGAATACCATTCAAATATTATATTCATATAAAGATGCAATGCTAAATTTTTGTTGAAAAAGTAGCAACTTAAAGATCCTATCTAAGATAACTTAATGCTATGGCATGTAGAACATGTAGTACATAGACAAATGTAATCTATTTTCAGACAATTGCCACAATTATTAAGTGAATTCAAAGTATGTAAAATTTCAACAGGCAAATAAATCCTGATCCTCTGTGACAGTCTGATCATGCTACCATTTTATGAAATTGTGATATCTCCTCTAATGGAGTGTCAGTCTTTTGTGTGTCAAAGTTACATCTGTCTCAGATTTATATCCTATTTAATATTATAAAAATGTCTTATACAATTAGGAACTGAAGATATCTCTGCCAATTATTAGTACTATTTAGCAATTGAATATACTGCCTTCTCTGATGGTAAATATTCTGTCCCTATAGATATTCATGCAATGTCTCATTAGCAAGTTTGTATTGATAGTTTTAAAATATTTAATAAGCCACATATCAGCAAGACCACTTGAAAGTTAGAACTTGAGCATATACAAAACTGCTTTCAAATCCAAATCTAAGAATCAATTATTTTTTCTAAACTTAATATCTATAGATCTATGGCAATAAATATTTGACACAGTGAGCTGATGGACAGTATTTTTGAACTAAAATGTGATCAATAGTATATTTTGCAGTAATTAGTTTCTTAATTTACTATGGATTTTAATGTTCCATAATTGCAGATCATTGCTGAGATATAACTAAATTCCTAGTTACTAGTATGTGCCAGAGTGCTATAATTATGCATGCAATTAAGAAAGGAAACTATATTCCTTCAAAATTAATTAGTGTTTTCCTTTTAGCAAAAATATATTGCAAATGCAGAAATTATTTTAGACATGCAGACTTTTTACTTTGTAAAAGGGACATTGAAATAAAAGAGGAAGAAAAGAAAGAAAATCAAATAATAGTTGGAAATATTTTATAATAGCTTTCCATGCCTGAAAATGTCTTCTCTCATTTCCATAGAAGTAGCCGAAAAATGAAATAAAATCTGCTCACCATTCATGGAGGTCCAAGTGTTTGAAGATGTTTTATAGAGTTTGTCTTTTTTATTGTACCTCTGATTCTGATTAGTTTATGGCTCTGTTTCAAGTTTGCTTTTATGGAAATTAATACAATTTATGCAGTATATTTTATTATATTTTATACAATAAGTGCATGGTAATTAAGGCTGTGGGAGATTGAGGGAAAATGCCCAGAAACTATAAATACCTTTTAGAAAATGTGTTATTTGAGTTTATTTAAACTATTTAAACAGATTAAATTAAATTAAAGTTAATTAAGTTTAATTAAAGTTACAGTCAAGGAAGAAATATTATCTCATAAAAAAGAAAGTTGTTCTGGGGTCATATATGTATTTTTTTTTGTTGTAATTATCGGTGTAAAAAAGCTTTTGGCTATTGAGTTTTTGGGATAACAGTCAGTCAAAGTTCCATGGATTAGTACATGATGCTAAATGGAATGTTATAAGTTCTGAGAGCAAATTCCAGTGCTGGTGTAGAGAATCTGTTAATATGTGAGACCAACAGACATTCTACTATATTGTATACGTAATATATAATAAATGGATTCACATAATGTAGAAATGAAGAATACTCAATCCTGCTAATATTATCTTTTGGACTTACAAAGATGCTATTTTATAAAAAACTATGCAAGTGATGACTTGTTTAGGGTTTTAGTTCATTCTCACTCAGTGCCCAATGATGAACATAGTTATTTCATGCAAGAACTTCTTGTGTTAGGTGGAAGTTTGTTTCTCAGTCAAAAAAGCTAAAGATGATGGATTTTAAGCTGTAGAGAGAGTCAGTCAAACTTGTTGAAATTCTGGAGTCTGAAATGCAATCGCAATGTCATCTCATGCACTGTTAAGACTTTTTATTTGTCAATATATCCTGGCATATTTTCCAAAATGAATGGGTTACATATTGGTCAGATTTTCACTCTAATTTTCTTAAAAATCAAAGTATAACTATAAAAATATTAAGTGTTATAAGATAATGGAAAATTATTGTTTTGTTTGTTGCATTTAATATTTATTTTTGTCTCTACATATGAAATGCATAATTTGCAGTGAATATAATTCCCAAGTTATTAATATACACACAGGGCAACATTTGGAAAACAGAAAGTAAATACTGAAAAATTGAATAGCTGCTATTCAATTAATTAATATACTTTGTGGGCTTGGATAAAATGAAGTTGTATCAATGTTAATCTACATTGTCAATTTAATTATAATAATAAAGAAATTACATAAAACTAGTTTTTTATGCATGGAGTAGAAGCTATCTCACTTTACTTTTGAAGCTGGTTTGTATATAAATGTGTCTCAATTTTGTAATTTAATTTTGTAATGATTAGTGCAGCACTTGGCACAATGCAGTTGTTTAATAATGAATGTAAGAATTAAGTAGTAAAAGAATATACATTTCTGATATCTTGTCATTTGTTTTACTATGATCCCAATCAAACCCAAAAGTCATGTTTGGTTTAGCTCACATTTAAAAAAAATAATTCTATTGGGGGTGCAGAGAAGAAAAAAAATTCTATTATTTATTTATTTATTTATTTTTATTTACTTTTGGCTGGAGGAGATTTGGGCCATACCTGACAATACTCAGGGTTTACTAATCTTGGCTCTTACTAATCTTACTAATCTTGGCTCTGCACTCAGGAGTTCCTCCTGGCAGTGCTCAGGGAACCATATGGGATGCTGGGAACTAATCCTAGCTAAGAAAAATGCTCTACCTTCTGTATGCTCTCCTTCTGGCAAGTGTAAGGTCCTGGACTTAATACCAAGTACCTCCATGCACTAAGACAATCCTGACAATCTATGGCCTGAGGTCCTTTTGAGGGAAAAGGAAGGAAGAAAGGAAGGAAGGAAGGAAGAAAGGAAGGAAGGAAGGAAGGAAGGAAGGGAGGAAGGGAGGAAGGAAGGACAAGGAAAGAAAGGAAAAGAGAAAGGAAGAGAGAAAGGAAGAGAGAAAAGAAAGAAAGGAAGCACGGAAGGAGGAAGAAAGAAAAAAGAAATTAAGGAATGAGGAAGGAAGAAATAAAGAAAGGAATGAATGAATGAATGAAAAGAATAAAAAGAATGAAAAGAAGAAAGCACTAAAGAAAGAAAGAACTGACTAAAGACAGAGAAAGCCAGGGAGGAAGGAAGGATAAAGGATGAAAGAAAGAGGGTAGTGTAAGAGAAATAAAAAGATAAAATAAATATTACAAAAAGACACAAATAGGAACATGTTTATGGACTAAAAGAATAAATGCATTGTAAGTGAAAATTTTACTTAAAGTAATATACAAATTTAATAAAAAATCTATAAAACACCACTGACACTTTTTCCAAGAAGATAAAACAGTAAAAAATTTGTATTGAACCATAAAAGAACCTAATATTATCTAGGGGACAGAGCAATAGCACAGTGAGTAAGGCATTTGGCATTCTATATAGTCCCCCAAACCTGTTAATAGCAATATATGAGCATAGAACCAGGAGTAACCCCTGAGCACTTCTAGGTGTGTCTCAAAAATCAAAACAAACAAACAAAGAATGTAACAAGCTGAAGGTATTTGGAGAAAACAAACAAACAAACAAACAGAAAATAAAGGCTTCACACTCGCCGAGTTTAAACTGTATATGGCATGGATGGGGCCGGAGCAGTGGCGCAAGCAGTTGGATATTTGCCTTGCACGCACTAATTTAGGATGGACCCTGGTTTGATCCCCTGGCATCCCATGTGGTCCTCTAAGCCAGGAATGATTTCTGAGCTCAGAGCCAGGAGTAATCACCTGAGTATCACCTGGTGTGTCCCCACCCCCCCAAAAAAATCAAAAACAAGACAAAAACAAAAAAGTAAACTGTATATGGCATGGACACAAAACATGTCCAAAACAAAGTAATAGAAAGAAGATAGCAGAATTAAATCTAAACACACAAAGCTATCTTAACTACTCTAAAGAAGCAAAGATCATACAACGGGGGAAAAACACATTCTTTGAAACAAGTAACTTTATAGTCAGATGCAAAAACATGAAACTGGATCACTCTTTAACCCATATACAAAATTATCTCAAAAATGGATCAAAGACTTGATTTTTGAACTAAAATTATAATTGACAGCATATTTGCATAGACATCTGGGAATTGATTTGGTACTTCTTAAAGGTTATTTGCCTGACCACATTTTCAGTTACTGTATCATCCATAAATTATGGACAAGTAGTTTCTGTCCTTATATTTAATACATGATCTTAGAACACCTGGGTGCTCATGGTGTATCAGCCCAAACTCAATATTTCAGTATTTTTTGAGCACAATGAAATCTTGTATAGCTAGACACAGAGATCTGTGAGTTTCCTTTTGAGAGTCTGTTAGGAACTAAATCATACTTTTAGGAAATTCACAAACTAAAATGCTTATAAATATGGGGTCACATTGAAGAACCAAAACTTCATGATTAATGGTCTATAGAGTTAATACTATTAGCCTATTATTAATTAAAATAATAACAACAAAAATTAACAGTTTTGTGTCCGGAATGATAATACAGTGGGTAGGATGTTTGTCTTCTTTGTGACCAAATCTGGGATTGATTTCTGCTTGCCATATTTTCACCCAAGCACTGCTAGCTATGATCTCTCAGCATAGAGCCAGTAGTCAGCCCTGAGCAATGATGGGTGTGGAACCAAAACAAAAATAAATTGAAAATAAATTAGTTAAAAGTATTAATTAAAATACTTTACATCGTTTCATATTTTATGAATTCTAATATGTATTTTCAAATAATAATATTATAGATGAGATATTTTATTTATTACAGCTATAGCAGTGATAGGTATATTTATAATTTACCAAACTGGAAACAATTCTATGGACTACCAGCAATACTTATCTCATGGTGTCTGAGCCATTGATGAGAAAACATAACTGTAGCATTAAATTGTGCAAAACAGACTGCTTATATTATCTATTTTGGTCCTCAATACTGTTTATGGTTCTATGACCACTTCCTACTGTATGGATATTAAGGAAATTAAGACTTCCAGAGAATGAGTAACTCTTCCTGGGTGTAGGATTACAGGTGACAAAATGGGATTTGGATTCATGCCTAATTGCTTTGAGAACCCATGATCTAATACCAATTAATAATCAACCATCTGAAATCAGTTTTCAGATAAAGGTAAGTGAGGCTGAAGTTGCTAAGTGCAAAACCTATATGTATTTCCAGCTCAGCCATTTCTGTGGTGTAAGTAGTTATGTTAGAGATTCTTTGAGGCTAAATGGAACTCTATAGGGACCTGAGAGATAGTACAGTGAGAAGTTTTCTTGCCCTGTCATGTGGCTGACCAGGGTTTGATTCCCAGCACCACAATTTGTTCCCCAAGCCCTGACAAGAGGGATCCCTGTGTTCAGAGCCAAGCGTAAACCATGAGCACCTCTAGTGTGGCCAAAGAAACAACAACAATTTTTTTTTAAAGAGAAGAGAGCTCTGCAGTGAGGCCACACCACCACCAGCAATAGATTTTGCTTCAATTTCCTACATGAGCTGTTGAATTAGTGTTGAAACATGATTTTGGTTGATTTTACTCATCCTTATAATTTTGTTTTATTAGTGCCTCACAGATGAATTTATGTGGTATGATAACTACCGAGATTACTAGCTGAACACATTCCTGGGTTTTGCCTCCTAACCAAAGTAAAATAATCATTTAATTATTAATCTCACTCCTCTAAGTGAACCAAAGGTCAGCCAAAAGTTTTAATTATGAGAAAATACAGAAGTGTTAAGAAGAATTAAGATGAACAACTCAATGAACTGGAATGTGTGTGCAGGAGATCTGGGTTCTTCTTACTGCGTGGTTTGCTCAACACCACCAGGTTTACCCTAAACACAGAATAAGGAGTAATTCTTGAGCAATACCATAGGCATGTGTTCTCCACTCCCCCGAAAGTAGAACTGGAAATAAAACACAACAGTAGGAAGAAGGATGCACCATTTTCCATTATTTTTATAAAGTCACAGAGGCTTTACATGAAAATAAATTGGCATTTTTCTGTGTGTTGAATTTAAAGTTAATAAGGGCATTAAATTGTTATATTTATACTCAGGGATAACCCTGGTGATCACCCCTGGTGAATTTAGGGGACCATATGTAGTCCCAGGAATTAAACTTAGTTTGGTTGCATGCAAGGCAAGCACCAATCTGCTTTCTAGAGCAAAGGGAGATAGTCTCCTTTTTCTCCTTATATCTCTTGGCTAAAATGACAAGAAAATTCTCTTTTAATACTTACACTTAAGTAGTAAAGCAAACCAAGATTACCCTACTTGTGTGGATAAGAACATTATAGACAATAGCTTTTATGGTGAAAGCATAAAAATTGATTTAGAAAAGTACTTTAGGATCATAAAGTAAAGGGGTCTGAATACATGGCAGTATTTATTTGATAGTCTGATTATTAAAGGTGGTGAATATGTGAAATGAAAATGTCTTTCAGAAAGATCTTGTTTGACAGCAGAAAATAAATTGAATAGCAAGATTGAAGATGCAGGTATTTATTTTCTAAGTCTGTGATTTCGACCTAGAACTCTTTGGGAATTTGCCTTTGTTACAGTTCTAATAAGGATAAATTTATGTTTCATATTTTCTCATTTTTGTTCATTAGTTCTGATAGAAGGTGAACTTATAAAAGGTCCTATGAGACTTTTCTGCTTATTTGGACTAGGAATGATGTTTTGTAATACTTGAGGTGGGTCACAGACCAGACAGTTAGCATTAGATGAGTTTAGCTGAGAACTGGGGTATGCAGTGCAAAATTTTAAGAGTGCACAATTAAACTGAAACAAAGCCTGGTGTGTGTGTGTGTGTGTGTGTGTGTGTGTGTATGTGTGTGTGTGTGTGTGTGTGTGTGTAAAAGAGTGAGAATAAAGAAATAAAGAACAGGGGCTGAAGAGAAGACAATGAAAGGCTTCACGCTTCTATAATATCTGGTATCTATGTTCTTTGCCATGGAATTCCTCTGGCTTATCATAACGAGCTCTTCTCATATTAATTTATTTTGATGAGGTTTATTTTTCCTCGAAAATAATTTTGTTCTAAAATAATGCAGAAAACATATTTGCCATTGAACACAAAACTATTCACATTCTTCTCATAATAGCCTTCAAATGTTTCTAGGCAAGCATGCTGTTTTATACAGCTTCCTCTTCTTCAGGCTAAATATTCTGCTCTTCAACAGCAGCTGTTCTGTCAGCTGTTTCTTGTTAAAAATGTTCTCAACTTGAGCACCTTATTTCAGATACATTCTGACCAGAACAAAAATGTCAGGCTGCTTTTTCATAGTCTCCTTTTTCTCCTTGGCTAAAATGATAAGAAAATTCTCTCTCTCATTCTCTCTCTCTCTCTCTCTCTCTCTCTCTCTCTCTCTCTCTCTCCTATCTCTCTCCTCTCTCTCTTCTCTCTCCTCTCTCTCTCCTCTCTCTCCTCTCTCTCTCTTCTCTCTCTCTCTCTCCTCTCTTCTCCCTCTCTCTCCTCTTTCTCTCCTCTCTCTCTCTCTCTCCCTCATCATTTTTCAATCCTGAAAAAGTGGAGAAAATCTGTAGAATATGTTGGCTAGTGATAATTTGGTGCAAGTCTCTATTAAGAATTTTCTTTTGAAATTAAAGGTCTAATTATGTTTCCTTTTGTAACTATGACTTAAGATGATATTGGCTTTTAAGTCTTACATAGCAAAATAGCACGATAATTAATTAAAAGTACTACAGTTATTTCAATACTCATTAGACTTCTTTAAATTTTCAATTTTTCTTTCTGTGATAGGCATAATTGTTAAAATAAATATAGATAGTTTAATATTATTTCTTAATTCCCCTTGTTTAGTCTATCTGCTTTTTTATAAAAACAAGGAAAATGAATACTTAATAAAACTGATGTAACAATAGGACAAAAATGTGTACAACCCTAAATTTAGTCTGAAGTTCTCAAAAGTACTTTAATTATCCTTATCTTTTCAGGAAAATAAATCATTTAGTAACTCCTTCCATTTATCTGCTTGAAGCAAATAGGAGAAAGACCCTCCCACCTGAACTCAAATCTACTATCACCCCATTTCAGTGTTCCTCTGGGGTTCTTACATCTACTTAAGTAAACACTAGTCTAGATTTTAAGTAAGATATAGGGTAAATATTATTGAAAGTCTTTTCTTAGTAGAGCATTAAAATACAGTTTCAAGTGAGTAAAGAATGCAGCAAAAAGGGTAGAGAATTATGGAATGATTTCAATTTCAATAAATTCTGATGCTTTGTAAAACTTATCACCTGAAGTAAATCTAGTATCATAGGAGCATAGAAATAATGATATGTGAAAAAAAAAGAAATAATGATATGTGTATGTAGAGAGTATGTATGTGTTTATATATATATATATATATATATATATATATATATATATCTGTGCATATGACAGGCACTTCTCACTCTGTATTATCATTTTTCTAAAAATGTCTTGTTACTTAGAAAGTAAAGTAGATGGGGCCAGAGAAATAGCACAGCGGCGTTTGCCTTGCAAGCAGCAGATCCAGGACCCAAGGTGGTTGGTTCAAATCCCGGCATCTCATATGGTCCCCCGTGCCTGCCAGGAGTTATTTCTGACCAGATAGCCAGGAGTAAACCTGAGTACCTCCGGGTATGGCCCAAAAACCAAAACCAAAACCAAAACCAAAACAAAAAAAAACCAAAAAAACAAAAGAAAAAGAAAGCAAAGTAGATGAATAGATAGATATGTGGGCAAGGAATAACCAAGAAAGATACTACCCCCAAACAGATCTAATTAACTTATAAGACATTTATATTAAAAAGTGGATACTTGTTTCCATGGGTATTCAGAGAAATAGGAATGTTATTAAATTACATATTTTAAAAAAAATGAATTGTAGCATGTGTATTTTAAGCCACTTTAAACAGAAGATACTTTGATTTTAGAAAGTAATCAAAGTCAGATGAGAGTTTGAATCTCACTTAAAGTCAGAAAATTAAAAGGTAACTTTTGAAACAAAACCATGAAGTATGTGCTTGATATTTAAAGAAAAAGGAAAAAATGAGTGAAAAAGGACATTTAATGGGTAGAGAGGACAGAGGAACAAGGATCAGAAAAGGAAAGTTACCTAGAGCACATTAAGACATTCATAATAAAAAGTTTTTAGAAGGACTAGAGTGGTGGTACAAGCGGTAGGGTGTTTGCCTTGCATGTGCTAACCTAGGACAGACCTCGGATCGATCCCCTGGCGTAATATATAGTCCCCCAAGCCAGGAGTGATTTCTGATTTCTGATTGCATAGCCAGGAGTAATCTCTGAGTGTCACCGGTGTAAAAAAAGGTTTTTAAGAATTATATATGTCTGTCTGTATGTATGTATGACTTTTCATTTTACAAGTGAGAGAACTGACCATGGGGTAAAATATTGCTCACACCATTGGTGGACTATGGTCTTGAATCCAGATTTTTAGGTGAGGTACGTTCTCTTTACACACCCCAAAACCCACCCTCAATTTCAAAGAACTATAAAATGGAATTTACATTTTAAGTGTAAATTCACAGATTCTTAGGTGGCAAGATTTTAACAAAAATAATGTAGCTATCAGATCATACGATAAATTGGGGGAGAAACAGGATAGATTTTGGAGCAAAATAAAAAATGCATGAAGGATCAGAAAGATTAGCATTATTGTCTAGGAAAGAAATAACAGAGCTAGAGTGCCTTATTAATAACAATTTAAACTTTGATATAATTATTTCTTTTAGGTTAGATCCCTGAGGTACTCTGATTTCCCAGTGCCTAAAATAATGCTTAAGGACAATTAATTGAACTATAGTATAACTAAGTACAACAAATGAAAATTAGTTATCATGAAAATAAGGAGTTTTCAAAGTAGGAAATATTTTTGAGATTCATGATAATTTAGTAGTCATATTTTGAAAGGGAAATGTTGAGTTGAACTGGATCTATGAATTTGAATATAGAAGCAGCTTTCACATGAATTTTTCAACCAAGGGATTAAATTGAGCTTGGAACTCTGAAAATGTTCCAAGAGAATGATTTATAGGATTTATAGATTTGGGTGCAGGGAGAAGAGGCCAGGTTGAATCCAAGTGACAGTGACTTAAAATCTCTACATTGGACTTTTATATAAGTATGAAGTATTTCATCTAGTAGAATAGACTGTTTCTTCAGCAGGAAACCAGGATTTTATGCTGACCAATTTCTGATTTTTGTTTGATTTTGTTTTGTTTTTAGCACATGTATGAAATTATATTGGTTTCAAAATGTGGGTTAATTCTGAACTGAATAATGCCTGGATGTGGTGCTATTGATGAACAACAGAGATTTTTTTTTTTGGTAAACATAAATTCCAAACCCTTTTATCTATTTCCCAAGAAGTCATCTGGTTTGGAAAATAGTTGTCAAAATAAAACCAGAGAACAAGAACGAAACTCATGTCAGTCAGATGGTTAGTAAAAGTGAATTAACTTTATCAATTTCTATAAACTATTTTTAAACTATTCTTACCAATAGAAAAATCAGTGTTTCCCAATTCTATTCAATACATGTTGAACAAGCACTTAAATTGTAAAGTTGCAGAATGTAAATTGTGAAGTTGCATCTATTTCACTTCATGATGGAGGAAAGAAAGGCAAAGAACAAGGATAGAAAGAAGGAAAGAAAAAAATGAAAGGAAGGAAAGAAGGAAGGAAGAAAAACAAAAGAAAAATTAAGCCCAAGAAAACTGGCTCAGGAAAAGGACACACCAGTATCCTTATTGCTATCACAAGCCAAATGTTTACTAGAGAGAATTAAAGAAAACAGAGAATGGAAATATTGTAGACATGGCAGCTGATTTCACTTTCTAGCTCCAAGCCTATAGAAAGAATTGATGCCTTTCCATATTATCTTTTGAGAACCTCTGCTCTAATGACATCAACAGTGACCTTGATGTCAAGGGACCCAGATTCTTGTTATGGCTCTGTCTGTGGCTAACCATATGTCCCAGGGAAAGTCATTTAGTGTCTGCTTTGGTTTCCTGTCTGAATGCCTGACCCTTCTTTCTCTGCGGGAATGTTGCAAAATGAATTAAAGAAGGTATGAGAGAATGCTTTGTATTCTCATAAGAAAGGTGCTCTGTGACTCTAAAGGATTACTATTAATTCACTCAGAATAGACTATAAACTAAGCTGAACAATAAATAGGCCTAATGAAAGAACTCCCAGTTTCCTACTCTGCATAACACAGATCTGTGTCTTGGCTGCAATTAGCCACTATGATTCCAGTTACTTGTGATGTTATATGATGTTATGTGAACACACATTTGGTAATGCTTAAAAGCCTGGGCACAAAGATGAAGCTAATGCTTTTTGGGGACAGATTGATCCAAGGAAAAGATCTTTGTAACTAAGAATAGTATTTTACACATCACCATCACAATAAGCACCCAAATAATTGATTGAACAACAAGGAAGCAATCAAGTGCCTTCAAATGTTAAATTGTTGAGTTCAAAGATTAATCCCATAGTCAGCTACAGTGTCAGCCTACATAGTATACTACAAAGTATCTTGCAACAGATCTTTACTTGTGGCTAACGAATGAATCTACCTCATCTGATTTCTAAGTCAGGACATTTAAGAAAATAAATATATGAGAGGTTGAGGACCTGAAAATAAAGACAGTCTAACTTAAACCCTTAGCAGTTAAATTTATATTTAATAGTGATTAAGTACTGGGATCATGTAAAGAACTGTAATTTCATCATGAGGCATGAAAATAACTATGCTCATTTTTATATGAACAAAGCAGATTGAGTGCTTTCCTATGAAAGGGAGGAGAAATTGAGCTATTAACAAGCCACACATAATTTCAGTTGACTTATGGTAGGCTAAATAGAAAAGAATTTTTAAAGATGTCATTAAAATAATTTTTATTGTGTAGTTTCTAGAATACCCCTGAATCTGTTTCTGAGAAGTCCAGCCAGCAAGCCCACTGTGGTATAGGGTCTTGGAAGCTGCCACAGTGCACAGTTTGGCAGGGGAGGCTGCCTCTGGCTGGAATGATCTCTTCCCCTATCTGGTTAACTCCTATCATACTTAAAGAATCAAATCATCATGCTATCTTTTTTTTTTTTTTTTTTTTTTTTTTGGTTTTTGTCCACACCTGATGAAGCTTAGGGGTTACTCCTGGGTATGTGCTCAGAAATTGCTCCTGGCTTGGGGGACCATATGGGACGCCAGGGGATCAAACTGCGGTTCATCCTAGGTTATCGTGTGCCAAGGCAGATGCCCTACTACGGCCTGCCCCACCACTTTGGCTATCTTTTAATACTTTTGCAAAACCCTTCTACTTCTACTAATAGCATGACTGGTATGGGATGGGGACTTCTTTACCCTCTCTGTTCTCAGGGCTATATTCATTAGTTTTTATTTTACAGTATGTAGACTATAAAATTAGTTTAGCCGCCTTCTTTTTAGTATATCAGACAACAAAAAGTTATATATTTTCTTTCTTTCTTTTTTTTTCTTTTGGTTTTTGGGCCACACCCGGCGATGCTCAGGGGTTACTCCTGGCTGTCTGCTTAGAAATAGCTCCTGGCAGGCACGAGGGACCATATGGGACACTGAGATTCAAACCAACCACCTTTGGTCCTGGATCAGCTGCTTGCAAGGCAAACGCCGCTGTGCTATCTCTCTGGGCCCAAAAAGTTATATATTTTCATCATGATGTTGATGGGTGTATGCTCTGTCCTGCTTAACTTGGGTTAAGGGCTATTGTTTGAAGAGTTCAAGGGACCATGTGGTTCTCATATGAAGCCCAGGGTTTTGCACATGCAAAGAATGCATTTTACCAAATAAGTCATATCCATGATCCTACATTTTCATTTTTAGCTATCTTATTTATATTATTTCTTTACCTAATGTTTCTCCTCCTATTCCCATGTCATTTTATTCTAGACTTACTGTGTATTTCAGACTTTGATCTTATTATTTCACCTTTAAAAGACTTGAAGTATTCTACCTCTATTTTACTCTGAAGTGTATTGCTCCACTCTAATCCACCTTTCCTATAATTACCTATCTTACTCTGAGCTCTGGCCTTAAAACCTTGATTCCCCTGTGTGTCCACTGGACTGAAACTTTAATAGGATGCAGGTAGAAGTGGTAAAAGGCAGTTTAGGATTTTATTCTATTACCTCATCATGGTTAGTATCTTTGCTATTTTCTCTAACAGATTACAAATTCCTTATTTATTATATTTATTTGGCATCTAAGCAGACTTAATGCAATGCCTAACATTAAGTAAATGCTAAATAAACATAGTTTTAAGTATTTATGAATTCTGAAGTTAGGTCATGCTATCAACTTTATATTATATGTATCATTTTTCATAGAGGCTTCCCAATGGTAATCTCTTGGGAGTAGGCTTATCACCTGCCGTACTTGACTGGCAGAGTGAGCCTAAGGGTTTGATTCTTGGGCCAATGGTTTGGTGCTCCACAGGTCAGTGGGGCTTGGAGGCCATCAATAACACACTCGATAGAGCTCTAGTCTTTTTAGTGACAGGGATTAACCTTAGACCTTGCACATGCAAAGCATATGCTCAAACCCTTTGACCTATATCCTGGCCCAAGATTTTAATTTCTATGAGATAACTGATATCTCAACCAGGACAAAGAGCTTACAAGGAGATCACATAAAAGTGTTGATGTTGGTCAGATGACTTCCATTCCCTTTCTGTTAAATAGTAATGGCTTCTTAATATATCGTTAAATATATTTTTACTATTAAAAATGATTAATGTATATCTTATTTTTTGATCTCCCAGTTGGGTACTTAGGAATTCTAAGGGGTCCGTCTTCCCAGCAGTTCTCAGCAAATTGGTAGGTAGTTCAATGTAGCACTCAAAGGACACAGTATTGCTCAGGCACTGAGGTATCTGGGATTATTTACGTCACCCCAGTAAGAATCAGTGGGCCTCTATAATTCCCCCTGGCAGGACTTAGAAGACTGTGGGAGCCAAGAAATGAAAGGGTGTTGGCCAAGTACAAGGCATGTTCCTTAACTGTTACACTATTGTATTCTCTCCTAAGCTGAAACCTGTTTCAAATTCATCAATGTATTCATTTTTATTTTTCCATACTGGGGATCCCAGGTTATTGCCTAGGATGCCAGGATTTTTTCTTAACTCTTTACCTTATAGACAAGTGTTTTAAGCCATTTAGCCCTCTTTTAGTCTCCTGTAAAGAATATTTTGACAACAACAACAACAACAACAAAAAAACACTTAGTAGATTCTGAATTTTGAATGAACTAAAATTAAAGTCTGATCTATGAATCTATAAACTAGCTTATACCTGTGAAATATATTCCAGATAGCAGTATCAGTGATCATACATACCTGCATATCAAGCACAAAGTTCAAAATATAGGAGATACCAACATGTATTTGTCAAAGGACTGAATGACAACCTCCGGGGCTCTTGCCTAAAAGTATCCCTGGTTTCTAATCATCTGTCATTGGAATTCCCATGTACTAGTAATCACTTAGCAGATATTGTTTTTTGCACACCCAATAAACACCATTTCTGGATGTTGTGAGCTGTTCTCTGGAGCAAGTGGCTATGCCTTCTGAGCCAGCTTCTTTAGAGTGGTTCAAGTGATTAGAGTGGTCATTACCTACAAATTAGTGTCTCCTCCATTTGAAGTCAAAGAAAACCTTTTCCCCTTTGTTTTCCTGCCCTTTCCCCCCAGGTGACCCTAAGCATTCTGTTAAAAGTCTTTGTGATTCTCCTGATGATGGCTCTTAGCACCTCCTTGATTCACAAATAATGACTAAGTTTGAATATCCTCTGTGGGATGCTCCCTTCCCTGTATTCTTATGCACTGTGTACAACGGGTATCTAATTATAGGGGAGAAGAACTTGGCTCTGGTTGGGGTTCTGGCTTCCTGAGTATGCTGCTTTGACATTCGTTCAGATCCTTCATAAGCTTTGTAGTAAGCCACTCAAATGAGAAGTCATGTCCTTAACAGGAATTTCTAAATTTTTACTGAGGTTAAGTTTAATAAATTCGAGGCAGATTTGCTTCCTAATTATCATTCTAGATTGAGGCAAATTATGAGAAGAGGGACAAAGTCATGTAACTGTGTTATTCACACTGAATATCCAAGATTCCCGAGACCTCCTTCCTTCCATCATTCTCTGCTGAAAGAAACCACAGTGGGATATGTTGTATTGTCTGTTTTGATATGATTTTCAGATCTCTTCTTTCGAAGTTCATTAAAGCTTGCTATCCCCCAAGCTCCTGCAATTGTACGTTGTTAGCCTTAGGGTTCTGGTCAAATTCCAATTTGAGCAATTAATTACATTTCAATGTTCAGTCTTCCCTGCGGTGTCAGAGGGAAGGTGCATTCTTTGTCTTCCTCTGCAAGTAACTGCTGATGGTGAAGCAGCTGTTGCTGCCTCCCCAGATGAGAGTCCTTTCAGAAGTGTCGAGAAAGCTTCCTGCTTCTTTGAGAGAACTGCTAGCAAAGTGATTTGGGACAAAAGGCCTCCCTGTGAATGGGGAGGTGTTTTCACTACCTCAGTCTCCAAACCCATCTATCACTCCTCTTTTGAACTGCTGGCGTAACCCAGAACAAAATGGGAGGTGATTGTGTTTTCTCCAAGAGCTGTTCCTGAATGTGATGGCTCCCTTTGAAGCCCTGTCAAAGGGATGTTTTTATTTTGCTTTTGTTTTTCCTGAAATCCTTTCCGTTGGTCTCACCTCCTACAAGAACTCACACCACCGCCTGACATCATGTGCAATATCTAAGTGGCTGCCATCACAGCTAACAAAAGACAAAGCCTACTCGGATGCAGATTGCTCTAATGGAATAAGTCAAAGAAATGAAAGGTGTTTTCTTTTTTTAACTTCAAATAGCAAAAGCAATTAATATTCTTTGGAAAACACAGGTGATAACACAACACCCGAATTCACGTGTCGAGGTTCCCTGTGGCATGATCTAGCATGTTAGCAATGTGGTGAGTGTAGTTAGATCCTGCAAGTTATTTTGAAAAGGTAGGGAGAATAACCCTTTCTAGATGTGTACTCTATGTTTTATTTGGCCCAGACAAAAGCACTTGATGGAATGATAATTGGATGTTGATGAAAAGCATCAATCATCATTGCATTGTGACTTGAGTTATATTTGTTTAATGTTAAACTGTAAGTTGCGAAAGACACGTTCGCGTTGAGGATCAGCGCTGGCATTTCTAAAACTTCATTCTTTCACTTATTAGGCAAGAGTGACTCATTCTTTATATCAATAGAGCTTATTGAAAATTCCAGGCTTACTCACAAAGGTTTGAAACATTTGTCACGTAAAGAAAAAAAACTTTTTTTCTGGCTGTTGTCTTATAACTATACTCCCTAAAGCTCCTGGTCTTTAGTGCAACCCTATTGCTAACATCATGGCTGTCCAGACAAGCTGAGTTTATCTTTGCATTTTTTCAAACAAATTATCTGTATTGTTCTGGGATCAACAATCTTTGTAGTCCTTTCTTAGTGGCAAATGCCAGTCTCAAAAGCATAGAATGGAACATGCAAACAACTGGTTATACTTATTCATCTCACAGGTTTAGTTCCCATGTATGGAAGACACCATTTTCTCCTCACCACTTTATTCTTTCTCCTTGGTGCCTATAACATCCTTGGAGACAGGATCAAATCCTCTCAGTTTGGTTTTCACCAATCACAATTCAGCGAATTTTTTAATCAATAGGTCATCCTTATCTACATATAAACATACTGCCTATGTAAGTTGGTTCTTGATATCCCACCCTTTTTTCTATTTCATCTAAGGAAATCCTTGTCCTTCACTTTTATTCATTGATTCTCCTGATTCCTTATTTCAGACTCACATTATAAATGTGTTCTTTCCTAACCTCCATGCAAGAAGATAACTTCATTTGCTTATTTATCTTTTCTACCCCCCCCCACATTCCTCCAATCTCATCTACCTCTTTTTCCAATGTCCAGAATTATTTCCAGTAAAGACATTTGTTAGATAAACAAAATAAAACCCCTCAAATTTCATGTTCTTTGGCTGGAACAAGTGGTGGGCAATTTTACAATTGGTAGGTACTTCCTTGCATACAGCAGACTCAGGTTACATCCTATCCACATGTTAAGGTCCCTTGATCTTGCCAGAACCTATCCTTGTGTGTAAAACAAGGAGTAAGCTCCAAGAACAGTCTGGTATCCCCCACAAAATAATAAACAAAAGAAAAAAACCATATTATTTTTTACTAATTTTTTAATAAAAACAATCAGGATATTTAGATTGTACATTTAATTTCTAGTTTAAGAAATCTCTAGTGTTGCACTGGTGAAGGGAAGTGTTCTTTTTGTGAGTAAAACCCAACTCCAGTCATGTTTGTAATCATGGTGTTTAAATATATATATGAAATCTCCAGTGTTGTATGAGGTACTTGACTTTAGGAATATTGCAGTAATATATTTTCTTTAAATTTGTTTTATATTGAGACAGTCATATCTTAGTTTCTGAGTGTGACTATATTATTTCTTTTTTGTGAGCAATTTAGAATGTGATCACCATCTTATAATGACTCAGACACCATACTAATTACTTTTGAATATTTAAATCTTGTCCATCTTCAAAATAGCTATGTAAGCTTAATATTTTAACCATAATTTAAAAATAAATTTAATATTATAATGCTTAAGTAGTTTGTCAATGTGAGGCATTTAGTTAATAACATTTTTAGAAAATTCTGCTCATTACTCAATATGTAAATTGACTTATAAATAAATATTTTGAAAGCCAGAAAAGACTTTCTAATTATGTTTTATTTTATATTAGTGAGATCATACTTCTGGTAAAACCAACAATAAAAACTGGACAGATTGGTCAAAAATTGAATCAAAACTTGTTCATCAGATTGACCATCATTTTGCAGAGACAAAATCAAATATAGTTTTGGCATGAATGTAGTTACAGGCTGTACTTCTCCAAGTATTTCAATTATTCATCAATTAAATTCAGAAATTCAAAATAAATGTCCAAGGTAAAAGCTGAGGCAAAGTCTGGTGGGCAGATATCTGATGCGTCTTTAGAATTTATCACGAATGGAGAAGTATCTCTATTAAATATTACACGCAGTTAATTTTAAGAATATGGAGCTGGGAAGCTTCTCAAAAATAGAAAGTTCTCATATTTAGTTAGAGTGGCTGAATTTTTCATTTCTATAACGGTACATATTTGATAGACTACTCACATATAATGCATTTCAGATAAAAAATGTTAAAAATGTTGTTTGCAGTGTCCACAGAGTAAACATCTATTTTTCAAGCAAAAAAAATTTAAATATTTAAATATAAAAAATCTACTAGAAAAATTATTTTGGAGAGTTTGGGACTGAATGGTACATGATGCTAAATAATCAAATTGATTGGATTCTTCAATTTTCAGTCAGTAATTTCATATTGCACTCTAATAGATATAGACAGAATGGATTTGATTAAAGAAAATGACTTACCAAAAAAAATCATCTCCTGTTTAAAACTCGTGTATCCAGAAACAATTTTGAATGGCCAAACTAAGACTTTATTTACATACTTATATAATTTTCTTTGATCTTGTGATTTCAAAGAGCTTTATTACGTTGCTTTTTGAGTTGATTAAGCCTTACAACTTCACTAAATACTGTATTGCAATATTACAGATGTATCAGAGGAAAAAGCAAACTTTTTTTCCTTGTATAATTATTATTATTTTTTTTTTGGTTTTGAAATTAGGTAAAGAGAAGGAGTGATACCACAGATAAAGGTCTCTTTTTTCTTGAAATAAAATTTTAGTTTTGGAATAATTTTTAGATCTACCAAAAAGTTGCAAAGATAACACAAAATACCAATAGACTATATTGAGTTTCTCCTAATATTGACACTTCAGAGAACTGAACATTGTCACAACTATGAAATTAAAACTGGATAGTAGAGATAGTACAGTGGGTAGTGTTCTTGCATTGTACACACTGACCAGGGAATCAATCTCTTACATATCAGATGGCCCCTGAACACCACTAAGAATAATTCTTGAACACAAATCAGGAGTTACCCTTGAGCATCACTAGATGTAGGACTAGCTAAAACAAACAAACAGGCAAAAATACTACTCACAAATATACAAGCTTTACTTGTATTTCTTTTGTTTTTCCATTTAGTCCTTTTATATTGCAAGATCTAACTCAGGGAACCATACTGCATTTGCTTGTCAAATCTTGTACATCTCTTCCTACTAGTGTCAGTTTCTCAGTCTTTTCGTATTTTCATGACCTTAAGAGTTTTGGACAGTTCTAGTCATGTATTTTGAAAAATGTCACTAACATTCTTAATCCTGGTTAGATTGGGGTTATGTGCTTTTGCGATGTATAGCATAGATGCAAGCATAGTCTTCTCATTATATTATATCAGAAGATTTGTGACGTTAACGTGAATCTTGGAATGTTAGCCTTGATATCCATTTAAGGCTGTGTGTTCCAAGTTTTCTCACTGTAAAATTAACATTGACTTCCTTCTCATGATACTATTTGAAAGAGAATCTTTCTTGAGCATATAGTCTATTTCTGGTTATATTATATTCTTATTTAAATTATATAATATCACACTACTTATTTTATTGTTCAAATTGTTCTATATTTAAGTACAGGTAGCCCTTTCATGTTTACTAAAAGCTTATTTTTCAGAGCATTCTTTATAATATGTTATCCAGTATATTTTTAACTGACTACAAAGTTGATCAATATTTTAGATTTCTGAGGTTTTCTAGAACATAGTTACACTCTTTAAAAGGTAAAAATAACTGAAGTTTAGAGTATCTAATCTAAGTTCCCAAATCAGTAAAAGTAAATAATTGCATAAATATTATATTCTGAGGGAGGGACTACAGAGCATGAAAACCGGCAAAGCTTTGCAAAAGCCGGCTCCCTGTGTGTGACACCAGGCGGGGAAAATTTGCAAAAGTACACCGGCCCAGTGGGGCCCAACTGTGAAAAACTGTGAGTGTGACCTGTCTATGTCTGTCTACTGTCCTCTTGTGTGAAACTCTTGCGAGTGGGGCAAAAAGAGGCTCCAGAAACCTCGCTCGCCCAGACGCCATTTTCAGGGAGGGACTACAGAGCATGAAAAACGGCAAAGCTTTGCAAAAGCCGGTTCCCTGTGTGTGACACCAGGCGGGAAAAATCCGCGAAAGTACACCGGCCCAGTGGGGCCCAAATGTGAAAAACTGTGAGTGTGACCTGTCTATGTCTGTCTACTGTCCTCTTGCGTTAAACTCTTGCGAGTGGGGCAAAAAGAGGCTCCAGAAACCTCGCTCGCCCAGACGCCATTTTCAGGGAGGGACTACAGAGCATGAAAACCGGCAAAGCTTTGCAAAAGCCGGCTCCCTGTGTGTGACACCAGGCGGAAAAAATCCGCGAAAGTACACCGGCCCAGTGGGGCCCAACTGTGAAAAACTGTGAGTGTGACCTGTCTATGTCTGTCTACTGTCCTCTTGCTTGAAACTCCTGCGAGTGGGGCAAAAAGAGGCTCCAGCGGAGCACGGCCTCTCCACATCGCTACGCGGCCGTGCACTCTTTCTAAGGAAAGAACTCCATTGCAACAAGAAGGAAAAATCACACTAAGAACGGCGCTATATCACAGAATCAAACATTTCTCTCCGGACTGTCTTCTCTGTTGCATGCTCGGGCCTAAGATTTGACCCAGTGTGAGGCTTCATCCACGGAGTACTCCCCTCCCTTAGAGGTAAGTCAGCCCATCCAGAAAGGGAGGAGCCAGAGGAGTGTGCTGCCTGCATCATATAGAAAATGAATACCACCACAACACGTAGAAAAGCCCACAATACAAGTGTGACAATGGGGAAACAACGCAGGCCAGCATCAGACATAGAGAATGAAGATGACAATTCTGAGGCCCAGATAATGACCAACCAACTAATCAACCTCTCAGATAAGGACTTTAGACTAGCAATATGGAAGATGCTCAACGGACTCCAAGAAACCATGGATCAAGTTGAACAGAACACTAATAAGAACCAAGAAAATATGAAGACAGAAATCACAAAACTCCAAACTGAAATACCATGTCAACTAACAGGACTGAAAAAGTCAGTAAATGAAGTGAATGACAAAATGGATAAGCTCTGGGACAGGGTATCAGAAGCTGAGAATAAACTTGGTGCTGTGGAAGATGAGATACATAACAATTCCATACAGCAGGAGAGATTGGACAAAAAACTTTTTTTTTTTTTTTGGGCCACACCCGGTAACGCTCAGGGGTTACTCCTGGCTATGCGCTCAGAAGTCGCTCCTGGCTTTGGACAAAAAACTTAAAGCAAATGAGCAGACAATGGAAAAATTAGTCAAAGAATGGGAACAGATGAAAATAGAAGTCTATGATAAGATCAACAGAAACAACTTAAGATTCATTGGAGTCCCAGAGACCCAGGAAGAAAATTTCCAGGAAGAATCAATGGTCAAGAACATCATTAAAGAGAAACTTCCAGAGTTAAAGAATATATGTGATCAAATCCTGCATGCCCGAAGAGTACCAACCAAAAGAGACCCCAGAAAAACCACCCCAAGACACATCCTAGTCACAATGACAAATCCCACAGATAGAGACAGAATTCTGAAAACAGCAAGATCAAAAGGGGAAATCACGTTCAAGCAAGCTTCCCTGAGATTTACAGCAGACCTGTCACCAGAAACACTCAATGCCAGAAAGCAGTGGTGGGATATTGTGACAAGACTGAATGAAATGAATGCTTCACCCAGAATACTATACCCAGCAAAACTCACTTTCCGGTTTGACGGAAGAATACATGGCTTCACAGACAAAAAACAGCTCAGAAACTTCACAGACACAAAACCAGTCTTAAGAGAAAAACTGAAAGACCTAATCTAAGACAAGACTACCCAAAAGACACACCAAATTTTGAAATAAAGATGGCGTTAAATCCCAGGACAATTCTTTCTCTCAACGTCAATGGACTAAATGCACCAGTTAAGAGACACAGAGTGGCTAAATGGATCAAAAAACTCAATCCAACCTTCTGCTGCCTACAAGAAACGCACCTGAATAGTCAGAACAAACATAGACAAAATAAAAGGCTGGAGAAAAATTATCCAAGCAAACAATACCCATAAAAAAGCTGGAGTGGCCATACTAATATCAGATAATGCAAACTTTATACTCAGGAAGGTTGTAAGGGACAAAGATGGACATTTTATATTAATCAAGGGGTACGTAGAGCAGGAAGAATTCACTCTCCTAAACATATATGCACCGAATGAGGGGCCAGCAAAATATTTAATACAACTGTTGACAAATCTAAAAAATAATATCAACAACACCACAATAATTGTGGGGGAACTTAACACGGCTTTGTCAACACTGGATAGGTCAACCAGACTGAAACCCAACAAGAATATACTAGACCTGAGGAGAGAAATGGAAGAAAGAGGCCTAGTGGATATATATAGGACACTCCATCCCCAGAAACCTGGATACACATTCTTCTCCAATGTACATGGGACATTCTCCAGGATAGACTACATGCTGGCACATAAAACATACCTCCACAAGATCAAGAGGATAGAAATTTTGCAGACTACCGTCGCTGACCACAAGGCTCTGAAATTATTTGTGAACTCCAAAGGGACTCAGAAGAAACACTTTAACACCTGGAAGTTAAACAGCCTCATGCTCAATAACCAGTGGGTCCGAGATGAAATCAAGGAGGAAATAAAAAGGTTCCTGGAAACAAATGACAATAAAGACACAAACTATCAGAACTTATGGGACACAGTAAAAGTAGTAATGACAGGAAAATTTATAGCTTTGCAAGCACACATCAGAAAGGAAGAAGGAGCTTACCTGAGTAGCTTAATGACACAGCTAATAGAACTAGAAAATGCTCAACAAAAGGACCCAAGAATAGGAAGACAGAAGGAAATAACAAAGCTGAGAGCAGAAATCAATGAAGTGGAAACCCAAAAAACAATCCGAAAGATCAACGAAAGCAGAAGTTGGTTCTTTGAAAAAATAAACAAGATTGATAGACCACTGGCAAACCTAACAAAGAAAGAGAGAGAGAGAGAAACTTGATAACTCGTATCAGGAATGAAAAAGGAGAGATCACTACTGATATGACAGAGATTCAAAGGGTAATCAGAAATTACTTTGAAAAACTCTATGCCGCTAAAAATGAGAACCTGGAAGAAATGGATAAATTCTTGGACTCTTATAATCTTCCACGGTTGAAGGAAGAGGATGTAGCATATCTAAACACCCCCATCACCATTGATGAAATCAAAACAGTAATCAAATGTCTGCCGAAAAACAAAAGCCCAGGTCCAGATGGATTCACTAATGAATTCTTTCAAACTTTCCAAGAGGAACTACTGCCAATCTTGGCAAGACTCTTTCATGAAATTGAACAAACAGAAACACTTCCAAATAGCTTTTATGAAGCCAACATCACCTTGATACCTAAACCAGACAGAGACGCTACCAAAAAAGAAAATTACAGACCAATATCACTGATGAATGCAGATGCAAAGATCCTCAACAAAATCCTGGCAAATAGGATTCAATGCCTCGTTAAGAAGATCATCCACTACGATCAAGTAGGTTTCATCCCAGGAATGCAAGGCTGGTTTAACATCCGTAAATCTAACAACATAATACACAACATCAATAACAAGAAAAATAAAAACCACATGATCATATCAATAGATGTAGAGAAAGCATGTGATAAGGTCCAACACCCATTCTTGATCAAAACTCTCAGCAAGATGGGAATGGAGTGAACCTTTCTCAATATAGTGAAGGCCATCTACCACAAGCCAGTGGCAAATATTATCCTCAATGGAGAAAAACTGAAAGCCTTCCCTCTAAATTCTGGCACAAGACAAGGCTGTCCTCTCTCACCACTCCTATTCAACATAGCACTGGAAGTACTTGCTATAGCGATTAGGCAAGAAAAAGATATCAAGGGAATTCAGATAGGAAAGGAAGAAGTCAAGCTCTCACTGTTTACAGATGACATGATACTCTACTTAGAAAACCTTAAAGACTCTATAAAAAAGCTTCTAGAAACAATAGACTCATGTAGCAAGGTGGCAGGCTACAAAATTAACACACAAAAATCAATGGCCTATCTATACACCAATAGTAATAAAGATGAAATGGATATTAAGAAAACAACCCCATTCACAATAGTGCCACACAAACCCAAATATCTTGGAATCAACTTGACTAAATATGTGAAGGACCTATACAAAGAAAACTATAAAACTCTGCTCCAAGAAATAAGAGAGGACACACGGAAATGGAAACGCATACCCTGCTCATGGATTGGCAGGATTAACATCATCAAAATGGCAATACTCCCCAAGGCATTATACAGATTTAATGCCATCCCTCTAAAGATACCCATGACATTCTTCAAAGAACTGGATCAGACACTTTTGAAATTCATTTGGAACAATAAACACCCTAGAATAGCTAAAGCAATCATTGGGAAAAAGAATATGGGAGGAATTACTTTCCCCAACTTTAAACTGTACTACAAAGCAACAGTTATCAAAACAGCATGGTATTGGAATAAGGATAGGTCCTCAGATCAGTGGAATAGGCTTGAATATTCAGAAAATGTTCCCCAGACATACAACCACCTAATTTTTGATAAAGGAGCAGGAAATCCTAAATGGAGCAGGGAAAGCCTCTTCAACAAGTGGTATTGGCACAATTGGATAGCCAGTTGCAAAAAATTGAACTTAGACCCCCAGCTAACATCATGTATGAAGGTAAAATCCAAATGGATTAAAGACCTCGATATCAGCCCCAAAACCATAAGATATATAGAACAGCACATAGGCAAAACACTCCAGGACATCACAGGCATCTTCAAGGAGGAAACTGCACTCTCCAAGGAAGTGAAAGCAGAGATTAACAGATGGGAATATATTAAGCTGAGAAGCTTCTGCACCTCAAAGGAAATAGTGCCCAGGATACAAGAGCCCCCCACTGAGTGGGAGAAACTATTCACCCAATACCCATCAGATAAGGGGCTAATCTCCAAAATATACAAGGCACTGACAGAACTTTACAAGAAAAAAAACATCTAACCCCATCAAAAAATGGGGAGAAGAAATGAACAGACACTTTGACAAAGAAGAAATACACATGGCCAAAAGACACATGAAAAAATGTTCCACATCACTAATCATCAGGGAGATGCAAATCAAAACAACAATGAGATACCACCTCACACCCCAGAGAATGGCACACATCACAAAGAATGAGAATCAACAGTGTTGGCGGGGATGTGGAGAGAAAGGAACTCTTATCCACTGCTGGTGGGAATGCCGTCTAGTTCAACCTTTATGGAAAGCGATATGGAGATTCCTCCAAAAACTGGAAATCGAGCTCCCATACGATCCAGCTATACCACTCCTAGGAATATACCCTAGGAACACAAAAATACAATACAAAAACCCCTTCCTTACACCTATATTCATTGCAGCACTATTTACCATAACAAGACGCTGGAAACAACCAAGATGCCCTTTAACAGACGAATGGCTAAAGAAACTGTGGTACATATACACAATGGAATATTATGCAGCTGTCAGGAGAGATGAAGTCATGAAATTTTCCTATACATGGATGTACACGGAATCTATTATGCTGAGTGAAATAAGTCAGAGAGAGAGAGTAAAACGCAGAATGTTCTCACTCATCTATGGGTTTTAAGAAAAATGAAAGACATTCTTGCAATAATAATTTTCAGACACAAAAGAGAAAAGAGCTGGAACTTCCAGCTCACCTCAGGAAGCTCACCACAAAGAGTGATGAGTTTAATTAGGGAAATAACTAAATTTTGAACTGTCCTAATAATGAGAATGTATGAGGAAAATGGAGAGCCTGTCTAGAGTACAGGCGGGGGTCGGGTGGGGAGTAGGGAGACTTGGGACATTGGTGATGGGAATGTTGCACTGGTGATGGGTGGTGTTCTTTACATGACTGAAACCCAAACACAATCATGTATGTAATTAAGGTGTTTAAATAAATTAAAAAATATTATATTCTTTGTAGATAAAAAATAATATTTAGAGTCTAATTTTTCAAAAGTTTAAAGCTATATTAATGAATGAATAGCAAAGAGAGTGGAAAGAAGATATATTTTGCCATCAGATGAGTTGGGTGTCCCAATTATATTTTTTTCCTTTACCTTCACCCTAATTTTTTATTTTTGGGCCACACCCGGTGATGCTTGGGGGTTACTTCTACCTATGTGCTCAGAAATCACTCCTGGTTTGGGGGAGCATATGGGACCCCAGAGGATTGAACCGATGTCTGTTCTAGGCTAGCTTGGGCAAGGCAGATGCCTTACCATTTGCACCACAGCTCCAGCTCCCTATTCCTGTTTTTTTTTTTTTTTGGTTTTTTGGGCCACACCCGTTTGACGCTCAGGGGTTACTCCTGGCTATGCGCTCAGAAATCGCCCGTGGCTTGGGGGGACCATATGGGACGCCGGGGGATCGAACCGCGGTCCGTCCTACGCTAGCGCTTGCAAGGTAGACACCTTACCTCTAGCGCCACCTTCCCGGCCCCCATATTCCTGGTTTTTAATCAGTTTTATTAAACAAATGATACATGACATGACACATATATGTTCAGTTTATAGTTTAAAACATTTCTGTTGAATGTAATAGCAATTTGTCTACTGCATTTATCCACATACCTGTGACACTAGGGGTTTACTACTAGCTTGAAGCCAGTAGAATCATGCTATTTAGGGTATGACACCTAGGTAGGATCTTCTTCATTAATATCATGTGTTTTAGCCAGTAAGCTATATTTCTTTGGTTTCTACACTATTTAAAAAAACGTCTAAATTGATGATTTTCAAATATAACTTAGTAGAGGGCAACATGATTTACAAGAATTTTCTTCTGTTTTTAATATTTTATACCTTTTCTAGGCTAAGAGAAAGCTGCATAATTCTAATTTTCTCAGACAGAATTAAGATAAATTATCATCTCTGTATAATATAGGTATCTTTTTATACATATACATGAACACACAAATGCACATTTATGCACAGCAGTAACTGAATCCATTTTTTGATACATCATTGGTAGAGCTCTGGCAGAAAGTTCAAGCTCTAGAAATAAGAATTAGTCATCAAAATATTACGCGCAAATGAGGAAAAGCTACATTGATGTTTTCTTTAGGAATTTGTAAATGAGAATACAATAGTTTATAGTCAAGCCAGAGGAATTGGAGTTGTTGTAAACAAAGAAATTATTATAAAACAGTGAAACTGGAATGTGGACACAATAGTAGGAAAATAAACTCAGCCTTGAGAAAGAACATCAAGAACATTAACTTTTTATTAAAGATTGCCAAAATTCAAATAGATATAAAGAGATACTTATTATGTGCTAGGCTTTAAGGAGAGCTTTTTAAATTAAGATAGAGAGTACTCTCTGCTCTTTAGGAAATGTGAAAATTACCTATAGTCAACATAAAATATCAAGTAATGCAATTTTAACCTGAATCTAAAGAGTTGAATTTATATGCTTTTGTCAGTTCACACCCTTGGTAATAGCTATTCAGTAGCAATGAAGAAAGAGCACTTTTCAATTGGTTATTTTCAAAGCATACTGGAGAACCACGTGCTTATTGATATCACATTTCTGAAAATAGGCAAGTAATTTGAGGGAGTTGGACTGGGGAACATTGAGGTTTTTGGGTATGATGGGAAGCAAATAACAGAGAACTGATACCCAGACGTTAGCCTCCAACTTTCCAGATGTTAGATAAAATATGTATTGTTACAGTGAATGCCATCACTGAGAGAAAAATGTGGGATTAGCAACTGACTTATGAACACAAAAAATAATTTTTTTTGGGGGTCACACCCAGCAGCGCTCAGGGGTTACTCCTGGCTCTACATTCAGAAATCTCTCCTGGCAGGCTCGGGGACCATATGAGATGCCAGGACTCGAACCACCGTCCTTCTGCATGAAAGGCAAACGCCCTACCTCCATGCTATCTCTCCGGCACAAAAAATCATTTTTAAGGCCCACAGCTCTTCCCTGCTTTTTTGCAGGTTGTAGGATATTCTTGTTTTGGGCCACACCAATGTTAATAAGGGTTTACACATGATTCAGTCAGAGATCACTCCAGAAGGAGATTGAAGAACAATATGGTGTACCAGGGATAGAACCCAATTAAGTTATATTCAATGTAAAGGTCATGCCTGCTATACAATCACTCTAGCCCCTGTATGATACTTTTATCACTGATGCATATAATTAATCACTGATAATTAAGAGTGTGCCAAATTTACTTCCTGAAAACCTTATTAGAACTTATTAGATGTTCTAATAAAAACTTATTAAAAGTTTTAGTATTTAAAGTTTATGGGATCTCTATTTTATTTCAAATTGTGTAACACAGGGGCTGCAACAATAGTAACAAGGAGAGAACATTTGCCTTGCGTGTGTCCCACTCCAGTTTAATCTCCAGCCCCTCAGACGGTTCTCTCAAATCCACCAACACTATTAGGAGTGAACACTTTAGCATAGAGCAAGGAGGAAGGCTTGAGCTCTGCCAGGTGAGGCACAAACAATGAAAACAATCAATAGAGTTGTGTAGCATATTATTATTATAGATTTTTTCCAAATGTTAGAAAATTTATTGCAGTGATCTACAATAAATGGGCAAAAGTAGAGATATACTACTAAAATGTACTTAGATGGAAGAAGTTGTAATTTAAAGATACACTATTTGATTGATTGATATTTTTGACTTCTTTATTTTGGTGTAGATATTGAAGTTGATGTCTCCAATTTTATTTTTTTTATTTATTTTTATTTTTTTTTTGTTTTTGGGCCACACCCAGCGGTGCTCAGATTACTCCTGGCTGTCTGCTCAGAAATAGCTCCTGGCAGGCACGGGGGACCATATGGGACACCAGGATTCGAACCAACCACTTTTGGTCCTGGATCGGCTGCTTGCAAGGCAAACGCCGCTGTGCTATCTCTCCGGGCCCTATGTTGTTTTATTTTATCTTTCTCTTTTTTCTTGCACTCGGCATGGTTTGATTTCAGGACCGAGACTATTGTGTGCTGCTTGTCTTTATTGCTATAGTGCTCACTGGATATTTTATTTGATATTTCTTTCTGTATGGTTGTGGTGTTTCAATTACCTTTTTCCTGTCTCCTCTCAAACTGAGGCTGAAAGCCTCTAGAAGGACTCCGCCCATTTGATTTTTTACCCCATTCTATTGCTTTTTTTTTCCTTCAAACAAAATCACATAACTCGATCTAGCTCCACCTCTCAAATAGTGGGGGAAACAAGGGAGGGTACCAATACCAAACAGATATATGATTACTAGTAGTTAGCTAGACACAGAGGGAACCACTTACTCTAGCAGCCTGGGGGGGGGGGGTGTGTGATGGTAGGGATATGCGTTGCAGGAAGGGAACAAGGGTAAAGAGAAGACAAATTTGGTGATGGGTATTCCCCTGATTCAATGTTAATATGCATCTAAAATACTACTGTGAAAGATATGTAAGCCAATATGGTCAAAATAAAAATTAAAAAAAAAACTTAAAAAAAAAAAAAGAAAGAAAGATACACTATTTGCTTAAAGTCTAACAGAGAGAAAAGTCTTAGAGACTATTTTTAAACTACACTTAGTGGTGCTCAGGACTTACTTATGGCTCTATGCTCAGGGTTCTCTCCTTGGGCAACCAATTAGATACCAGAAATTGAACCCAGGTTGGCCACATGCAAGGCAAGCAGCCTACCTGCTATATTTACTATCTTTGCAGCTACATAAAGACTCTTGATACAACAAAACATTTGTTGTTCATTTGTAGAACAAAATTCTATGCTCACAGAATAATAGGTCTCAAATTGAGGTCCTAAATAGAACTCATACGTATATAATTCAATCATTTACTGATTATTTGGGATAGAAAATTTTTCTCAGAGGGGAAATCTAAATGAATCATCTGATTTTGTTTGAACTTTAATCTCCTGGATTTCTTCCAGAAAAAGAGTTAGATGGCATATTTGGAGACATGCTTCTTCTTGCTGCCTTGTTTCCTATTTACCTTTTCCAAGCTGAAAGTATATTCAATTAAGTTATGTTATACCATAGAATCATTGGCAGTTAGCTCTTGGAAGCTGTACAGTTTGTTTTAAGAACAGTATTTGAGGCCAGATCATTATACCAGGCTAGCACAGACATGCTTCTCATTAGCCCTTCTATTTTAAAGGGAAACTGTATGCTGAGCTAACAATTTCACTCACTAAAATTTTTAGGAAAATCAGTCTGAGAAATGGTCTCCAGAGGACCTCAACTTCAGATATTATTAAAGTTCATCAACTACATATTAAGCAGATGCATAAAATAGATTAACAATAATGAAAGAATGACTCATTACCTTGAAGACTAATTCATAAGACTAAAAAAAAAAAGAAACATTGCTAAAACTTAATAAAGAGGAGAGAACTATGTCATCTGTCAACTATAGCAAAAACAGATTGTTGGGACTAGGCCACATTATATCTATTAGCCAAGCTATTATATAAAATTTTGTTGGTGATTTTAAGAAAATGAATCAAAATTAAATCCAGAGAAATGATATATACTTACAGAACCTTCCGTCTTTTGAATCAGAAAAAAAAAAATCACAGACGTGTTAAATTATCTTAAAGAAAATGCCTGAGTATTGTGGATAGCAAAATTCAATAAAGAGAACACAGATAACCACAAAGTTAAAGTATCTTCACTACTCCTTGCAGTTGTTTTGGGCACTATTCCCCCTTGTTCTCACCTCCAAATTTATATATTGATATCCTAACATTGAGAACACCAGAATGTATCTATATTTGGAAATAAGATCTTTAGATAGGTAATGAAATAAAATGAAGTCGCTGGGTAGATTATAGACAATATGACTGGCCCTAATCCAGGAAGAGGAGGAATTTTGGACACAGATTAACACAGTGCAGGAAGATGATGTGAGGTGCAGGGAAAAAACTCTTGTCCATAAGGTAAAGAACAATATTTACTGTGCCAGGGCAGGAGGGGAAAAATCAAAAATGCAAAAAGCACAAAACCTTGGTATTTTATATATATATATATATATATATATATATATATATATATATATATATATATATATATACATATATATATATACATATATATCTTTTACCTTCATTTATTATTGTTATTATTATTTTTATTTACCTATCTATTTTGGTCGATTTCTCTGTTTGGGTGTGATTATTGAAATCGTTGTCCCCAATTATACTTATTTTTTTCTATTCTTTTCTTTTCCTTCGTTATGTGCTATGCCATGTTTCTTATTTCAAGACCATGGCGTGCCTTTGGTTTGTTTGTTTTTGTTTTGTTTTTGTTTGTTTGTTTTGCTTTGTTTTTCGTCTGTTTTTTGTGGTGCTTATCGATATAGCTGGAGTCCTCACTGGATAATTGACACTTTTTTTGGTACTGGTGGAGTGTTTCACCTTCTTTCTCTCCTTCATCTCCCAAATCGATGATGAGAGCCTCTAGAAGGATTCCACCCATTTTGGGAGTATTAGACTCCTACCCCAGTTTATTTATCTCCTCCTTTTCAGGCAAAACCACGCAACTTGAACTAGCTAGTCCTGCCTACAGTTAGAGGGGGAGATAAGGGAGGCATCAAGACCAAACAGGTGCAAGACTACTAAGTAGTGGGTTGGATACAGAGGGGACCACATATTCTAGCCGTCCTGGGGGTGAGGGAAGAGGAAATGGGAGGTAGGACAAAAACGGAGGGGTAGAGAGGGCAATTTGGGGATGGGAATCCCCCCTGATTTTATGTAAATATGTACCTAAAATGTTATTGTCAACTGTATGTAAGACACTATGATCAAAATAAAAATTATATTAAAAAAAAAAAAAAAGAAAGAAGACTGCAACAGTCCTGCCCTCTTCTTTTGCAAAACAAGCCAATCGGTTTACATCTTGACCACAAAATAAAACTTCCTGAGCTACAAGGCAATTAACTTCTGCCATTTAAGTCACTCAATGTATATACTAGTAAATGACCAATAAGAAGACTTGAAATTTAGCCATCAATCTGCCATCACTTGCTAGCTTTCTTTTGGAAGAAAGTTCTGGCCCTGCCTGCTGATATTTGCAGGGCCAGAGGAAAGAATGAATGAAGGTCCACATTTTACCCTATAAAATAAACTATTAGGACACAACCCATGATAATCAGGGCATACACCTGTCTCTGTGCTCAGAGATCATTCCTGGTGAGGCTTGGGCATTGTTTTGGGTGCTGGGGATGTGAGTATGCTATACACTATACTAACTGGTGCCTCCATATCTCTTCAATAAAAATATTAATTTATAATATTTTTCTCTCAACTATAAATTAAACTCAAACTTAAAAGCACAAAGATTTATTCTTTTGCTTTGTCATCTTTGGCATAGATTTAAAATGTTATGGTTTATAATTTTTAGTTATGATATTTAAATTATTGAATGTAGTAAAAAAGGTCAACGGGATGTACATTTTTATGAGATATGGATATTCTCTTGGTAAGAGGACAAGTCATATATAACATGCAATTGATCATGTATTTATCTTGTTCACATTAATTTTTATCTTCATTTTAGTGCAACTAATAATTATATTAGTGTAATCAAATTTTTTCCTGGTGTATATGTTGCCTGGGTACATACTGCCCAAGCATATGTACTCTGGCCCTCTCTGTCTTTGGAGAAGACTGCATTCTTCCTTGAATTCATTACTTTCTCTCTTTCTCTCCTCTCTCGGAATTTCTAAATAAAAATTGTTTTTACTTAAAATATTTTTCTGATTTATGTCCTATAATAATTAATTTTAAGGTGCATATAATTTGTATATATTTTATCACAATGTGAACTAAATGATGTAAATTCTTGTTTTTTTTGTGTGTGTGTGTGTGTGTGTGTGTGTGTGTGTTTGGGTTACACCCAGCAGCACTCCTGGCTCTGTGCTCAGAAATCACTCCTGGCAGGCTCCAGGGACCATATGAGATGCCGGGATTTGAACCACAGTCCCTTTGCATGCAAGACAAATGTCCTACCTTCATGCTATCTCTCCGGCCCCAGTGAATTCTTTTTATGTAAGTACAATTTGAATTATTTTCTGAAATATAAGTTAAACAGATTGCAAACATTTATTTTTATGTCATGTTTTCTAAAATATGGTTAATCAATTATAATCATAATTTAATGGAAGACTTAAAATTATAACTGGTAAAGATTAAGTCCTTCAGAAATTACTTAGATAATGTAATACAAATCATTAATGTGTTATTTAAATATTTAAAAATAATCACATTTTTTTGTGTTCAGTATTAGTTGACCTAAGTTCAGTATTCCTTAGTTGACCAAGCAAAAAAAAGCATGCTTTTTTTTTTTGGGGGGGGGGGTGTGTCACACCTGGCAGTGCTCAGGGGTTACTCCTGGCTTTATGCTCAGAAATCGTTCCTGGCAAACTCAGGCGAACATATGGGTTGCGGGGATTCGAGCCACCGTCCTTCTGCATGTAAGGCAAACACCTTTCCTCCATGCTATCTCTCTGCCCTGCATGCTTTGTTTTGACAGAGAAGGATTAACATAAATATGATTGAAAACTGAAAAGTAACAGTGATAATTTTATATTGTAAAACGTTATTCAGTTGTCAAATAAAAGAGTTATCAATCCAGACAAATTTTAGATCACAAAATGGACTCAAATTAGAGCATTTAGAGAGCAAGTAAATGGACTCTCATTACTACTAGGAAAGTAGTGCAACGATATGTTTTACGCAAAATATTTCATTCACTTATTTAACACTTTATTTATGTGGAGGTTGTACATCTGATTTTCTTTTTTTTTTTTTTTTTTTTTTTGTGGTTTTTGGGTCACACCCGGCAGTGCTCAGGGGTTATTCCTGGCTCCAGGCTCAGAAATTGCTCCTGGCAGGCACGGGGGACCATATGGGACGCCGGGATTCGAACCGATGACCTCCTGCATGAAAGGCAAACGCCTTACCTCCATGCTATCTCTCCGGCCCCACATCTGATTTTCTTATCAGGGGCTACACTGGGTAGTGCCTAGGGGTACCATTTGCAAATCTGGGATTTGGACCATTGTCATCGTGAAGCAGGAGAGAAGGTAAATGTCTTAATTTCTGATTTGATTTTATCTCTCTGGCCCCTTAGCACAATACTTTATTTTTTTTTAATTTTGGGATCATATCAGTGGTGCTCAGGATTGACTCATGCCTCTGTTCTCAGGAAAAACTATCAATGGTGGTCCAGGGACCACATAGGTTTCCAGGGATCAAACTTTGATCTGCCATAGGCAGGTGTTCTACCCATTGTATTGTGGTCTCAGCCAACAGCACAACAATTTAGAGGATACCCTTAGTCATAAATTATCCCTCTCTCCTGCACATATTCGGGGTACTCATGTAGTTGCCTTTCTTTTAAGAACATAGAGTAATAAGTGAATAGAAGCATTTCCTTGAATCCTGACTTGTGTAGTTTTTTTTGGTTACTTTGTTTTCGTGTGGGGGCCACAGTCCAGTAGTCCAGGGCTTATTCGTGGCATTCTGTTTAGTGATCGCTGAAGATTGCTGAAGATTATGGGGCTACTGTATGCAGTTTTGGGGATCAAACCCTGGAGGAACACATGCAATGTAAGTAACGTAAACTACTGTACTATATCTCTGACCCAATCACATGTCAATTTTAATTTACATCATGGAAAATGATGAGGTTAATTTCCAGACCTTGAGTTACAAAGATTCTCATGTATTCTTCAATAAACAAAAATGTGTGTGTTTCATTTGTTCATATTTCAGTGTTTGTTATATATTGTGTCCTTTAAAAGAGAGGAGATATCTTGGGGTCAGAGCGGTAGTGCAAGTCGAAAGGCCTTGCTCGCGCTAGTCCAGGAGGACCATGGTTTGATGCCCAGGCTTCCCCTATGTTTCCCCAAGCCAGGAGCGATTTTTGAGCGCATAAACCAGGAGTAACCCCTGAGCATCACCGGGTGTGGCCAAAAAAAAAATAAAAATAAAAAAGTGGAGATACCTGCCATTCCTGCATATGTCAGAGAATGTGATAGATCCAATAATGATTCTCCCAAATTCAGTTTTATGCCAAATTGCAGCTATTTATAGGTGTGGTATTTGAAGGATTAATTATTTAAGGAATTTGAGATGAAGTTATTTTGATAGGGTATTCTTCTATGATGTCTTTATAAAAGTTAGAGGACATAAACACACAAGGAAAAGGCCATATAATTTAAAGGCTTTAACCTCAGATAGTAAAGTGTAGTCCTTAAGGAAAGAAATGGAAGTGCAAACTGTTGAAAGAAGCAAGAGAGGATTTTTTTTTCTAGACTTCAGAAGGAGAACGACACTTTTGGCACACCGTTTTTTATATGAAACCTCCAGAATGTTGACCAAAAATACAAGCATTCTTCAGAGACTTCTGAACTGCAAAACTTTGGTACTATCATCTTAGGACTCTAACATAGTGTGGTAAAGGCTAGTTAATCACTTTGAGGCATTGGCTATGTTTTTCTTCCAAAGAGCATTTTTCACAAAAGTCAGAATAATGGAGAAAAAGGAAAAAAAAAAATCAGCTCATTTGACTTTCATTTTCAGTAAGATATATTAATGTTTCTTCTAAGTTGTTATACATTTTTTCATTGAAAACTGTCATTGCTTGCTCATTGTTTCCAGGTTAACCAGGACAGAATGAGTTTCACAGCCTGTGTTTAGTGAACAGATACAGTCTCATCATGTTTTCTGTAGTGAGTAGAGTCAACCACAGTGCTTAGAAAGTTTACTGAAAGAAAATTTTCCATTAGTAACTAGGATATTAGAGCTCTGAAAGTCAATTCCTATAGTTAACTGGTAACTATAGGATTCAGTAGGATTAATACACAAATTCATTGCAATTTTCTGTTTGGGATGAAAAAGATTTTTTAAAAAGTTTCTGGGAGGAGCTCATGGGCTCATGGGGCACCCTGGGTTTTCCCCACTCCCAGGCCGGGTCTAGAGGGTGGATCAGGGGGTGTAGTTTGATCTGGGGTGAGGCAAATAATTTCTCAGCTATACTCAGTCTATCACTGCCATTTTCATACCAGTCCACATTTTGAAACCGATCATATGCTCCTCCCAACCATCAGTACCCCAGATTTACCCTTCTTAACTTCAGTAACACACAGCTTCAATCTCTGACTAAAGACATACAGTAGATCTTACAAATCCCAGAACTATTTAGAAGGACACAAATCGAACACATATTGAACACATATATTTTTTGAATATTTTATGGTTATTTTCTTTAACTGCTGTAACTCTCTATATATTCTTCTACCATGATGTTTCTATCCACTTTTCATCCTGTCTTTTCTTTGTAAGCTGTTCAGTAAGGATTGTGGTGGAACTATCCCTCAGTTTGATGCCTATGATTGAACTATGTCATGGAAATTGCTGGTCTTGTTCCTATTGCGTCCAGATGCACCAATAACGCTTCGTGGCATTGATCCTTGTTTGCATAGACACATTAAAATGGGAAAACACTATACATACAGATTAGTTATTATCTAATAAATCTCATTACAATGTACCTTACACCCTGAATATTGATATAATGACCTGGCATAGGCCTCAGTTGAATGGGCATTCTCCATTCACGCTGGAACCAGGCAAGCTATCTACGAAACATCCAAGGTCTTTTATAGCAACAGTTGGAAGCAGTCCTCTACCAGGAAAGACACTACCAAGGGTGTGACATCGACCTCCTAATAAGACACTTCCGTTTACACTGAGAAGACGTGACAACAACAATGACCTGCGAGAAGACATGACAACAACGATGACCTGCTCTACAGGACATGGTTCTCTCTATTGCCCCTTAAGTGTGAGGTGAAACGAGAGGATGCTCTGCACCATCCTGACTGCAATATGGGATATGCAGACTCCAGGATCTTTAATACAGAAGAATGATACCAACAACAGAGACTATGTGAGGAATGGAGGTGTATTGCCACTACAGACTATGACTTGAATTGGACAAACTAGTTTGCCTGGAGCCTAGAGTCAGTCCTGTGCCAGGAAACTTCAGGGGTAGGGTCTCCATGTATTTAGACCATAATTTGTCTTTCCATGTCCCTTATGTTTTGGTGGGCCTATGCAAACAAATGCCACTTTAATATCGTTTTTTACTATGTTCTCTTGACTCCAATCCTTAAGAAAAACAACCCATTAAAACTTTTGAGGTTAACTTAAACTAGTAAGCATGTGCATGGAACTAGATAAATGTACTTTGCCCTCAATGTTTAAAGAGTTACATAAGTCTAATATCTTTAGATTATATGGTGTGCTGCTAAGAAACAATATGTACTACAACTGGGGATTTGAGGGACAAAGTAATTGTATTGTACATGGGTTCAGTTTTGTTTTTCTTAATGTTCTTTGACTGAAAGTTCAAGGCTGGGATATCATCGATGGAACTACTGAGAATCCTGTTTATGGGTGATTGGGCTTCCACTGTAACTTTACCCTGTCCTCTTTCTTTGCATCTTTGTTGTCATAATTAAAATAATAAAAAAAATAATTAATAAAAAAAAAAAAAAAAAAAAAAGTTTAAACTATGACTACTGATGTACCCGCAATCTATCTACAGGCATACATTTTTTGTTTTTCCGAGTTCTTAATCATGAAATATATAATATATAATATGATATATTTAAAAATCTAACAATTTTGATTTAGAACCAAAATTAAATTTCTTAATATTATTTGTTTTTTTTTAACATTCATTTTTAACATGTTACTAAAAAGAGGTATATATTTCTCAACACTATTTCTGGGCTGTGACAGGGACCTGATCCACTTGGTGTTGCTGGATTTGAAATTTCAGCCAGTTTATTCCTGTTTCTGGAATATAACTTCAACTATATTGCAGTGGCAGAGCAGCGATCTACAGAGTAAGTTTATAGGTCAGAATTATTACTTGTCAGATTACTAACACCTCTGGCAGCTTAAGTGATTTTTTTTAAAATAAAAAGTAATCTCTTTCTTCCTTGCATCATGCAACTTTACAGTTATATAGCAAATTATCTTATAAATGATTGCAGATCTTCAATTCAGTTCTCTTAAATGATTTACACATTGTTCTCAGAAACCCTCCAAATATACTGTAGGGCAACAGGTGCTTAAAGTGCCTCTAGAGAGAATACATCCATCAGGATGTCGTTGTATTTTCTACGCAAATAGTCTTTATTTACTTTCGCCTGCAACCCATAGTCATGCTTTTTACAGAATTTTTCCACATTCTAGATTTTTTTGGGTCAAAGTACCAAAACTTTGTGACCATGAATTTTTCTATATATTTCATATTCCATTAGAGCATTGTTACCTTGGTTCTCAGCTCACCACATGCTACATCTTTTTCCAATGCATCATAATATGCAGAGGTTTTGTTTTGTATATAACTTTATGAAGGTTTTTCTTGTAATAAAAACTCAATGTATTAACAACCCTTAAAATATTCTTCATCAAATATAATGGTTTTGGGATTTTACTCAGGATAACTACAGAATAAAATCTATGGCATAATATCATTCTGAATAGAGTATAAGATAATTCTCCATAGCATCTAAAGACCTAAATGATTCTTTTGTTTATATGTTAATATTTGCCCCTTTAGGTGAACACGTAAAAAAAATGTGCCTCATTATAAATTGAGTTTTCTTTTTTTTTTTTCTTTTTTTTTTTTTTTTTGGTTTTTGGGTCACACCCGGTGACGCTCAGGGGTTACTCCTGGCTATGTGCTCAGAAGTCGCTCCTGGCTTGGGGGACCATATGGGATGCCGGGGGATCGAACCGCGGTCCGTCCAAGGCTAGCGCAGGTAAGGCAGGCACCTTACCTCCAGCGCCACCGCCCGGCCCCAAATTGAGTTTTCTAAGTAAGACTTACAAGTCTTACTTCTAAGACTAGAAATATGCTGCAAAGATATTTTTCCAGAAAATAAATTTGATAAAGGGAATAACAGAGCCAACTATTTTTTTTTTATTTTTGATGATATGGGCCACAACTGTGAGCTGAATGTATCTGTGCTTTTTAAAATTATGTAAATCTTTGGGCTGGAGCGGTAGCACAAGTGTTAAGATGTCTGTCCTTGTGCGCGCTAGCCTAGGACAGACCATGATTTGATCCCCCAATGTCCCATATGGTCCCCCAAGCCAGGAGCAATTTCTGAGTGCATAGCCAGGAGTAACCCCTGAGCATCACTGGATATGGCCAAAAAACAAAAATATATATGTAAATATAAGTTTTTATCTTATTATCAATCAAGAAATGTCAGTAAGCTAGCATTCAGCAAATATAATATTTTTCCAACATAATCTGGCTCAAAACTATATTTTTACTAGATCTCCAGTGCACATGACCAAGGAGTAGACTGCTGAAAAAGCACAGAGGAAGTAGTCTAGTCTTAAAAACAAACCAATGACTATATCTGTCAGGATATTTCCCCAATAATGCAGCCTACAAAAGTCCAAACTCAAATTAGTATGAGCAAATATAGATGGATATTAATTCTTAAAGCAGAAATAAAGCTAACTCTAGCATAGTCATAAGGACAATCTAAGAAGATAGAGGTCATCAACTTAGAAAATCTGTCTTTCTAAATTAGTTGAATTAACTTAATTTTTAATTTTGGTTCTGTGCTCAGGGATTATACCTGTAAGGGTCAAGAGACTATATTGTGCCAGAGACCGAACCTGCATTGGCCAATGCAAGGCAAGCACCTACCTGCTGTACTCTCTTTTTTATCACTTAATTATCTTTTAGGAGACGCAGGTGGATTTTCTCCAAGTATGGCTGGAAATCCTGATTTATAATCTTCAAGCACATATTTTGAGAGGAAAATACTTCCTTTTCTCCCAGTTTTAGATAATAAATTCTCTTAGTTTTCTGAGTCAGTAACTTTATACCACAAATCTTCCTGGGCTTTAACTTAAACTAAATAAATAATAACAACTATTAGGAGGATAGGAATCTATAGATAAAGTGAACCATGAAAACAATGGATAGATGATAGACTAGATTTACCCTTCCTTAATTTATAATCACCTAAATTTCTACCAAAAAATTTAATTTACAGATTTACTTAACTTCACAGAAGATTGGAGGCCAGCCTTAGACATTATTTAACTGGCAGAAATGAGATATAAAACATTTGGTCATTGTCTCAAGAAATTGTCAGGCTGTCACTAGATTGCATAGAATCTTTTAGACAAGATCAACTATTTTCAGAGTAGTAGAATAATTCCCTTCACCTAATGAATGTCAAGTTCTGCTCATTAAATTAGCCATTTCTTCAATTCTATGAAGATATGGTAACAGCGCTCCTTCCAGAAATGCCTTGTAAAGATATATAAATTTTATATCTCCTTCAGGAATCTTACCTTTCTCTTCTACCAGGAAGAAGCCAGAATGGTGCAAATTTAGTCAGATGCTTATCGTTCAATTATGTCCCAAGACCAGGGAAAAGAGATACTGTGGTTGATCCTATCCAAAACAAATGTCAGCCATATTAATGACTGCATGAGTGTACAGCATTTCACCTTAAAATAAATAGATATGGGGTTCATAGTTGAAATGCAATCACCAATAACCATTTAAAGCCATACACTCTTATAAGAAAGTAAGAATAGGCTTGTCTGTTAATTTGGAAAATTTGACACCTAAATAAATATGTAATAGAAATATTGAGTAAAATAAGGGAGATCCATTAATAGTTGGTTACACAAATTTAACCCTCACAAATACTTAAAAGAATGAGAAAGAGTGTGTATGTGTGTTTCTCTGGGGATAGCAGGTGTCTATATATAGAGATATAAAGAGAGGTATATATATCTATATCTCCAAATCATAGCGGGTTTCATAAAAATCTTAATGTGTAACTCTTTTTTTTGTTTGTTTGTTTTTTGGTCACACTGGGCAGTGCTCAGGGGTTACTCCCAGCTCTATGCTCAGAAATCGCTCCTGGCAGGCTCAGGGGACCATATGAAATGCCGGGATTTGAACCACTGACCTTCTGCATGAAAGGCAAACACCTTACCTCCATGCTATCTTTCTGGCCCCAATGTGTGACTCTTAAAATTATAAGAATACATGTGTTGCCAACTTCCTAGGGAGTTGGGTTGATGGAAATACAGGAACAATTAGGAGCAAAAGTTGCTGCTATTTGGGGGAGTTAAGAGCAATTTTCAAAGATGCAAAGTATATGAATTTCATGGATATATATATATATGTATATATATTCATTATAGGTAATTTGCCTCAAGTTGTTTCTGCTAAAGGATCAAGCTCTCAAATTGAGTATATATGAGAATGAACAACTGGGAAAAAACAGGAGCATAGGGAAAATCAGGTATTTTTCATGAAAGACCTGTTACAACATCATGGGAGTTGAACCAAATGGCAGTCTGAATTCCTGTTGACCTGTATTCAGTGTTTCTCTTTGCAGAAAAATTATAAATCTCTGCTCTTATATATACTCAGTGTGAACAGTTGCAGGTGAGAAATATGTCTCTATGGAAAAACTTAAGAAACATTCACTTTCAGAATGTTCTGTGTGGAAGGGTAGGAGCAATAGCACAGTGGTGGGTAGTTTGCGTTGTACACAGCCAAGACTGGACACTCCCGGGATCAATTCCCAGCATCTCATATGGTCCCCTGAGCCTGCCAGGAGCAATTTCTGAGCACCACTGGTTGTGGTCCCCAAACAAAACAAAACAAAGAATGTTCCCTGTAGAGCCTTCCTTATCTCAAGCTTCTAAAAAAATCTGCATGTTAATTAAGCAAAAAAAAAAAAACTCAAAACGATTATTTGAGATAATTTTGAGGAGTCAGTGGTTACCACTGCATAGTGAGACCATTACTTTTACCAGAGATCTGTCTCTGAGTGTGTTAGCTTCCAAAAGCTCTGAGAATGACTCCTGAGGTCTAGTTTCAAGTATTTGCTGAGGCTTAGTGGTTAGATCAGAGATTAAAAGTGAGTATGAAGCTTTGGTTCAATCCCAATATTCCTCCTGAAGCCCGGGTGCTGGCAGCTGTGCTGTGGGATCTCTCCTGCTCTAACAGTGTGTGGTCTCAGGGGGGCAGCCAGATGTGTGCAAGCAACCATAGCTGAAGGGTAGGACCCTTGGCAAACATCACAGTTAAATGTGTGAACACCACAGGTAAGCTGTTATAATCCTTTGTTAAAACAACAACCACCATCTAAAAAAGAGAGCTAAGGGAATAAAAAAATAAGGAAATAAACCAATAGACAAAACATAATTTCCATTTATAGATAGTAAAATAAAAATCTATCAAGTAAAGATGTTCCTCTTTCATTGTACCTGCAACTCCATCCTTATCTTAAAAGATCAGGCTGATAAGGAGATGAATACCTAAGACTGTTAATATTTGGGCTATTGCATGGGAAAGAATATTCTAACAAGTGAATTGAGATTATACTGGTATGGTCATGTATGTGATTATAGGACTATTGAGAGCTTGACAGTGACCTGAAAAGGTAGGTTCAAACCATTGACAACCTTAATGTACCGGTAAAACAAGATTTTCCTGCCAGAAACTCTTCCCATAACAGTTAAAAACCAAAGCCAGCTAAGCAAATAAGAAATTAATTTATAAAAACTAAACTTTTCCTCTAACGAACAGAATTAGAGGAGAGTTGGAAATGAAAAAGAATCAGAAGCACATAGAATACATTGAGCTTATTTTATATGCCCACTTTTTAATATGTCTTCATACATAACATAAGCAATATTGAGGGTTCATTTTAAAATATAAATTGACTATAGATCTAAAACATATTTGAGATGCAAATAAGTGGATAACAGATCTATTTTGCATTTGTGGATAAGAATAACATTAGGCAGGATTTGGTTGTTTTGTTTTGGTTATTGTGCTTATTGTTTGATAGAAAGAAGCTGATGCACAGACATTGGTAGTGCTGATGATTGTGGGAGGAACTTACCTAGTTTTAAGAATAGCACTAAAACATTGATTCTCTTTTGCAATAGCGTCTCTATTGATATGCTTAGTAAACTTGAGCAATTCTCTGCGCTTTTTATATTATGATTCCTTCATCTATGAAATGAGAATAACTGACTTGTCAACTTTATGTGAAAGCTAATGAGTACCTGTGAGCCTTCAAAATATAGTGTTCCATAAATATTAAATGGTGAAAGATACACATACTTGTGAAAATTATAATATTGCTATAATTTGAAAACTTTTCATCTTTATTTATTTAAAATAGAAATGGCCACACTTTAAAGACACTCCTAATATATCTTTGAAAATATATCTTTTAGGGGCCAGAGCAATAGCACAGTGGTAAGGCGTTTGCCTGGAAAACGGCCAACATAGGGCAGAACCCGGTTCAAATCATGGTATCCCATATGAACCCTCAAGCCTGCCAGGAGAGACTTTTCAGTGTGGAGCCAAGAGTATCACCTGAGCGCTCACCCACAAAAAACTTTTAAAATGTACCATAAAAGATGACTATTCAGGGACCAGATTGGTGGTGCAAGCGGTAAGGCATCTACCTTGCCCATGCTAGCCTAGGACAGACCATAATTTGATTCCCCAGGGTCCCATATGGTCCCCCAAGACAGGAGCAATGCCTGAGCACAGCATCACTGGGTGTGACCCCCAAACCCCCCAAAAGATGATTATTCAGCATAATTTTTGTATGCAAATTTTCACAAATATTTGATTAGAAGCTTTTATGCATGCTTATAATAATATTGGAATAATCACATATTTATGAATTGTATCATAGAATATAAAATAGGAGAAATTCTTAGTCAATGCCTAATATATACTTTTACTCTTTGCTCAGACTTGTATTCTTGTTGTCATGAGAAGCTCAATAATCATATTACTTATCACGTGGCAAATTATCACATGGCTAATCCATCTGATATTGCCCTCTGCCATTTGAAGTAAAGACTTTTCTATATTTTCAATATCTTTTTTTTAATATAATTTTTATTTTGATCATAGTGTCTTACATATTGTTGACAATAACATTTTAGGTACATATTTACATAAAATCAGGGGGGATTCCCATCACCAAATTGTCCTCCCTACACCTCCGTTTTTGTCCTACCTCCCATTTCCTCTTCCCTCACCCCCAGGACGGCTAGAATATGTGGTCCCCTCTGTATCCAACCCACTACTTAGTAGTCTTGCACCTGTTTGGTCTTGATGCCTCCCTTATCTCCCCCTCTAACTGTAGGCAGGACTAGCTAGTTCAAGTTGCGTGGTTTTGCCGGAAAAAGAGAAGATATATAAACTGGGGTAAGAGTCTAATACTCCAAAAATGGGTGGAATCCTTCTAGAGGCTCTCATCATTGATTTGGGAGATGAAGGAGAAAAAGAAGGTAAAACACTCCACCAGTACCAAAAAAAAAAAAAAAAAAAGTGTCAATTATCCAGTGAGGACTCCAGCTATATCGATAAGCACCACAAAAAATAGACGAAAAACAAAACAAAACAAAAAAACAAACAAACAAAAACAAACAAACAAACCAAAAACACGCCATAGTCTTGAAATAAGAAACATGGCATAGCACATAACGAAAAAAGAGAAAAGAAGAGAAAAAAAAATAAGTATAATTGGGGACAACGATTTCAATAATCACACCCAAACAGAGAAATCGACCAAAATAAATAGGTAAATAAAAATAATAATAATAAATGAAGGTAAAAGGAATATATATATATGTATATATATATATATATATATATATATATATATATATATATATATATAAAATAACCAAGGTTTTGTGCTTTTTGTATTTTTGTTTTTTCCCCTCCTGCCCTGGCACAGTAAATATTGGGGTCATTCGAAAAGGATTTCACTTGGCCTACGAAATATGGGGTTTCTCCGTCCTTGGAGTATACTGTCATGGGATCAGCTCTAGACTTTGCTCAGGATCATTTATTCTCCCGGTGGTGTTTTTTTTTTTTTTTTTTTGGTGTGTGGAAGACTACTGCTCTGTCCAGGGTGATACACTCAGAGCTCTGTGTTTAGAGGTCTCAGTATCTGCACAGATCCTGAGGTGGGACTTATGATGAAGTCAGTCTTTGTGGTTCTAGTGGTTCTGTTACCTCAGTGCCATTTTAATCCATCTTCTGTAGTTGGTGATCTTGGTCTTTGCACTGAACCTAGGATGGCACCTAGGATAGCGTCTTTCTTTGTGCTTCCAGAAGCCCCATTCTGTTGCAGTTGTCTCTGTCAGACCTTTGGGACTGGGGATCATGATTATTGTGCAAGTCATAGTTCAAACCCTAAACTAGGGCTTTTTTATTGGTCCCAAGATGTAAACTGTCTGGTCGTGGTTCTAGTAGCCAGTCATCTGTAAGTCACGATCTTGGCTTTTGGACCTACCAAAGGGTGCAGAGTCTTCTGGTTTTGTCTTGTCCTTAGCTGGTAAGGTATGCTAATCTGCTCTCAGGTCAAGTTGTTCACATTTTCCTCAATGTCAGGATATCATGTTAGAGCTGGCCCTTGTTGTTGACCCCGCAGTATTAAGGCTGTCCCAGATGGCGTTTGTTTCCTGCAGCTGTTGTGAAGAGCTGTGCCGATCAAGGCTGGATGAATGGTATCTAATCACCTGAGGTCTAGGTTGATTCCACATGACATATTTTCAAGGTAGGAGATATCCCTGTATTGTAAACAACTATGAGTTCCTATCTCTAGTAGATAAGAGCTCTTTTTTTTATATGTAAGATTTCCCCTTTATTTAGTGTGTCTTTGCAGGGGGAAGTGGTGCTACATTATATTGTCAGTGTAGTTGGGGGTGGACAGAGGGGATAACAGACACAGGTCACATACCCAAAAATGATTTAAAAAAAAAAAAGAAAGAAATAAAAATGTATGTGCTCGCAAATGTATATGTAGGACCAACATTTAAAAAAATAAATAAATAAATTTAAGAAAAGAAAAAGAAAAAAAAAGAAAGAAAGAAAGAAAATGAGTTAGCGAAGTTTTTAAAGGACCAAAGTGGTGCAAAAGACTACCTAACATTTGGGGGAGAGCAGGTAACCAGGTGGTGTATTGCAGGTCCTATGCCTATGTTGGAAGTACAGTTTTTCCCATTGTCTTTTGGGTTTTTCTTGTGGTGTGTGGGCTCCCATCACTGAACACATTCAAGCAAACTAGCATTCCCTTGCTATTCTCTCCTCTCTTCTCACCACTTTCTTTTTTACTTTTTTCTTTTCTATTCTTTTCTTTACTTTCTATCCTTTCTCTTCTCCCTTTCTTTCTAATGTATTTTTCTCTCTTCTTCCTCCCTACCCCTTCTATACACCTTACCCTTTCCCCCCTCTGGAAATCCAACTATCCCTCCACCCCTCAATCCCATCCAGACCTCCCACTATATTAAAACACTTCACCCTCAGTCCTTAATCTATTAGGCAACAAGATCGACCTCCTACCCCAACGAACCAGTACCCAGCACCCAAGAGAAGGGACACCCAGTCAAACCCACACCTCGTCCCAGGCAAGAAATGACAGCCAACTCCCCTGCGGACTCATGATGCGAGGCCCTCCCTACCAACTCCCCCTAACATGGACTGTTTCTTGAAACCGGACCTAGGTCCAAAAGTATCCCCAATGCAAGAACTCTTCCAAGACCTCCTTGCCGCAAACTTTTACCAACCTGAAGAAGGTCAGGGGGTGTGATAGGAAGATGCCTGGGAGCCCACACACCACAAGAAAAACCCAAAAGACAATGGGAAAAACTGTTCAATATTTAAATGACTTATCAGCTTAAAATTTTTAAAAGTTTATAGAAACATTTCTTTGGATTAAGAAACATAGTGAGGTGAACCAATTTGAAAACAGGGTTTTGGGCAGAATTGTAAGGGATATTATTAGTTATTAGTTCTGATTATTAGTTGTGTAGTTGTGTTGTTCTTTATACTTTACCTGTATTATTATTATTATTTTGTTTTTTGGGCCACACCCATTTGACGCTATGCGCTCAGAAATTGCCCCTGGCTTGGGGGGACCATATGGGACGCCGGGGGATCAAACCGTGGTCCGTCCTAAGCTAGCGCTTGCAAGGCAGACACCTTACCTCTAGCGCCACCTTCCCGGCCCCACTTTACCTGTATCATTATTAATTCTGTCATGTTAGTTTTTAAATCTCTGAGCTGTGTACCTGGCAGTTTAGTTTAATTTTACATATCTTTAAGTTTGACAGGAAAGACAAATGACTGGCTTTATCTAATTTGGCAAAAGGAAAGTAAAGTGTTTCAGCTATTTGGAAGTGACTTGGCCATTAACCACAACAAGATTTGGAGTGCATTAGCTAGATTTGAAGAATATTGGGCACATAGGTAAAGTACAATTGAATGACTTAAAGTGTACTTAAACAAGTTGGTCCTTTCTCTTTGAATTTGTACCTGTAGGCTAAAGAGGAGGGGGCTGAGGGAGCCAATTACAGTGATCATATTAGTAACTCTCTAGGAGAACAAGAGGAGGACAGTTGTGTGGAAGATACAAGTGCTGTATAAAGTGTGCTTCTTTCTGTTTTCACCAATTCAGACCTTTGTGAAGTAGAGTTTTTAACTAAACAAGCAATGAAAATTTTTCTTAGCATGTGGATGCATCAACCTGGCAATATGGATTGCATGCTGGGAACAGGGGTGGAGGGAGGACAACATTGGTGGTGAAAATGCCCCTGATTCAATGTCACTATGTACTTGGAATACTACTGTGAATGATTTATAATCCACTTAGGTCAAAATAAAAATTATTAAAAAAAGGGCCCAGAGAGATAGCACTGCGGTGTTTGCCTTGCAAGCAGCCGATCCAGGACCAAAGGTGGTTGGTTCGAATCCCGGTATCCCATATGGTCCCCCGTGCTTGCCAGGAGCTATTTCTTTATTTTTCTTTTCTTTTTTTTTTTTTTTTTGGGGGCCACACCTGGTGGTGCTCAGGGGTTACTCCTGGCTGTCTGCTTAGAAATAGCTCCTGGCAGGCACGGGGGACCATATGGGACACCGGGATTCGAACCAACCACCTTTGGTCCTGGATCGGCTGCTTGCAAGGCAAACGCCACTGTGCTATCTCTCCGGGCCCATGCCAGGAGCTATTTCTAAGCAGACAGCCAGGAGTAACCCCTGAGCACCGCTGGGTGTGGACCAAAAACAAAAACAAACAAAAAAATTATTTAAAAAATGTGGGCTGAAGCTTATTACAAAGAGTGGTGAGTACAGTTAGAGAAATTTTTACACTAGCAACTATCATGATAATGGTAGTGAGAGCAACAGAATGCCTATCTCAAAGATAGGCAAGGATTGGGGGAAGAAGAAGATGGGTGGAATTCATAGCAAGAAGGTTGCCCTGGTGAAGGGGGTGTACTTTCTATGACTGAAACCCAACTACAAACATGTTTGTAATTATGGTTCTTAAATAAAGATATTATAAATAAATGTTAAATGTGACTGGCTTATTTTGCTCACATATTTCTGGGTACTAAGGATGGAGATGCAGCTATCAGACATTACACAGCAGAGATGAAAGCCCCTACAAGTAAAGCAAGGGGACAATGAGGATAAATAGGGGTGCAAGTTTGTGGAACACAATATAGACCATTCCTCCAAATCTGATGAGAGGGCTTTTGAAGAATAGTTGTGTTAATGGTTTACTTGATTGAAGGGACTCAGACTCAATTTCTTAATGTTTGTACAGGTGTGGAATATTTTACTAGAAGTTTCTTACAACTTTATAATGCTGATATGAATGGTGTGCTGGTACTAATAATGGTTATAAATCTTTAGAATTTTCAAAGAAATAAATTTAATTTTTTCTAAAATAATATTTTTAAAAGGAGAAAACTTAATTATTATTATCTCTTTCAACGATTAAATGTGAGACTGACTAAAATCATCACTAACCACCAGAGAAATGAAGGTGGATAAACTTTCTTGGCAATTAATACTCATTTAAAAGTATTTTTACCTTTACTAAACTTTCTAATATTTTTTTTAGGTTTTATGCTTATATTAAAGGTTGAAAACTGGAATAAGAAAAGTTTTGTTAAAGGCATTGTAACACTGAAAAATGAACTGATTCAATTTTTATTTTAAATTTGAAAAATTTACTTACCGTTTTTAAAAATAGTTTTGCCAATGTACAGTTCTACCAAAAATATTAAGGGTTTCTTTTTTGTGTCCACCCTTTCCAACACTTGTCTGTTGGGTATTGTCCATCTCACAAAAGTGTGATGATATCTCATTGCAATTTTTATTTGCATTTTCCTGATAAAAGAAATGACCAACAATGACCAACATGTTTTGGTGTAACTTTGGTAAGTTTTCCTTGAAGAAATGTCTATTTGGATCCTCTGTACATTAATTTTTGTTTGTTTTTATATTTTGGGCCACACCATGGGCATGTTTAAGACTTACTCCTGAGTCTGCAATTAGGAATTCCTACTTGTGTATAACCACACTAATGTATAAAATCATAGAACTACTATGGATGTAAGTAACTATACAAGCTTAAAAAAATTTGTCTTTGTATGTAGAAGCCATACCACTAAAACAAATATAGTCTCAAGGGCTCTATAACCCATTAAAGCTCTACAGGACCATGAAATAACAAATGTGTGCAGCAGTCACCTGGAGGCATTGTAAGATTGTTTAAATTAAATGTGTTTCTTAGCACTTGGGAAATAAAAAGAGCACAAATCTAAATCAGATGGACTCTCGTGAATTTTAATGAAACATTTTTAATAGAAAAAATATTCTAGCAAAATATCCTGGGTACTAATATGATTAACAATATATAAGAAATATTTAAAAATCTATAGATCTATTCTGTGTTACCAGTTCATCACTTTGTGAAGCATTCCATTCATCATAGTTTGACTCATATATTAGATCAATCTTTGCTATTTCATCTTACTTTTTTTGTTTTACATTTTTTTGGGGGGTTCATTGCTTGGAAATTGATTCTGACATAGCTCAGGAGATTATAGACTACTGGGAATTGAACCAGGGTCTCCTACATGCGAAGCATATGCTCTAACCCATTAAGCTATCTCTGCAACCTTGCACATATTTTAAATTGTTTTTTCTCTTCTCTGCATGCACCTTATTGCAAAATATTCTGTTCTACCTGGATTTAAAGAATTCTAAACCTGACCCAATCTAACTTCCAAAGAAACTTCCCAGGATCAAAAATATCTCTTCCATTGGTTGTCATGGTTTTTGAAATTTTTGTCATAAAACTCATCCCCTCTAGAATAAATTGGATTTTCCACAGGGAGATTGAGACAGGAGTAGAAGAGAGTGTGGGGCTGGGGGCTGAGGTAAGGATAGAATTGGGTGTGGGGCAGGATAGGCAGGCTACAGGGGAGAATCCTGAGTCATGGGAGATAGAAGTGGACACTCTGGTGGTGGGTGGGTATGGGATTAAAACTGTATGCAGAAAAATTTATTATCAATAGTATTGTATATCACAGAGAAGAAATAAAGTAAGAAAAAGGAAAAAAAGAAAGGAAAGAAAAAAATGAAAAGAAAAAAAAATGAAAGAAAAAGAAAAAAGAAGAGAAGAAAGAAGAAAGAAAGAAAGAAAAGAAGAAGAAAGAAAGAAAGAAAAGAAAAGAAAGAAAGAAAGAAAGAAAGAAAAAGAAAGCAAGAAAGAAAGAATGAAAGAAAGAAAGAAAGAAAAAAGAAGAAAGAAAGAAAGAAAGAAAGAAAGAAAGAAAGAAAAGAAAGAAAAGAAAGAAAGAAAGAAAGAAAGAAAGAAAGAAAGAAAGAAAAGAAGAGCATGAAACCAAAAGAAAAGGTATTTTTAGGCAGGTCCCATTCATTAACCCTAGCTGCTTGTTCCTAAATAACAAGTATGTATGCCATCTTGCATATTCATTGGAGTAATAGTATTTCTATTTAAACTATTAGAGACCCTGCAGATATAAAAAAACATAAATAAAAGATATATAAATAAAAGTGGAAGCAGCACTTTTTTTTTTTTTTTTTAGAAAAACTGATCACACAACTCATATAAAATAGTGACAAATAGTTAAAACGGTTACAGGAGGTAGCGAGTATGCAGAGAAGTTTCAGACCGTGGATACCTACTTTGGAGGCAAGACTAAGTTGAATAGTATAGAATGAAATACAGTAACCAAAAGGCATGTACTTATTCCACTTAGTAAACTGAACAGTTTGTATCAGAGTGGATTTACCTCTTAGTTTTGAGTTTGCTTTTAGTAAGACTTGAGGGAAAACGATTCCAAAAAGAAGACGGATAGAGATCTAAAAAGTGTGATATGACTTAAGAGGGTTTAAAACGGGCACTGGTGTAAGTGAGTGAAAAGTAAGAGAAAAGGTATGAACAAAATAAGTAATACTAATAGTTCTTTGGATAAAACAACACTGTGGATGGTGCAGGTGTGGCTTCAACTTAGACACTATGTTCTGGGGTAACTGCATTTTTTTTTTTAACACAGCCGGGTTAAATTACTTCCCCTAGGTCATCCAAGAGCTCTCCAGGCTCTTATTTCACATATGGAACAGTCAAACCAAGCTTCTCCTTCCTGAAACACCCTCTTCATTAAACAACAACAAAAATATCTTTTGCAAATCAATGAAATTTTGAGCTCTTATACAGAGCATTTATAAGACTAGCTTCCTACTTGTGTGATTTAAAACTAGGGTTATGTTAGGACTTAAAAACACAATAAATTGCTTTCTGAATTATCTGTTAGTCAATAATTGGCAATATCAATAAAAATGCTCTGACTTTTTCCTTCTCCAGATTTTGAGCTATTCTTCTGGAGAGCATAAAAAAATGAGTTACAGATCTGAGAAAGCAGTGTGTGTGGAGCTTAACTGCTGCATGACTGATTGCGTGATATATTGCTCTTTTCACTAATAACCACAAAGCAGGTAGAGGCATGGCAGACTAATTTGGTTTATATGTCCAGCTGTAAGGCTAGACACTGCATCATTCTTTTCAGAAACCAGTGACTTTAGGCATGTGGAACTCGTAGTCATGACAACAATAAACCAGCTTTGAGTCTGGGTTTCAGCTCAGAAACTGCCTTGTCTCCATTACTTCCTGTTCATGACCTGACTTTTCTTACTCTCTAGGGCCAGGGGGGCTGGGGATTTATGAAAGATCTATTGAACAGAGAGCTCCAGTATATGTTTAATGCTTAAAATGTCTGAGTTGAAAGTTTTGCTTGCACAGATGGCTAAAAGCTGGAAGGAGGATAGATCAATCATTATTATAGCTAATGACATGGTTATAAGGGCATAACAAAGGTGAGCTGATTTGGAAAATGGAAAAAAGGCAATGTAAAAGAATGACATGGAAAGTTTTTTTTTAATATATAAAAATAGCTGTCACAAACAGTTGTTTTCTTTAAACACAGTAAGATGTTATACTGAGATTCTGAGGAGATATATCAAAAGAAAGAATAAAAGTAATTGAATAAAAATTTTTACACCAAGTTGAGGGTGTGTGTTTATAGTTCTCAAAATGTGAAGACAGATACTCATGGTAAAATTGAGTAGTCATTTATGTGTCCCTTGCATCTAAATGGATTTCTAAATACTAAGTGACAGTGTGTCTTAATGACAAGGAATATAACACTATTGGGGTCATGAATTTCATGAAATATCAGCAAGACTGGATAATTGTCTAACTATGCAAACTATCTAAATATTTATGTGTAAAGAGAAATTATATGATTTCACATATAATTTGTTGAGAGAAGGTATGAGATAATGTAGGAAAAGAGAAGAGTTCACTTTCTGAGACAGAATACTCAATGATGTGTAATTGTCAATGCCCTGCCTATTTCTATTGCTAGCAGGATTTACCTGCTAATTCAAATCTGTTCCTTTCGTGATTAAAATGGTTGTACTGTTCATTGTTACAGACATGACCCCAGATTGAAAGTATTTTATTTTTCTTTCTTCAGAGATACTTCTCTTTATTTGAATTTTCTTCATCTAAATTAGATCAATATATATATATATGTATATATATATACATATATATATATATATTTGTGTGTGTATGTGTGTGTGTGTGTGTGACACCCAGCAGCACTCAGGGGTTACTCCTGGCTCTGCGCTCAGTAATCGCTCCTTGGAGGTGGGGGGGGGACCATATGGGATACCAAGATTCGAACCACTGTCCTGCATGCAAGGCAAACTCTTTACCTCCATGCTATCTCTCCGGCCCTGGATCAATATTTCTAATCTGGCAGTTCTATCATCTCTGTGAGCTACTAGTATATTCCAAGGGATCACCGGAAAAAAGAACATAAATATGAGACCACAGCTCTAGCTAGATTAGGGACCAAACAGTCAGACAGGGGGCAACTGAAAGAAAATGAGGTATATAGCGATATACTGTTGAAAAAAAAGTTGAGAAACACTGCTCTAAACTCTAAGGAGGATAGAGGATTATTGGCTGAGAAGACTACATTGTGAATTGGCAATGTAAAAAATGATTTGTCTAGAGAAATTTTTGCAGTTTATTCACTCTTCCCAACAGAAAACGAGAAATTCCCGAATTCCCCATCATTTTGTTTGTTGGTTCTGTAGCACATTGACTAAGTTCTGTAAGTTTTTATAAAGTCCTATTTTCCAGAAAGTTGATACTACAAAAGACAATGGACAGAAAAATAAGTCTCAGATCAAATCCTAGATAAAAGCCAAATGTGTCTTTTCTTTTCTGTACTGAGATATTGAATGATTTGCTTTCCTCAGATATCAGCTTCATGATTTTAGGATCATATGGTCAAACTCCTTAGTAAATAAGATGCTACCCAGAGATATTGTTATTATCTATAACTTAGTAGAGTATTTATCACTATGTAGCAATCAGTGAAAATAAATTCAGTTATTAAGTTAGTATTTGAGAAATCATGAACCAAAACTTTTAAATAAATTCTTATAATAAATCTTAATACTGTTGTAAATAACCAAATTTCATTTTGCATTGTCTCAGATTGTTATAATTTATAGCAATGTAAGATTATTTTCTAACATATATTAGATCAAATATATTTTTCTGTTATAAGACATAAAATTTTATGTTTTTATTTAATATGAAAGAATTAATCTCAAAACTATAAAATATTTTCTAATATAGTATAATGATAAATGTTATAAAATAATGAACTAGCAAACAAGGCATTTTAAACTATAAAATAAACTACATATTATACTTATGTTATAGAATTGATTATTGAGTGAAAAACATTTCTGAATATCACAAGTGTTGTTAAAATTATAGTTACTGCATTTAAGAAACATTAAATTATTGCTATAAAATATATAAATATTTTTAAAAATATAACTGTATGGGGACTAGAGACAATGACTGGGATTGGACAAACTAGTTTGCCTGGAGCCTAGAAATGGTCTTATGTCAGGAAACTTCAGGGGTAGGGTCTCCTTGTACTTAGGCCAGAGTTTTTCCTTTCCATGACACCCCTACTTTGGTGGGCCCACGCAAACGGTAATTGCCGCACTAACATTGTTTTTACAGTGCTCCTTTGACTCCAAACCTTTAAGAAACCACTAGTAAAAATATCTGGAACTGCAAAAAAAAAAAAAAAGATTTACATTAGTGTTAACATATATGCTTTTAGATGCACTAGCATTCTGGGGGATAAAGGATGGAGATAAGGTATATATGCTTGGGAACAGGGATGAAGGGAGGACAACACTGCTGGTGGAAAGGCCCTCATTTATTGTCACTGTGTACCTTAAATATCACTGTGTAAGATTTACCATTATATATTCTAATAAATGTCTGTCATTTAAATATAAAAATATATATGTAAATATTTTATAAGAATTTTGCATTCATACTTTTCTGCTACCTTTTAACTACATCCAGATAAAACTGTAGTCAAAGTTTGGAAGATATTTTTGTTCTTTCTCAACACATCATAAATTTGTAAATATTGTTTCTAACTGTTATGAGCTTAAGGGAAATTTTGAAAAACACAGGTCATGTTTTTACTTTTAGAATGTTTAGTCTACGCAAAAGATATGTCGTTTAAAGATTCAAAGCCTTAAACAAGCCCAGGGGAAATAATTATCTTTCTAGAATATTTATCTTTCTGAAATATTTCTGTCCCATTAATATTGGTATATATCTGGGCTTGCTTACAAATATTGCAATAAAGGTATTTAAGAAAGGAAATAAGGGCCCGGAGAGATAGCACAGCGGCGTTTGCCTTGCAAGCAGCTGATCCAGGACCAAAGGTGGTTGGTTCGAATCCCGGTGTCCCATATGGTCCCCCGTGCCTGCCAGGAGCTATTTCTGAGCAGACAGCCAGGAGTAACCCCTGAGCACCGCTGGGTGTGGCCCAAAAACCAAAAAAAAAAAAAAAAAAAAAAGAAAGGAAATAAAAACAATAAAAATAAATCTATTGCTTAATCTGTAACTGAAGGCTTATTCATCAAACATGGATTAATGTTTATCATGTCTTTAGTTCTAGAGAGTTTCAGGTTTCCTGGCGGACATGTAGAAAAATTAATGACAAAAGGCCACATTCTTCTCCCTTTGAATTCTCCATGGTTTACTTTCAAGAATTAGATGCTAAATGGAATCCAAGAACACAGGTACATGTTCAATATTAATTTTTAGTGTAGTGTTTTATATATGTATATATACACACATATATGTATATATCTAAATATATTTAGAGCCAAACTTTTACTTCAAAGTATAATGTTATTTGTGGGTGCTTAATTCCAATATTTTAATGACAAAACGAAAATGCTCTATTATCTTGTTTTCAACAAACTTTCTGCAAAATTAATGGAATGGAAGTATCTCTATACATTGTCATAAGTGACTTACAAAAATTATCAAAATAGTACAGTATATAAGGCATTTGCTTTGCATACTGTTAACCAGGGTTCAATTCCTGGCGCAACCTATGATCCCCAAATACCTCCAGAAGTGAGCCTCTTGAGCATAGATCAGGATGGACTCTAGGGACCACCAGGAATGACATCAAAATAAAAGCAAACAAAACAAAAAACCAACCTGCAGTGATTAATTTTTTATTTATTTAGGCATCTACTGAGACGTTATTTGATGCTCAAATATCTTTATACCAAAGACTCGATGATGATGTGACTCTAAAAATCATTTCGAATGATTTTCTGCTGTTTCATGTTTATCTATCTGATGCTATCACTGTCAAGTGTGTAATAGTGTTGTCTTTTTTTTTTTCCTGCTTCTTGCTGACCTTATCTTTTAAGTATTCTGATTATTCTTGAACCAGTAGCTTAAGGATAGATGCAAAAGTGATGAGAGTCTGATTTCGCTTTGGCTTTTATTATCTGATACCCACAAGGAAATAAAGCTTTGATCTACTTCCTAGGAAAGTTAATCCCAGTGATTATGCAGAGATGTGTGCAGTGGTAGCTACAGGGATATACATCTTTAATCTCTTGGTGTTGAATACTTAATCCAGTTTGGATTCTTGGCAAGGAGATTTAAAGAAAGAACAAAATAATTACACTCTTCATGGGCTTTGTTTTCTGGAATGAATATTTGGTAGCTCTGCTTGCTCAGTTTAATGAACGTGATTAGGAAAATAGATTTGGGTTTATTTAGACTGAGGCAAAAGTGATAATTTTTATAGTTCCAAATGGAAAACTTAAACTATGTCTATTTATTACAGAACATTTTTTTTATCATTCATCTTGTCAGAGTGAAGATTGATTAGGGAATACATGATTTCTAGTGAAGTAATTTAGTAACTATTCTGGAGCTGGAAATTGTATTTAAAAGTGTGAAATCAACATTCTGTGAATAAACAGAAACTTTATATACTGCTCTCGGCCATGGAATAGACACTAAATTTGGATAGAACAGTTTTGTTCTATAAAAAGTTCTTGGGAAAGAGTGGTAGTTCAAAGGGTTGAGTGCATGCTTTGCATTTAGGCCTGGTTTCCATTTCTGGCACTACATTGTCCTTTGAGCAGAGCTGGGTATTAGCCCTAAAAACAGAACTGGAAGTACTCTCTGATGCTACCAGGTATGATCCTCAAATTTAAAATAGATAAATAAAGGTATATAAATTAAAATATGCTAAGCCAAATGCATTCATTTATAAAAATGCTACTCCAAAGACATAAAAAAATGAGGCTTGGTAGTAGTACATATCTTGAATGTGTGAGGCTCTAGTTAAGTGGGTCTCAATTTTGATTCTGCAATGTCACCCCTAAGTCCCAAGTACACCTCTCAAGTAAAATACAATCCCCCAGCACTACAATTGCAAAAAAAAATGTTATTCAACGTGTACTCTATTGAGAAAACATAAATTCAGTCAGAATGTGCTTAAGTCAGTTTTATTTATTAGCCTATTTGTTAATTTTATACATAATATTTCTATTTTGCACATTCACATTTGTAAGGTAATTAAAAAATGAGAATAAAAAACAGATATAATTAACCTAAAATAAAAAATTTGTATCTATGTTGCTTCAATATAGTAGATACATATGTTAGTGTCTTTCCTAATTAACTTTATTTATGTAATTTTCTTCAAGTTGTTCCATATTATGTTGAAGTATAATCTTAGACCTGTATAATGTATCAAGTCTATTACCACAATTTACACTAATTTACACACCTGCTCCTCTGATTTTTTTATTATAACATCGAAACTTTTACTAAAATCTGAAGTGAAATAACAATCTTATTTTTCGTGTCAAATCTTTCTTCTTAAAGATTTGTAAAAACAGAAACAAAGAGCATGAAAACAGTTCTCCAACAGTTTGCTTGCTCCTGGGATGGACGTAGGGGTAAATCGAGGAAGGGAAGATTGTCATAATGGGGGAAGGATGTGGTCAACCTGGAAGAGTTTGGGGAGCTCAAAGGGGTAGGTGCTCAAAGGTAAAGTGATATGCATGATACCCTATCAGCAACAGTACTGCATTCCACAGAACTTAAAAGGAAAGGGTTTGGGTTAGGGTAGGAAGGAGAAAAAGAAAAAATGGATGCCAGACAGGCAGGCTGGTGCTGGGAGGTAGAGGAAAACTGGAGGCATAGATGAAGGAAAGTGGACATTGGTGAATAGATTGGTGTTAGAAAATCGTATGCCTGGAATTCAATCATTAATAACCTCACAACTTTGTGATTCACTACGATTCAATTAAAATAAATAAATATGGGCCAGAGCGATAGCACAGTTGTAAGGCATTTGCCGTGCTGTGGCCAACACAGGACAGACATCGGTTGGAATTCGGGCATCCCACATGATTTTTCCCCAGCCTGCCAGAAGCGACTTTTGAGCACAGAGCCAGGAGCAACTCCTGAGCGCCGTCAGGTGTGACCCAAAAACTAACTAACTAACTAACTAACTAACTAACTAACTAACTAACTAACTAACTAACTAACTAACTAACTAACTAAATAAGACCTGTTAGAAGTTAACTCTGAAAAAACTAATTAATGTCCAAGTGCTAGTGCAGTGAATAGGGTGCTTATTTTGCAAGAAATCTTACTAGCGTTTGATCCCTGACACCCATTATGATCCTCTGAGCTTACCAGGAATGATTGCTTAGCATAGCCCAAAAAGTGAAAGTGAAAACAAACAAACAAAAAAGAATGAAATCAACTCTGATATCAGAACATGGATAAGTAAAATATTATGCAGGTTTCAGTTATGTTTACCTAATAATCCATAGTTTTTAAAATTGCTATACAATGGGAATAATAATGACAACCTTTAGAGATTCTTTTCAGTTATTTATTTTAGCAATGAAGAGTATTTCAGTTATCCAACTTAAATGGTCGCTAACTTAACGGGTCTTTTCCCTTCCTTTTTTTTCCTTAAGTAATGGATTTCTTTTTCTTTGCAGATTGAAACACCCACATTTTGTGATTTGATTTTGATATTATGTAAATATGTCTGTTTCAAAAAAGATAAAAACTAATTTTCAGAACTTGTCTTGGAAATATATCAAATGGCAACAGATAAATAGTTGACAGTTGAATAAAAGCTTTCTGCATAGGGTTCAGAGAGAAGATAAGATGCTTGCCTTCCATGCAATCATCTCAGGTTTGATTATTGGTTTGATCACCAGCACCACATATGAACTTCAGAGCACTGAACACACCTTTATGGTCCCCAAAACAAAAATATAAGGTTGTGTTGTTATTTGAGGAAATGCAATTGTATTTTATTTATTTAATTTATTTTTATTTATATATTTATTTTGATTTGATTTAATTTGAGTTGATTTAATTTGATTTTATATTTACTTACTCGTTTGTTTTTGATTTTGAGTCTCATGTGGTGATGCTCAGGGCCTACTACTGGCTTTGCACTTAGAAATCAGAGAACCATATGAAATACCAGTGATTAAACATAGGTTGGCTTCATGCAAAGCAATTGCTTTACCATTTGTACTCTGTTAGTCTTTCTCATTTTATATTTTATATCTTGTCAAAATTTATTTTTAGGGATTCTTGAAACTATTAACATGCCCTGTGGTTTAAATAAAACTAAGGAGTGGTCTCCAAAATTTCCAAGAGGTTTCCAACATGTGCACACATAATTTAAGTATTATTGAGACTGAATTTTTATAGGTCATTATAAAAGAATAATTAAATCAGCAATTTCTTTCTTTTTCCTTTGGCTTTTGGATCACACCCGGCAGCGCTCAGGGGTTACTGCTGGCTCTGGGCTCAGAAATCACCCCTGGCAAACATGGGGGACCATATGGGATGCTGGGATTCGAACCACGGTCCTTCTGCATGCAAGGCAAATGCCTTACCTCCATGCTATCTCTCGGGTCCTCAATCTGCAATTTCAATAATACCAATTATTTTTTAAATTGGAAAAGGTACTCTCTAGAAGTGCTCAATGAGTAGTTGCATGGTCCTGGTTAAAGCTCAGCCAAGTGTCTAAAGGAAAGTGGAGCTCAAGGACCACTTGATGTAAGGAAGGGGTCAAACTCTGGGTGTCAACATGAGCGCCAGTCCTTTGAGCTACTTTCAATAATCCTGTTGTGCTTTTGAAATGAATTGATTAAACAGAGAGACAAAAATATAAATTGTAATCTGCTCTAAATATTCCCTATAGTAGATACTTGCTTTTGTGCTATTCTAACTCAGTACAATGGAGATTTATAGAGGCAAGTGACCTCGGTACTTGATTATTCAGGAACTTTCCCAAGACTGGAGAGAATAAAATTCTAAGCAGAAATTTTCATTTTTTTCTAAAATCTTCTCTTCTAATTCCCCCTTAAAGGTAAAATAAAAATTGTAGGTGACTCCTGACAGAGGTAAAATCATTCTCTTTTCTTGATTCATTCTTTTGGCTAATGGGACTCAATGTGTGTGGAAAGTGGTTCTATTTGGAGAGAAAAGGGAGCTAGTAGAAAATGGTGGTTTCAGGTCTAAGAAAAAGAAGCAAAGTGTCAGGTAAAAGAGATTTAGCTTCATTCCTAAAATATTTACTAACCCAAAAGTAAAATAAGTTCATTGACCAGGTGAGCACCAACTCTTGCTATAAAATCTCCCGGAATCACACTTCAAAGTGATTATTTGGATATTTTTCTTCTTTTAGTTTGCATACTGCAATGTCTTTAGTATGTCAGATTTCCAGGTCATTTCTGTGAGAATTTTTATCAATGTCATTCGATAGAGTGTAAAGATCTATATGGGCCCTACAATAGCTTGTTATTGATGCAGGATGTGATAAGGAGTTGGTGGGGCCTAGAATTTTAGTCAAACAAGTTATTAAGCATATTTTAGTTCACTTGAGGCAGATATGTGTGGTGGCATGCACACACATCTGTGCGAATATATTAAGCAATAAGACTCTGATTATCCCCTGAATGCTGATAAACACTTCAAAGACAGGCTGCTTTGCATTGCAGTTATTTAGTACTTTTAGACTTTGCATTAATCTGAGCTATATGAACACATATAAATATTTGATATGGAAATGAATTATGAGTGGTCAGAGTTGTTCTCATTTTCAAAATGACTTGAGATTTTTGTGGATTATTTATTCTATAAAATGTAATATATATATATATATATACAATAATATAGTGCACTGAGGCATAGTATTCTCATATCAGGAGCCATGTTGTTAGAATATAAATACTGATTGAATGAGATAACTGGTACAAAATGTGTTAATTTAATTTATATATTTTGTTTGTTTGAGAGCCACACTGGGTGATGGCTTAAGGGTTACTCCTGGCTCTGAATCCAGGCTTATTCCTGGCAGTTCTTGGGGTATATATGAGATGATGGGGATCAAATCCATGCCAACCCATTCAAGGCAAATGCCCTACCCTCTGTGCTATTGCTCCAGCCCCCATATGTGGTAATTTTGGATTTTAACTTCAGGGCCAGAAAGACAGGTCAATGGGCTAAGCATATACTTTGCTAAATTTCAGACACTACCAGGGTCACTTCCAGGAACAATCCCTGAGCTGGGACTAGCTCCTAAGTGCCACCCAGTGTGCCCCCCAAAACACACAAATGCACACACACACACACACACACACACACACACACACACACATTTGAGTGCAGGCTTTGAGCTGATGGTGCTTGGGGACTACCCTAGAGTGTGCATTCTAGGCTTCTTCCAAGTGGTGATCAGGAAGTACAGTGCTGGGAAGTGTCTGTTACTGCCTCTCTTGGTCCATTGCAATTTAAAAATGAACCCTGAAAAATTCAAATTCTTTGATTTGTTCCATCTTTAAGAATACTTTTGTATTAAAAAATGTCTCATGTGGAAGTATTAATTCACTTTTTACAATATTATTTCAAAATATTTCTTGTGGCTAAGAAATGCATTTTAGGTAAGTAGCTTCTTTATTTCCATCTCACCTTTTTGATAAAACATGAAAACTTCCTTTTTCTCCTTTGTATCAATGTCACATGATCTAAAAATTAATATTTGATAGGTTACATCAAACATAGTCAATTTGTAGAAATGGAAATATAGGCACTGCTCTGATCTCTAGCATGGACCAAAACAAAGAACAACTTTTAACACTTTCAGATATGGCAAAATCTTTCTCATTCTTATTCATAACAAAACTCTAAGTTAATTTTGCAAATGTGTCATAATACTTGTCCATGAGAAGAGCAAAACTAATTCTAGTTATTTAAAAGACGAAGTAATAAATAAGACAGTTCCCAACAAATAATGATTGCATACAAAAATGAATTATATGGATGAAAATCCTAATACTCCAAATATATGTTTTCCCCTTTTAAGTAGTTAAGCAGAATTTTTATTTGATAAGTTAATTAATTCACATTATTTCATTTTATAGAGCAAGAAGGGTGGGATTTTCCAGCATCTGTCTGTATGGCCATTATTATTCTTTCCTCCATCACACTCTATAATCCATCACTAACATCTGTAACTCCATTGGTAGCTCTCTGAAGCATGTCAGTACAGATGCCTCAGAATATTGTTTATCTATTTTTCAACTCCTTCACATCTGATTCCTCTATATCATGTGAGGCAAACTCAACCATAATCTCAGGACACTTATCCTAAACTACATCCTTTGCTTTCATTTCATTTTTCTAAATTGCCCAATTATTCTTTTTAATTTCAGATTTATAGTTATCAATAACCTTCACTTCTTTTTGGGAGTAGGATAAGTGCTTAAATGAATATTTGTTCAATTGAATTATTGAAAAACAATCTGCCAAAAGCTGGACCAGTTTATATATCTACTTCTTAACTTTTAAATTGTATATAATTAATATACCTTTATATTCACATGGCATTTTCTTTGACAATGGCTTGTGAGATATATTTAATAATTATGTACAAATGCAGAGTATGTTGTCAGACAAATGGAAGTTAAGCTATGACTCCACACCAGCTCTATAATCTTGAACTTGTTTCTTCTCTCAAGAGGGCAGTTTTTTCTTATATATAAAAATGATGTTACTTCATTTTATGAAGATTATATGGCATAATTCATGCAAGGTAATTTGCTTATGAGTAAACAGTTAAGATAATAAGAATAAATAAAGTTTTATTGTACCTAACTCACAGGTTGCTATTTATTTATTACATTTATTAATTCATTGGTTCCTCACCAAAGTGCAGGGAAGTGGGCATTTTTCTTCCCCTTTTTTCAGCTTAGTAAACTAAAGTTAGAAGAGCTAATTGTCTTTGCAAAGTCAGAGAACGTGAAATATGTTTAAAGTATGAGTAAACTAAGGTTTCTGACATTTGCGTTAACCTTTTGATTGAATAGTCTCTCAAGGCTTATGTCGTTCAATATGGTGGAAAGAATAATGAAAACCAAGATTCGCTCCTGGATTATTAGAAGGTTTACTCACTGATGGCTCACTTTATTTTTTGCTATTGATCTTAACTCAATTTTATTTTATTTTATTTTATTTTATTTTATTTTATTTTATTTTATTTTTTTGGTTTTTGGGCCACACCCGGCAGTGCTCAGGGGTTACTCCTGGCTGTCTGCTCAGAAATAGCTCCTGGCAGGCACGGGGGACCATATGGGACACCGGGATTCGAACCAACCACCTTTGGTCCTGGATCGGCTGCTTACAAGGCAAATGCCGCTGTGCTATCTCTCCGGGCCCTCAATTTTATTTTTTAATATTATTTTTGGTTTTGGGACCATACTCAGCTGTGTTCAGGGCTTAATACATAGTGGTTCTGCACTGTGGATCATTCCTGGCATTGTTCCAGGTCATTGGTTCCAGGGATAGAACCTAAGTTGACTGTATGCAAGACAAGAAAGTGCCTTACCCACTGGATTATTTCTTTGACCCTCCCCCCTTAATTAAATATTCTTATCTATTTAAAAAATTATGTAGCAAGTAACCTTTATTTGTCTTCCAAGTCTCTGCTTTTTTTGGGAATTTCCCCTCCCAAACAATTCCAGAAAGACTATCAGTTACACAGCCAATAATTCCACTGCAGAGCCTCCAAATAGGGTGATTAGTTCAGAGTTGAGCATAAAAACTGACACAAACAAGGTTAGAACATTTTTCCTATATGCACACTGTATAGCTTCAGAAAAAGGAATCTTTTTTTAAATTACTAAAATATAAATTGGTAATAAATCAAGAAAGCATTGTTATTAGATTCATCTCTCTAACCAGGTAAAGAAATTCTGGTATGTGTGTGTTGGTTTAATTTGATCATATTTTGGTTCCTGGATCCAGTTATATATTAAGTCAGTCTACTTTTTTTTTGTCTTGTTTTTGGGCCACACCCGGTGATGCTCAGGGATTACTCCTGGCTCTTTGTTCAGAAATCGCTTCTGGCTTGGGGGACCATATGGGACGTCAGGGGAGTGAACTCTATGGCCTGTCCTAGGTCAGCACGTGCAAGGCAAACACCCTACTGCTTGTACCACCATTGTGTCCCCGAGGTAGTCTACTTTTATAGTTGTGAGTCACTAAAGTACTTTTCTTTCTTTACTTAAGTTTAAGTTTTTTTGTTTGTTTGTCACTGGCTAGAAAAGTAATTCCTATTTACATAGATACTAAGAAAATGGGGCCAGAGAGTTAGCACACTAATAAGGTGTTTGTCTTGCATGCAGCCTACCCAGGATAGATCCAGGTTTGATTCCTGGCATCTCATATGGTCCCCCACTCCTGCCAGGCATGATGTCTAATCACAGAACCAGAAGTAACCCCTGATCACCAGTGGATGTGGCCCCCCCAAAGGAAATATTTTCACTTAAAGCCATAACATTCAATAATTATATATCTTACCATACTCTCATAGTTCTAAAACAGGACAGGTATCAAAAAATATATTTAAACTTTTGTCATATGCAGTTCAGAATAATGGTTATACTTAGAATTAGAAACATAAATTTAAATAACTATTGTTTCTTGGTTATTGATATTTTTGATCTAGATTAATTAAAAGACTATTATTGGCTTAGATATTGTCTAACCTGACTTCTGAATCTTATTTGAAAAGCTAGCACTAAGTGGTTGAGTGATCCAATAGTAGTGGTTTGCTGGGTAATAGTATGTAGGTATTCTGAAATTGACAAGCAGTAAATTTTTTGAATGATAAGTACAAAGATAAGTGAATTTGCAACTATTTCTCTCACTCTAACAGGGCCAAGAATTTCAAATGAATTCTCAGAGAGAAGTAGTGGAATGGTTCCCTCACCAGAGAAGAGATCCATTCTCTATTACACCCATACATACAATACAATTTCATATTTACATAGATGAAAAGATACTCAGATACAACGTGTGAACAACATTAAGAAAATAGATATGAAAAATTCTTTCAGTTTGATAGATATCTACTCTTTCTTACCTCAGATTATATTAACATACTTAGCCCCAATTGGAGAAATCCTATCATTAAAAATCCACAATTAAACCTCCAAAAGAAAGCAATCCCTTTTAATATGTCCCATGTCCCAGGAAGTGCGCATTGTCTCATAATTCACTTAACAAACTATGAGACAACTCATATCGTCACCCCATTATATAGAGTAGGAAATCGAGATTTAGAAAGTTAAACTTGCCAAAGTCTCATACCTAGAAGGTATTGAAAGGTCTTCTGGCTTTAAACATTCACCTTTAATCATTGTGCTATGCTACCCCTCCAGATCTAATTAGTTTTGATGATTAAAACACAGATATGTCCTCTCCAACAAAGGAGGGAGTAAATTGTTGAACTGAGTTAGTGTAATTTCAAGAGAACAAGAGAGAGTAAGAGAGAGTTAGAGAGAGAGAGAGAAAGAGAGAGAGAGAAAGAGAGAGAGAGAAAGAGAGAGAGAGAAAAAGAGAGAGAGAAGAGTTTGTGCATAGTACATGGTAAAGAATCGGGACATAAACATTTAGGAAGCTAATACTGGAAAAAAAAAAAAAAAACAAGACTAAAACACACAGCCCCTTCCTTCCCAAATGATAAATCCTTTCCATTTACTGTGACTTGGACCATTTCATGTAAAGTCTATGTTTAACATAAACTCATAGTTTCATAACTCAAACCTGCTTGGCTGCATGTATAATTCTTAGGCCTCTTGCCAGCCTGAAACTGAGTGATGCTGCCAGCGACACCAAGGCAGTGCAAGCTGCTGCCTGCCAAACGTAGCTGCTGAAATCTAGCAGCAGATTTAGTGTTTCCTGTAGAGGCTTTCTGAGAAGAAAAGTTCCCAGCTTGTTTGTATATGACTAGCTTATGTTTCCATGATGCCTTGAACCATGGCTTTCTTGGGGTCATTTCACTTCATAAACATTGTTCTGCCTCTATAGGGACTCAGCTGCATTCACACAGTTGTGCTTATGGAAACAATGCCATCTGATTTGTAAGTGGAAAATATATTGTTTATGATTAGCTTATAAAAGGGACTTTTTAGAGTCACGCAACAGATTAAGGCAGTGTTTAGTGCAACATTCATCGTTTATAAAGGTGATGGAGACAAGGTAACCCTCGTTGATGAGATAAAGCCTTAGAAGTCTTAAAATGTGGGAGGTCTTTGCAAGTACAGGCAATGCACTACGCCGAACAACACACACACTGTATTAGCTGCTCACATCTGTCGCTAGGCTCAAGCTGAAATAGTGATGGAGTCTCTTAGAGTTAGAGATTCGTTCCCAATGGCCTCGCTCCAAATAGTTATATAAGCTTTGGGGAATAGCTTCAATGTGATCGCACATGTGGTTCCTTTTTATGACGTCAATTGAAGAGCTGATTCAACATTACTGAAGCTTGGAATTCGAGCTCAGTTATTTCTTTAAAACTTCAGAAGTTGCCATTTTTCTTTATGCCATTTTTCCAGTTTGAAGAATTTATTACTTAACTTTCAATTAAAATATGGTTATGTAACGAATTGCACACTTTTTTTTTTACTAACAAACTTGTTGATGGATTGAGAAATGATTTTTGTTGATACAGGTAAAATCTGTTGAAAACTCTAGGTCGAATATATTTTTGCTGTCTTATTAGGATTCAACACTTCTTAATTCTTGGTTTTGCTTATTGGTAACGCCCTTTGCTAAAATGTAAGCACCACCAGGAAAGGAGTCTCTACTGCATCCAGAGCTAAATCATAAGTAACCATGGCAATTAGTTATTTAACACATATATTTCAGGTTTGGGGGAGATTGCTATGTAGGCAGGAAAACATGTTTTGCATGTAAGAGGCCCCGATTCTATCCCTGGTACTACTTCCTCCCCTCAGAATCCTTGGTGTGGTCCTGAGTATCTGAGCACTGCTCTGATAGCAAATAACTAAATGTTTCACATGAATGAGCAAGTATGAGATTAAGTCTTATACGCATATAGTTTTTAGATCTTCATATCAAATCATTAAAACATTAAAACTATTAAAGTGTGTGATGTTTTCATTTCCATTTTACTGATGAGGAAAATGAAGCTTTAAGGTCATATGGTAGATAATTTGCAAAACCTGGATTTAAGTATAAAGACTTTGTCTCCAATCTGCATGTTTCTAATCTCTGGTTCATGCTTTTCTGTTAAGCAAATTTAGTCCTAGCCTGAATGACAAAATATATGCTTTCTTGTGAATAAAAAAAAGTCAGAGAGAAAGAGAGAGAGAGAGAAAAGAGATAGGAGAGAGAGAGAGAGAGAGAGAGAGAGAGAGAGGTGGCATGGGAAAGGTGTTAGAGTGGGAATTGATAGTAATGGTTCTTAGAATTTCAGTTGTCTGTCATTATACAAGTTTATATGCTTTCTTGTGAATAAAAAAAGTCAGAGAGAAAGAGAGAGAGAGAGAAAAGAGATAGGAGAGAGAGAGAGAGAGAGAGAGAGAGAGAGAGAGAGAGAGAGAGGTGGCATGGGAAAGGTGTTAGAGTGGGAATTGATAGTAATGGTTCTTAGAATTTCAGTTGTCTGTCATTATACAAGTTTACGTTCAGTTAGTTCTGGGATACATCACTTTCTTTTCCACATAATATGAGCACCAGAACTCAGTGAGGAAATGCATCACTTTGGTATTTCTCCTTCATAAGCCTGACTGACCATGAAGCACTTTTGTGGAAGAAAGAACAGATCTATTGTGAAATATTAAGTTGTTGTTTTAGGCTTTTTTTTGGTTTGTTTCTTTGTTTTAGTTTTGAGGCCACACCTAACAATGCTCAGGGGTTACTAACCTCCTTGTTCTGCACTCAGAAATTATTCCTGGTAGTGCTTTGGAATTATATGGGATGCTTGAGGTTTGAAACTAGGTCAGCTGAATGCAAGGCAAGCACCTTACCTGTTGTGCTATCTTCCCTGCTCCTGTGAAGTATTAAGAAATCATCAATAGTGACTGAAGCAATAGTACAAATGGGTAGGACATTTACTTTGCACACAGCCAATCCAGGTTCCATCCCTGGCATCCCATATGTTTCCTTGTTCCTGCCATAAGTGTGTTTCCTGAGTTTAGAGGCAGAACTTGTATAAACCAAAAGCAAAAAAAAAAAAAAAAAAGTCATCAAAATCACTAGCTTTCAATTTCTTCATCTATCTGGGTACATTCTTTTTAATTCTATATAATTCACAATTTGCACAAGGTGTGTTTGTGATTTGTATTTAAGGAGGAGAAAAAAAAAGTGACAAAGAAAATATAAATATGAGAATAGAGTAGGAGATTATCTCAAAGAGCTGGCACACATAAACTTTGTATTCAAGGACTAAGGGTTCATTAGCTGACATTGCATCATGGCTGCCAAGAGTATCCTAAGGAGTGACCTCTGAACATTGGAGATGGAAGCAGTCCCTGAGCATTGTCATGTGAGCCCTACAAACAAATAAAAAATAAAATAAAATAAAAACTAAGGTAAATTAAAACCATAGGTTTCTCCAATACTAAAAAATTGAAGTTCCATAATCTAATGCTAAATAAGACATATTCTAATGCTATCTTTGTTTTCAAGAGAAAATTCACCATAAGACAGAAAGAACAGTTAGGTATTCCTAAAACTTTGGGGTCCCAGATTTCCCCTCTATGTTATGCTATTATTTTGACCTACTTGCTAGTCATACTGTCCTAAGCATTTGTCTTGACATCAGCAGACATTTTTCAATAGGTTATCATATATTTCAGATCATTCTGAGATATGATTCAGTTGACAAGAGGTTATAAAAATACAATTGATGGGTTAAGTTATGGAAAAATGATTATGACACTGATCCCCATAGATTGAATCTACAGAAGATACTTTTCTGAGGATTTTGTCAATATAATACCAAAATAGCTTTGATAGTGAGGAATTCATTCTACCTGGTTTATATCTTTGAAACCCAAGACTTGAGTATTTTTTTTATTGTAAGAGTTTATTTAAGAGACAAAATTGATTAACATAATGAGGTAAACTAACATAACATAATATAGTAACATAACATAACATATAATGTAATTGATATCATAATAATACATGTAAGTCAAAGAAAGTTTCTGATTAAAAACACAATTTTTTTTTTCCATAATGGCTTACATATCTTTCACAGTAGTACTTTAGGTACATATTAACATTGAATCAGAGGAATAACCATCACCAAATATGTCCTCCCCCAATTCCAGTTCCCTTTCTACAATCCATATACCCCACTATCACCCCCCAGGCTGCTAGAGTAAGTGGACCCCTCTTTGTCTGGCTTACTATTAGTGATCACATATCTGTTTGGTCCTGGAACCCTCCCTTGTTTCCCCCTCTATTTAAGAGGCAGAGCTAGATAAATCGAGGTATTATCTGTATCTCTTTAGTGTGTTTAATCTAACAAATCTTTATAATTTTTGGTTGAGCACAGTATTCTAAAAATGAAATGTGTGGTGGTAGTGATGATGTGGGATGAGGATGAAAGGACTGGACATAAGATTATAATTTTTTCCTTCCAACCATATTTTCAGAAATTCATAATGCTTTTAATGGTAGCATATAGGATGGTGCTGTGACGGTCACCACCTACTGTCCATCATAATTATCCAGGAGACTTTTAACAAGCAATTTTGCTTGACCCCACCCCAAACCAGTTAAGCAAAATCTTAAGAAGTTAGGTTTACTTAGCAATGAAATATTTGTAATTGGCTCCTAGGTCATTGATTCTAATATGTAGTTAGGGTCACTGGAATAAAAAAGTGATGTCAGGCTTTAGAGATCAATATGCCTCGTTTTGAATTATAAGCATGCCATATTTTATACTGGGATAGAAGGAAATTTTGTGAAAATTCCTAAACACATGCATTTTCCTTACGAAATGGAGGCAGTATACCACCAATAGAGGACCATGTTAATATAAAATGAAAGAGCATACAGATTGTACTAGTGTCTAGTATATCATTGGATTTAATAAATTAGGGTTACTATCTCTGTCATCATCATTATTAGGCTGGAGATGACCACCATTCCTATATATAAATTGCATAATAATATGTATAATAAAAACAGGTACTCACTGAAGACCATTGTAGTCATCTACTCTTTGTCAGATGGAATAGTACACTATGATTATTCCTGGTATATTATCCAATCTACTGTATTTTTGGGTTTCAATACTGCAATGCCTGGAATTATCTGGAAAAAATTTATTAGTTTTTAATGGAAATGTTATATTTCTTCTAATAATTTAATTCTTTTAATATTTACACTTAGTGTATTAATTTAATTTAGCTCTGTTGAATTTATTTTAGCTGCATTCAACTAATATGTTGAAAAATTAAAGTGTGTATATTATTTTGTCATGTATTAATCTTTAACTCTCCCTGGCAAGATAGAAATCCAAATTTTCTCAGTATTTTCTTTCAAATAAGAAGCAAATATACTATATTTTTGTTTCTTAAATCACAATTGGATATTTAAATCATTGTCACATATTCTACTTTTATTTTTGTAAGCCAGTTATTTCAATAGATAAAGGATTTTAGAATAGATCAATCCTATCAATGATGCAGATAATTGCACAAAATACTTGAATTGTGAAAAATATTGAATAGATAAATAATCATAATCATATTTATGGCCTAAACGGAAAAGCAATACTAGAATAGAAATAGTGTCATTTGTAAAAAAAAATGAAGAAAAGAAGAGAAGAAGAAGACAGAAGAAGAAGAAGAAGAAGAAGAAGAAGAAGAAGAAGAAGAAGAAGAAGAAGAAGAAGAAGTGGAAGAAGAAGAAAGAAGAAGAGGAAGAAGAAAGAAGAAGAGGAAGAAGAGGAGGAGGAAGAAGAAGAAGAAGAAGAAGAAGAAGAAGAAGAAGAAGAAGAAGAAGAAGAAGAAGAAGAAGAAGAAGAAAAAGAAGAAGAAGAAGAAAAGAACCGGTGGCCAGGTGATAGCACAGCGGTAAGGTATTTGTCTTGCACTCTGACATCACAGGACGGACCCCGGTTCAAATCCCGATATCTCATATGGTCCCCTGTGCCTGCCAGGAGTGACTTCTGAATGTAGAGTCAAGAGTAATCCCTGTGCGCCGCCGCCAAAACAAGATAAAAAACAAGATAAAAAAAAACACATCACACTTAACATAAACTATAACTATGTTATAATTATGTTAAAGAGAAATACCTAATTTTTATGTTCTAGTATGTAAATATACTGATTAAACAGACAACAATCTCACATATTCTTTCTTATTTTTGTGTCTTTTTTGATTTGAAATCCAATAAGCCAGTAGCCTTGCTTTGTATATAATACCTCTGAAATATTTTGTGAATATGTTTTTCAGTTACTAGCTTATGAACTATTAGTTATCAATTAAATTTACTATTTTTAATCTTTACCCCCATTATATTTCGTCTCTGCCAGTGAGTTCCCTATAAAGAATCCATATCACTTCTTTGGTCTTTTATTTATTTAATTTTTGCAAACTTTTCACAATTTCTCACAATTTTAGTAAAGTCCAAATCACATGTAGAAAATGGAAAAGCTCAATTTACTCTTGTTTAGAGGTAGACAGATCTGGATTTCAGTGACCCTTTAGCTTCAGCTGTATTAATATGATATTACTTTTTTGCTCAGTCTGTTTGCCATCTGTAAAATGAAGATAAAATAACTACCTTAGGGTTTAGGAAACATTAAATAAATAACATATTCATATTGTGTACTACAGTGTCTGACTCCCAGGGTAAGCTCAATTAACATTGGTTGCCTTCTTTGACTCTTTATAACTTCCTGAACCAACACACTACCCCTTCCTTCTCTCACATATCCTTGTCTCCCTTCATTCTCCATGTTTATTGGTGTATATCATCTACTGCATTGCTTCTGTGGCTTTTGTCATATTGATATTCAGACAGTTCTCTTTGCCAGTCAAAATTTATATCCTATTCCCTGTTCATAAATCTTGAAATCCTCACTAAGAATTTATTATTGTTATTATTGATGATGATGATAATAATGAGGATGATGATGTGTTTTTTGGCCATACCCAGCTGTCCCAAGGACTTATACATGGCTCTGTGTGCAGAAATCACTCTTGATAATACTCAGGAAACTATAGGTGATGACAGTGATCAAACCAGGTTGGTCTCATGCAAAGCAAGGGCCTAACAGCTGTTCTATCTCTCCTATTCTTAGACTTAATATTACTATTAATTATATAACTAGAAAACATAGTCAGGTCCTCCATGCTTAAGTAATTTCCCAGTGTAATCTTATTAATAAAAAAAATGTTCCTGTCTTGGGGATATTATAAAATCTTGAAAAGGACCCAAGAACTCATATCTATCAAGCCAGAGCAGATAGCACAACATTCCAATACACTACGTTTAAGATCATCACATAAACGGAAAAAGAAAAGTGCTAAGATGAATAATAGAGTATGGCTAATTGTGGATTAATTTTATTAACTTCATCCACTTTGATTCAATAAAAGTCTTTGATTCAATATAAGTCAACATTCTTATAATTCTTATAGTTCCTCTGGCCAGTAGAAAAATACAATAAATAAAAGGGACTAAATTCTGATTATATCAATATTTCATTTTCCTCTGTGATATCTGTTTATCATGCTTTCTCTTCCTTTGCTTATATATTTCATGTATGATTTATGTACATAGTATTCTATTTAGTATATTTATCTGACACACTTTATTAGATTACTGCACCTTTTTCATGTTTATATGAAAATATTACAATTATTCATGTTTTCACAATCAATCAAGTTATGAATTTGTCTCTGTATTTTCAATTTATGCTTAAGAGATGAGGGTTTCACCCAGCTCCATTTGTCACAGAGAGAGGCTCGTGGGACATGTGATTTTCAGTTTGAAAACTGGGATCATCTTTGAGATGTTAGAAGATACAGCGCCATGCTAAAGGATTTTTCATGGTTTTAGAGAGAAATATATGATAGATTTTTTTTTCAGAAGGTATTTTCAATCTAGTTTAATGTAAAGGATGATTGAAACCAAACACCAAATGATTTGAGAGAGACAGAAAAGTATGCAGCATAAATGTTTGTGGTGCTAAATATAAGGAATGCTTATGCTAGAGAACTTTTAGTGAATGGGTGATAGGAAGGGAAAAAAGCCTCCCCCTCTCCCCAAAAGTGAGTCTAGAGAGCTGGAGCAATAGTATAGCAAGGAAGGCTCTTGCCTTGCATGTGGTCTAACTGAGTTAGATCTCCAGCATCCCATAGGTTCCCTGAGTCCTATTAGGAATGATTCCTGAGTACAGAGCCAGGTGTAAGCCCTAAGCACCATGACTCTGAACATCCCCCCTCCCACACACACCCCAAAACAAAAAAAAATGAGCCTAGATTCAAGATATGCTGACAGGATAGGAGCTAAGAAACTCAAAGGGATGAGGATAAGGGTTAAACAGAGAAGATTCAGTCTTAGGTTCATTTAGGGTGGAGTATATTGTGAATACAAATAATTCCTAAATAAAATCTGAGAGGTATTTGTAGTTTGAATAACTTTTGTGTGGCGTTCCGACATTGGTTTGAATATTTAATAAGTGGCTTGAATGAAGGCTTACATTTGGTTGCTCAAATTCCTCAACAGGAGATTTTCGTTTAACACATCTGCTGGCATAAAGCAATGTATGTGCTCTCTAGGTTCATATGTGTTTGGATTTGACAACTAAGTCAAGAGTTATACAATATCTATCATGAAATGTTTTGTGTGTTGAAATATGCTGGAGAAAAATCACAATGCTAGATTAAGGACATTTCAGTACACTGAATTTGCCCCTTATCTGATATTGGCCGTCTCAAATTTTGGGGCTTACAGGAAATGCCCTTACCATTTGTTTTATTACTTCTCTGCAACTTACTTGCCTCCACATTTAGTAGCTGAATTATTTTTTCTAATCTCTCTCAATTAACATGCCTTCTGGATCATTGAGGAACTGAAATGAAAAAGGAAGTTACATGGGAACAGTATTCCATCTTTCCTGAAGAACAATTTTCTTGTCAAAAAATTCAAGAGGAAGAATGTAAAGTTTTGGGTAATTTTTTTCTTTCCTCTCTTCATTTGTTACCAGTCTCTGCTTAAAATTCAGTTGAACTGCATTTTCTCTGACTGATTTCGCTTTAATCTGAACTGTAGAATATGCTATTTTCTTCTGAACTCTCCCCATTCCCTTTCTTCAAAAAAAAAAAACGTCAAGAAGGAAAGGGGGAGGCGGCCTCTCAGTGAGTAGAGCCAGGGCCCAGAGAAAGCCCACCCCTTCAGAAGGAAATCAGATCCTTGGGCAAAATAGGTGAAGAAAAAAAGGGCAGCTGTTAAAACATTTAGTCTGTTTTTCTCCTCAACCCTGCTGTTCACCCTGCTTCCCAGCCCCCACCTCCATGTAATCTTTTCCATCTTCAGGCATATGTGCTGGAAACACAGGATCCTCAGCATGGAACAAGTATATAAGGGAGAACATTCCCGGCCTCCACATCCTCGCAGCCATCATTTGCTTCTCTGCCCTCCTCACCACATTCCTGCAGGATAGTCAAAAGATTGATTGGATGATTTTTTGGCAGCTTGTTGCAGAGCCTGCAGTCACAGCTTGGTTTAATTAGGGAATCAGCGTTTCTTTTATGTAGGTCACATCAGGTTTTGATTCCGGATCTCATATAGCTCTATCCTTTCTGAAAAATCAGAAATACATGTGCAAGTGGGAGATCTTTTTTATTTTTTTAAGAAAGGATTTTCAAAATTCTCACTAGTCACTTCTGCCTGTCTCTCTGTCCGAGTAAGTTCACAATAAAAGTGTCAACCTATGAACATTGCTTTGCCATATCATTCCCATTGTCTGGGAAACACATGTCCATCTTATAAAATTATCAGAAAGATTCTGAGAGAGAGTTTACGGTATTTTCTTTATTTCTTTGGGTTTTTGCTTTGTTTGGTTTTGGAGGTGTTTTTTTTTTATTATTATTATTTTTTGCACCCGGAGGGTTAATGGGTTCTCTTTTTCTATAGCATCAAATACTAAAAAAAAATCTATTGGAGGTGAATGTAGAAACTTTAAACATTTGATTAGTTAGTCTATGAGAAGTAATTAGAAAATAAATAAATAAATAAGAGTAAGAAAGCAGAGTGTATATTATAATGACAGTTTGTGAAATAAAGCCTTAAGGAAAAGATTTTCATACCATAGTCAGCTCTTGGAATAGTTTGTCAAAAAAAGAACATCATTGGACAGGTTAGCCATTTAAGAATTCTGATAATTAGGGAAGTCTGAATGATGAACTTGAATCCTGATTGCCTTCAAGAATAATCTAGAGAAATATTACCTTTCTATCTGATAGACAGGTGGTATTTGCTTAGATTTTTCTATAGACTTAGGCATGTATAAATTTACATTGATTGATCTTTGATTATTTTGATGATAACATCTTTGAAATTTTAGCAATAAAAAACCAACAACAACCAATAAACATAGGTATTCTAACATTCAGGAGTTAGTGGGAGCTGGAGCAGTAGTCAGTGTTTAGGGCCTTTGTTTTGCATTCATCTGACCCAGGTTCAATTCCCAGGACCCTATATAGTCCCAGGAGCACTGCAAGAAGTGACCCCAAGTGCAGAGCCTGAAGTTTGCCACTGAGCACTGCTAAGTAAGGGCCCCAAATAAAACCAAACAACAACAACAACAACAACAACAACAAAGTCACTTACTTTAACACTACTTAAGAAAAATCACTTTTTTCAAAATATATGTCTAGTTAGGCAATGCATTTTTATTTTATTTATAATTTTTGATTTGGGGGCCACACCCGGTGACGCTCAGTAGTTACTCCTGGATATGCACTCAGAAATTGCTCCTGGCTTGGGGGACTCTATGGGATACCAGGATTCCAACCACCTTCCGTCCTGGATCAGCCGCATGCAAGGCAAACGCCCTACAGCTGTGCTTTTGCTCCAGCCCCGCAATGCATTTTTAACAGACGAATGTGACTGCATATACCCTCTACTGTCTACAAATAATTATGCAGACTGCATAGCCAGTGTGATACAAATAAGTGAATATTACAAGCTCTCAAGGATGTCCTGTTTATATTTCTGGATTGGTTAGATGAAGAGTGTGAAACTTTGAAATGGAGCACTCTGAGCCATTTCAAGAGTTGCATATCTCACAATATTAAGAGGGGCTACTATCTTCCAAAGACAGGTCTACCCAATTTAAAAGCGATAAAAACAGCCTGAGAGGAGATGTCCATCAATGAGAAAGTGTCTGTCTATTGAGCAACGCACGGATGTTTGGTCTCATTATTTTTAGAATGAAAAGGGAATCACAGCTGTCTGTTTTACTGCATTTGATTATACAGCTCAGTGTAGGGTCAGAATGAGATTGAGAAACCTTGGGTTGAATTTCGAAGCTCATAGTTTTGGGGCATATATTGACTTTCCACACTTTTGGAACAGGAAGTAAATAATAGAACTTGCTATGAGATCTCTGGAATGTTCATTGTTGAAACCACATTGTTGAAATAGCCTGTCTCAAGATATTTTTCTCTTATTCTCCTTGCCTGTGACTTTCACTACAATGAATAATATCCAAGAGGAATAAAATTACATCATTAAGGTTTCAAATTGCTCAAGGCAGAAATTTTTGCCTTTACTTTTCAGAGGAGGATCACTCTTGATACCAAGGGTGAAGTTTGTGACCTCAAGATCAAGTTTAACTCACCAAAGATCTGTTGGCTGTGAGTTTAAAGCCTTTAAAAATAGATCTCTTGACTATAGCTTTTAAATCACTTCTGTTTTCATTAAATTCATTCTGTCGCATATAGAGTTTCATATTTTTGTTATGGCTGGATTTAAACCACAGACCCTCTCTCGAATGTGCAATTGGGGATAGCTCAGTTCACCTAAATTAAAACAAACACACACACACACACACACACACACACACTCTCTTTTACAGAGTTGCAATGCCCCCTCCTGACTGCTCTGCCTGGAGTAGAGAAAGAGAAACTCATTTGGCTGTTTAGGAGTTAATTATGGTCACTGATATTGGAGCCTGTACATTTCTTTCACCATTCTCTCCTATATGGGAAGGGTTCTAAAAGCCTTATCTGCCAATAGAGACATTAATCTGGCAAATTCTTTTCCATTTCCATTTTTGATCTCCTATAATCTGCAGAAAAGAAAAACATAACACCTAAGGTGTTTTAATTAAATTTCTCAGTTCATCTCAATTATTTTTGTGGCTAGGAGTGTTGATTATGAACACCTTGTTTACTCTCATGTAGGTAATCCCAACATATTATAAGAAGAAAATCTTTTTTAAGTACTGGAATCTTGATGAAAGTAAAAAAAAAAGTGGAGTTACATGGTCTGCATATTTTTTAATAAGCCATTCCTTAGCCTTATAAAATCCAGGGAATAATTTACACAATGTATTACATATAGATCAAGTTTTATAGTAACTTCTAGAGATTACTCAAAAAAGAATTAGTAAAATCCTTAGCCATAACTTAGCAAAGAAAAGGTTATTTCTGATTTGATATTGTATTGTACTTGGCTTTTTTCCCCTTTCTTTTCAGTTTTGGGTCACACCAGTGGTGCTTAGGGGTTACTCCTGGCTTTACACTCAGAATTGTCTCTGGCAGGCTCGAGGGACCATATGGGATAGCGGGAATTGAACCAGTATCCATCCTGTATTATGCAAGACAAACACCCTACTGCTGTGCTAGCTCTTCAGCCCCTGTATTTGGCATTTTATGTTATTCTCTTTTATGCTCTGTCTGGCATTGCTGACTCTGCTTTTCCACTACCTATATGCACACTCCCCTAACTTTGTCTATATTCTGTGGATATTTCTCTGAGTAGGGCTTTCTAGAAATACTGCAACTTATTTCCAGGACCTCTCACTGTTTTATTCAAAGTTTAGATTTCCATGGAGTTTTCATCAATCATACTTTAATGTTTTCATGCTTCTAATATATTCTGAAGACAAGCTCATGTTTCTACTTCACAAACAGCATGTGATAAGCATTCTCCAAAAAATAAAGTGTTGTAAGCATGCAGAGGTATATGCTGGGGTATGCTGTGAATGTATATGAATACAAAATTGTGCTTCAATGATAAAATGAGTTTGCAAATACAAAATTTCTGTGGGGAAGAGAAAAGCATTACTGTGAGACTTAAACTAAACAATTTTCTTAGTTAGATATCAAGAATGCTGAAACTTCCTCCATCCCAATATTCACATCTCATGTTTCAGGTTTTAAGTTCTTTTAATTGTGTTGGTGAGAAAAATTACTAGATTGACTAGTAATCTGCAAAATGAATTTATGAACCCTTTTTAAATTTAGGCTCAGTGTATCTACATTAGAGCCTCAATTGGAAGAGGGGCTTGGGAGGGGAGAAATTGTTCTTTAAAGTTTTCCTTCTGCATGGAAAAATTAAGCTATGTGTAGAGATCAGAATATAGGAGAACATTCATACCTTTTTATTTTTTTCCTTTATCCCACCCTTTGGGCTTCCAAACTATGAGTGAATCTTTGCATTCTTTATTTCAATAATTCGTTAAGTAAAATAATTACAGATAGAAAAGGATAGTCTATGAACACCATATTTTCTTTAGCTTCCTTGTTTAGTAGTTGCTGAAACGAGAAGACCACAGATATGATGCGTGAATCAGATTTGGTTTATATGATTTTGGTCCACTCTTGATCTATAAAAGACATTCTTGATCAAGGCCTCAAAGGAGACCTATAATGAGATTCCTTGTTCCTTAACTGCTGATGACTCAGCTATATCTCCAGCTGGCTACAGGATTCCTGGAAAAGACATTAATTCCTGTCAAAATTTCACATTAGGTCTTCCAACTAGTATTTGATCTGAAACATGAACCTATATATTCCCCCTTCACATCTGGTGCTAGAATTTTTAAGATGCCTTAGTAACTAAATATTAGCCCAAGAAGCCACAATTTCTCATGAGTCATGATGCGGCTGAACCCAAAATTGTCATTGTAAGAGGAAAGGCTTGGAAAATATTTAAGCACCTATTTGACACCTTAGAAATACTGATTCCAAAGGGGAAAAAAGAGCTTTAGACTATTTAACTTTTATAGTTATCCTAATGAAGCAAATTAAAGCAAGTATAATTTATCATACCTTATTTATTATTTGGAGGAACCCTAAATCATTCACTTAGAGTATCTTAAATACAAAATAACAACAACAAAAAAAAGCAGCATGGAGGCTGTAAGCAAGCAAACATACTAGTATGCTATTTCTCACAAATATATTTCTCCATCCTCCATATCATTTTTGTTGGGTGGGTGGGGTGCACATTCATTGGAACTCAGGGCTTACTCCTGGCTCTGGGGATCCCACATGCAAGATAAGTATCCTATGCACTGCACTGTCACTCAAGACCTCCTGTCTCCCAATCTTAAAAGATGTTCTTGAACATTGTGTACTTGATAATGAACCAGGTCTATTTATGGAGAATGAATGAGCAGCAGGCTCTCTGGGAAGCACCTTGAACTTTCTTATGTCTGAGAATTTCTCTCAACTATGGAGAGAAGTCAACAATAGGCCCTCAGAAAAGATTCCTGTAACTTCCAGACTCCTTCCTCTATCTAACCTACTTACCAGAAGCTTTAGCTTACTTATTTATTTTTCCCCCAACTCTATATAAACACAAAATCCAACCAGAAAGAAATATGGTTGAGAGCAACAAGTCTGCCATATTTGGTTGCTAGCCCAGAATGACCTTGGAACTTTTGCACCTACTCTCATCTATATAATACTGGCCTCCAAATGGGGAATACGTGAACTTGAATTTTGAAGTTTGAATTGAATAAAGAAGGTACCATTGAACATACAGGCTGTGTGTTTCTGATGTTCATAATCCATTAGGAAAGTTCTACAGTAGGAAAGGGGTGAAATAGCTAGAAGAAACTCTTAGCAAAGAGTTCAAATGAAAATTAGGCCAGCTATTTTCAAAGTTAAAATAAGTTTTATCCATGGAGAAAATACATTAGAATGCTTTATTTTGAGATACTAACTAGTCATTCTTTAACTGTGTTTTGGGTGACATCTTTTGGTGCTTAGGGCTTACTCCAAACCTCTTCTCCAGGAAAGCACTTATGGTGGGGCCTGAGAAGACCATATGGGGTGCAGAGGATCAAGCCTGGGTAATTTACACTCAAGGCAAGTGCCTTACCCAGTGAATTATCTCTACAGCCAACCAACAACACTTAATTGACTATGTGCTTTGTCCTTAGATATTATATGTTTTCTTCCTTTTAATGCTTCTTGTTTTTGTGATGATTGAGGCCCATATGCATACTTGATTTCAGAGGCACGGGTCATAAAATTTTATTTAGATGTGCCTACAATTGACTTTGGTTTTTCTAAATTTTGCATATTTTGTTGTGGCACCTGAATAGCAAGACTTGTTTCTAAGCTCCTCCACTTTGCCCCTTCATTGTTTTCATGCTTGTAAAGCAGGTACTCTACTATTAATCTATCTCTGAGTTTCTCTTTCTCTTCCTCCTCCTCTTTCTTCCTTTTTCTTGCTGCTTCCTCCTCCTTCTTTCTCTTCCTTCCTTCCTTCCTCCTCCTTCTCCTTCTTCCACTTCTTCCTCCTCTTCCTGCTCTTTTTCTTCTCTTCCTCTTTCTCATACCCTTTCCCTCAATTTTTTTAAAATTATAGAAACATGCTTTACCAAGTTGTCAATAATAAATTGTTTTTAGGTATTAAATGTTCAAACACAAATATCACCATCCACTAGTGTGTCCTTTCCTTTACCAGAATCCACAATTTTCTACTCACCACCATAGCCTGCCTCCATATAGGCACACAGAAATTTACTTTATATAGTTTGCTACAATACAAAGGCAGTTGGATTTATCAAGACTTAGATCAACCAGTGTCAATTTGAAATAATTGCTATATGCCCCATGCTGTTACTAAGTAAATGTCCCAAAATTACTGGGTTGCTATCGACGCTAATTAAATCCTCTGTGTTATTGTGTAGACTCACTGAGCTTTGTTGATCATTATGTAACTTTCTTATCAGCTTTCCTGTGGGCTGATCCTACAATAAAATATTGAAGTGTGTGCCAATGAACTTGGCAGTGCAGTGTAGAATTTGGTAGCATGGAAATTCCAATAGGTTAAGTACTGATCATTAAGTAGCTTTCACATGTAATCCATGCTATCTTTGCAACTATTTTGATAAAAACTGAATACTGATCCAAAATTTAGATTTTAATAAAGGAAAATATTGGGAAAACTAAAAAAACTCAGTAACAGTAGCATTTACATGTTATTTATTTGGAACTTGTATATATAGTGCTGTATGAATGGTAACTTCATTAGAAAGCCAGAGTGAAAATTAGCTTCTTTAATTCACTATTTTAACAAGCATTAATTCTTACTTTATTAATAGTACTAATAGCTAACCTTTCTTTAATATTTCATAAACTATGTATTCAAGACTTGCATCATTTTTGTTTGTTTGGGGTTATACTCAGTGTTACTCGGGGGCTACTTCAAGCTCTGACGGTCCCCCCCCCCACACACACACCAGGATTGGATCTGGATCTCCTGCATGCAAAGCGTGTGTTCAATCCATTGAGCAATAGCTCTTTGGCCCAGAAATAATTCACTTCATTCTGCTCTGACACCAACAATTTAAACTGGTTTCCATTATTGTTCTTGCTTTATAAATAAGAAAACTGAGATTTGGAAGATCTAAAGGTATTATTAAGGGTTATGTAGCTAAATCATAGAGCCAAAGCGATACTATAAGCAGCCTGTTCATGGCTCTACTCTTATAGGCCTTTATAACCAAGAAGATTGAGTTTTATTGCATATAAAAGAAACCTAACTAAAATTTCTATAATTTACTTTTATGAAAAATACTGGGTCTACTCTAGATTTAGAGGTCTGTTTTTAACATCCAGATCAGAGCAGAAGTCTTCCATATGGCACAAAAACACCAAGGGGAGAGTAAATGAACGTGAAAGGAGTCTATAGATAATCCCATGACAATATATTCCAAGGGTAGAGAAACCCTGTGTCCCTTAGGCCAAGGGGATTCCCGTCTCGGATGACCCCGATATTTACTGTGCCTATGTGGGGGGGGGGAAGAGACAAAAAACACTAAATAATCCTTCTTTTTTATTTTTATTTTTGTTTTTAGTTTTATTATTTTTTATCTAGTTTTTGTCGATTTCTTTGTTTTGGGGTAGATATTGAAGTAGTTGTCCATTTTTTAAATTATATATTTACTTTTTCTTTCTTCTTTTCTCTTCTTCCTCTTTGCGCCTTGTCATATTTCCTATCTCAAGACCATGGCAACTATGTGGTGCATATTTTTATTGCTGCAGTGCTCACTGGATATCTTATTTGATTCCTCTTTTTGAACTGTTGTGGTGTTTCACCTTCTTTTTTTCCCCTTCATCCCCAAACCAAGGATGAGAGCCTCTAGAATGACTCTGCTCATAGTCGGCGTAGTCGATTTTTACCCCATTATATTACCTTTCTCTTCCTCAAACAAAACCACATAACTTGAACTTTCTAGTCCCGCCTCCCAATTAGAGGGGTCAGTAATGGAGGCACCAAGACCAAACAGTTATAAGACCACTAAGTAATAAACTAGACACAGAAGGGACTACGCATTCTAGCAACCCCTGGGGTGGTAGAGTGGAGGATATGGGAGGCAGGATGAGAGTGGTTGTGGGAGGACAATTCGGTGGTGGGAATTCCCCTGATTCAATGTAAATATGTACCTGGAATATTACTGTGAACGATATGTAAGCCACTATAATTAAAATAAAAATTATATTAAAAAAAAAGACCATAAGTGATGCTGGAAAAATAAAAGAAAAATACTGGATCTAAACCAGGAAAAAATAAATAAACCTCAAACCCTAGATTTTTGTTCTCTCATTTTGAGTGTTTTTGGTTTTCTCTCTGTTAATACAGCCTTGTATATGTGTTGTAAAATGAAAGATGGGAATCTTAAAGAATAAGGGATTCCATTTTTAGAATGTTGCCATCTAGGTGAAAGAGAAATCAGAAGATTTAGTTTCTATTTTAAAATTTAAAGTGAGTCACTTAAGACAGAAGTTGCTCTCTGTAATAATCAAAGTTAGAGATACAGAGGAGAAAAACACTAAAAATAGAATAATTATTTGGTAGGAGTCAGAATGTCCGCTATAGTCATTGAACTCAACTTGAAGGAAATGGAGAGGTCATGCTGAAGGAAGGACCATCAGATGCTAGAATGAAAAGGTCAATAAAATATATGCAAAAAGGAGAAATTTATTTTAGATCTTGAAAGGGAAACATAGTGCATGTCAGAGACCAAGACCAAAATGACATTGAGCAAGTTCTTTACTAGTGTTCCTGGACACACTAAACTATACATCCCTCTCATCCTCTTTCTCATCTCGCTCATCACTCTTCATTTGTGAGGTCTCTTGTATATGCTTTATAGGAAGCTGCCCCTCAACAGCTCAATTAAAGAGTTGTGTCCCCCTTCTTCACAACCCTGATTTACTTATTTTTTTTTAACTCCTGGCACTGCTTAGGGTACTATGTTTAGTACTGGGGATGAAACTGGGATTATCACATGCAAAGAAAAGTCTCTTAACCATTGTACTATTTATCCAGTTCAAGATAAGTTCTTTAATTCTTGACTGTTCTTTCCTCTTATTTGATAATTTTCAACTGAAATGTTGGTTTTATTTTTCTTATTATTCCTGAGCACCAGATATATGGTACATAATTAACAAATACATTCATAATGAATAATTTGTGGGCATATTACAGAAATGTCTTTAGCCAATATTTATACCTTTTCATTAATATTATCAATTTTCATTTTTCTCTCAAAGGATTTTCTTTTATAGCTTGATCATTTAGGAAAAGTCATTGGCTACAGGCACATGAAAAAATTCTCCATCTTACTAATCATCAGGGAGATGCAAATCAAAAAACAATGAAATACCTCACATCACAGAGCACAAAGAACAAGAACAGCTGGTGCTTGCACAGATATGAGGAGAAAGTGGCTCTCTCATTCACCGATGATGGGAATGTAGACTGGTGCAGGATTTTTGGAAAACATTATGGATATTACTCATAAAATAGAAATGGAAAGCATTACATATGATCCAGCAATCTATCCTAGGGATATAACCTAGGAACCTAAAAATACAATACAGAAAAGCTCTCTGCTCTCTTGTGTTGATTGCAGCACTATTTACAATAGCGAGATATTGGAAACAATCGAAGTGCTCAACAACAGATGACAGATAAAGAAATTCTGGTACATCTACACAATGGAATATTATGAAGTATAGATAAAATGAAGTTATGAACTTTTTATTCTGGTATGAGTAGGAAGAATATTATACTGAGTGAAATAAGTCATAGGGAGAGAGATAGACATAGAATATTATCACTCATATGTTGAATATAAGAAAAAAATAGAATATGGTAGTAATATTCAGTGACAATAGAGATGAAGGCCAGGAGGAAAAGTTCATGGTGGGAAGCTTGCTACAAATCAAGGAGCATTGTAGTTAGGGTAGAAAAGGGACCACTAAGACAATGGCAGCTGGAACTGATCACTCTGAACAAGAAGTGGGTGATGAACAGAGATAAAGTGATATGCACGGTGACCTTTCATTAACAATAGTGCAAACAACAATGTCTAAAAGGAAAAAAAATAATAGAGCGAGAGAGAAAGAGAGAGAGCAATAAAATGCCTGCCCCAGATGCAGGCATGGAGAAAGGGGTGGAGGGAGTCTGGGGATATTGGTGGGGGTAAATTTTCATGGTGAAGGGTGGTGTACATTGTAAGACTGAAATTCAGTTATGATCAACTGTTGCAAGTCAGCCCCTGAAGAGATTGACTGATGGAGGGATGGAGGATGAGGTCTTTCTCCTCCAGCACGGAGCATGCGTCTGCCACCCTCAGCCAGCGGTTCTGAGGTGAAGCGACAGGTAAGCAGTTCGCAGTCAGGCTTGTGGAAATATTAGCTTTATTCGGTGGACAAGACTGAAGTCCAAAGCCTCAGCATCAGTTCCAGCCAAAAGCCTTCCACAGACCCTTGTTTTTATCCCCCAGAATCAGGTACCACCCAATGGTGGGATCAGATACCACCCAATGGTGGAAGCAGAATCAGGTACCACCCTAAGGTGGGGGCAGAATGCCAGGTCACACCCTAGGGTAGGGCACAATCACCGATCAGGGTAGGGTCAGTAACATAATAATCCCATAAAGTGTTTACGTACACAACAATCAACTTTGTATATACAGTGTTTAAATAAAAGGAAAATGCAAAATCATAAAATAAAGAAAAATTCTATTATCTCTGACAATAAATAAAAAACAAAAAAGCCATTTGAGTAAGAATAATCTGTAATGTGTTTTGGATTACTTCAAAGTATTTAGTGTAGTACTATAATAGTTGGAAAGTGTTTTTTGTTAATGAATATAAGATAAAAATTAGAAGCTCATAAAATGTATTCAGTGTAGCCATTTTTGTTGTGAAAAGAATAGAAAAGTTTATTTTACCTCATTTAAACTATTCTAGTCAAAGTTATCAGTAGACATTTTGTTTTTATAAAGCTAGACAATTAACTATTTCTAATTGCTGTTTATGCAGTATAATAGAATGCAGGACAACTCATTTTATGATTCAGATTTCTACATGATTGTAGAAAATGTTTATGTGTTTCAAAATCATTTTCTGCCTGCTGAGGTCTCATCAACTGAAAATAAATGAAGTAATAAGAAGTATAAATTCATTTCTTAGAAGCTTTGAAACAAATGGGATCTGTAGAATTGTATTCTCATTAAGTATTCCTAATATAGCATGCTTTGCAATAGTTTTATTTTTTATTTTTGGTGCATTTATTGCTTTTGTCTCATGCTTTGTCAAAGCAATGAATCTTGTTTTGAAATGGACTATGACAAGAAGCCATGGGACAAGATCCCTAAAGAAGTCCTTTCCAGATTGCAGTCTAGTGACATGAGTATTTCATAAAAAGTTGAACTCTTATGAGGTGAAACTATGGTTAAGAGAATATTGGGTACATAGTCAAGGGGGTGATCTTTTCTGCTAGGGAGAAGAGAATAATGCTGTTAAATTATTTATTTGCAGAAAGGAAACCGGGAGAAACCAAGAGAAAAGCTAAATATAGGTAATTTGTTACTACAAGAATCATAAAAACAAAGACCGACCATAAGAATCTGTGTAGCTTTGCTCACTGAAGTCAATATAAAATCAGAGAAATATCTAAGTGACCTCTCAAAATAAAATTAATTAGGTACTTCATTGGGTACTTAATTTGCAGATTTAGTTTGTCAATAGAAACCCCATATTTTGGAAGCAGATTCAAGAAACATATTCAGGCTAATTATGACTTGATACTGTTTCTCTGAGATTTCCCCTGATTCTGCTTAGAATCCTTTTTTATATATTTTTCTATTACAGAATCAACATGCTAGATATTGTTGGATATGTAACTTGTATAAGTCATGTGATTTGTCACACCTTTTTTAAGTAACATACCTTCACACAAAACATTCTCATTACTGCTATGTTATCTTCAATTGTAGCATTTGGTTTGAGAGTATATTGTGCACGACACAAAAATGAACACTCATAGGTAAGACACCTTTGAAAATAGAAGATAAAACATAGAACAGGAGAGAAATTATTAAGCCAGGTTGAAAATCAGATTCCTAAATAAACCTCCACAAATAGCTAAAACAAAATTTGGGAAAAATAAATGGGCAGATCATCACTTTGCTCAAAATCAATCTGAACTACAAAGCAATAATAAATAAAATTTCATACTTTTAGAATTAGGATACTCTAAGATCAACGGAATAGAATTCAAGAAATTGAGACAGATATGCAGGTTTATGATACATTAATTTTTGATAAAGGAACAAAAAGTGTGATGTGGAACAAGAAAAGCCTTTTTAACAAGTGGTGCTGGAAAAACAGGTCAGCTATGTGCAAGAAACTGAATTTAGACAATTTACTAATACCATGCACAACAGTCAAATCATGGACATTCCTCCAAAAACTGGAAATTGAGCTCCCTTACGATCCAGCTACACCACTCCTAGGAATATACCCTAGGAACACAAAAATACAATACAAAAATCCCTTTCTTACACCTATATTCATTGCAGCACTATTTACTATAGTAAGACTCTGGAAACAAGCAAGAAACTCCTCAACAAATGAATGACTAAAGAAACTATGGCATATATACACAATGGAATATTATGCAGCCGTCAGAAGAGATGAAGTAATGAAATTTTCCTATACATGGATGTACATGGAATATATTATGCTGAGTGAAATAAGTCAGAGAGAGAGAGAGAGAGAGAGAGAGAGAGAGAGAGAGAGAGAGAGAGAGAGAGAGAGAAAGACGCAGAATGGTCTCACTCATCTATGGGTTTTAAGAAAAATAAAAGACATTTTTGCAATAATTTTTAAAGACAAAAGAGAGGAGGGCTGGAAGTTCCAGCTCACCTCATGAAGCTCACCACAAAGAGTGATGAGCTTAATTAGAGAAATAACTACATTGAGAACTACCCTAACAATGAGAATGTATGAGGGAAATAGAAAGCCTGTGTAGAATACAGGCAGGAGTGGGGTGAGAGGAGGGAGATTTGGGACATTGGTGATGGGAATGCTGCACTGGTGATGGGGGGTGTTCTTTACATGACAGAAACCCAACCACAATCATGTTTGAAATCAAGGTGTTTAAATTAAAAAAAAAAGTCTTGATATCAGACTTGAACCCATTAGGTACAGAGTGGTGAACATAGCCAGAACTGTCCATGACATTGACGTCAATGTCCATGAGATACAACTACTTGATCTATTATAGGCTGATTCTTCTTTTTTCTTGGGACTCTCCCAACACCAGTTAATGTAATGGATGAAAAAGCATCAATCTACAGTACATTTTATAAAGAAGATTTACAAAAAATAAGTTGGGTAGTCTCTAATATTTAATGAATGGTAGATTAAACATTTAGGAGCTACCACCTGTAGTTCACACTTTGATATCGCATGGGATAAACCTTATCAAATAAGGTTATTAGTTTATTAATTGGTTTGATAAAGTAAAAACCTTCCATATAGTTGTAAATTAACTTACTTATTTAAAATTTCACATTTTAATATTATATTTATTAAAATCAAGGAGTAATTTACTTTCAAGGAGCATTGTACAATGTGGCAATTTTTAAATTAGTGGCATTTTAAAATAAAGAATTATTTTGTGCAATTTAAAAATATTTCAAGCGGTGCTGGCTTACCCTCAACAGAGGTTGCAAAATTTCTTTATCCTTTCAGTTTTATTTTATAGCAACAATTCCACCTTGTTATTTTTACATGTAATATAATAATATAAACATAAAATGATAGCATAATGAACCAAGTCAATCCTTCAGTATTCAGCAGCAAAAGTAGCGATAGAAATTGTTATTGTTGCCAAAACTATACTTTACTCTTGGACAAAGTGGGTACTATTAACGATGCCCCCAGATGGGAGAAACACAAATTGCAGTTCTGGCGTCAACATGTCAGGGTTGAGAAAGGTCTATTTAATATACTAGGCTCTTTGTCTAGGAGTTTGCTTTATCCTTTGATGCAGAAATATCCCACATGGATTCTTTCTAGTTTTCCTTGCTTATGCTTATATGCAAAGGTAACACACACATTTTTTGATCTTGTTTCATAAATATTTTATGGTTACTTTTGTTATAAGCTCACATTGATTGCATTTATATAATGAGGCATATAAAGCAAATATTGTCATGCAATTTTTCCTTTCATCATGTTCCATAAGAAATCTAGAAGCTATTCAACAAATATTTACCGCAATTTAGGTAAATATTAATAGAACAGATACAATGTTTTTAAAGCGAATATTTTAGGATCAGATAATTAAGTCATCATGAGTGTCTAACTCCAAATAGAATACCAATCTAATAAGTTAAAATAGTATAAAATGTCAGTGGTCAAAGGTAATGGAACAAGAGAAATAGTCTACTGAACTGAACTTACCACCCTATATCAAGAACTTGTAAATGCTGTTGCTTCATGTAATTATTTCAAAACTTAACACTTCACTGAAAATTAAGTTATTAAGAAGATAATGTCAATCATTATTGTATAATATAAAAGTATCAATACTTTATGCTTAATATTTACAGACATTGAATTAGACTTTGTTTATCTTTGTTTTTTCTTTTGGTTTTTGGTTGCTGTTCTTATTATTGTCTTAATGCACCAGTTTGTGTTGTTCACATTTAGTTACAAGGTACTGACAATTTCATACTTCTTCGTGTCAGTGGAATCACAAACCACAGAACTCCAGGATATCAGCCATGCAAGTGGAGCTGTGTTTGGGATTGAACTTCAATCTCACCTGCCTCAGATTTACAAGGCAGTTAATTACTTTTGTCACTGAGTTAATCCCAGGGTTCTGCTTATTGAATATTCTTCTTGTTTTGTTTTGTTTTTTGGCCACACCCGGTGACGCTCAGGGGTTACTTCTGGCTATGAGCTCAGAAATCGCTTCTAACTTGGGGGACCATATGGGATGCTGGGGGATCGAACTGCAGTTCCTCCTAGGTCACCCGCGTGCAAGGCAAACACCCTACTGCTGCGCCACTGCTCAGGCCCCAATGGAATATTTTTGATTCTGCTTTTTAATTGATTTTTACTATATCACATGTTAAATATAACATAAATTTTTATACCACATAATCTCTTGGAAAGCGAATATAAGATGTGAATACACACAGTCCCAAGAAACTGAGGCAGACATACCAGCAACAAGGTTCACTTTGTGACGACTCATCCCAGGACAAAGTACTTAAAGGGAAAATAAACATCAGGACAAATAGAGGGGTCTTTCAGCCACATTAGTTGGGTTTTTCCCAGCCACATACTCCCAAGAAAGTGGGACAGTCAGACAATCAGCAGAGTCCTTTTTGAGACTCAGTATAGTCATTTTCATCCCAGGTCATTGTAGCCCCAGAAGTGAGCAGCTGCTCTGCATTGCTCTCTGGCTGCACATTTTTTTTTTTTGTCAATGGGCCACACTGCAACACATTAAACAAAAACTACCATCACACTGCAACCACACAATGGGAAAACTTTGCAAAATACATCATGCTTCACGAATAAAGATGATATTTATGAAGACCCAATTAGTATCAGGCACCTACATAGCTTTTGAGATAAGGACTTTAAAAAGGGATTGTTGAAGAATGTCAAGTTAACTTAGAGAAACCATGACATGAATGGCCAATAAGATCAAGAGACTATAAAAGTATATATAAGAGTAGAACTGAGAAAACATTAAACAAAAATGACATAACTGAAAACTTTGATAGCTAAATGAAAAACTCACTGGAAGGCAGCGAGTATAGTAATAGCAAAGTAATAAACAACGGCTCAGTAGAAAAATAAGTGAGCTTGAAGATGAACAGTATGCCACCCCTTAACAACAGCATATTAAAAAAAAGTCTTAAAAAAAGCACAGAATATGGGAAAAAAAACCTTAAAAATAAAGAACAGATGACAATAGGACTTTGAGATAAATTCAACAGAAAAAAATACCCAGAAAAATCATTGGGGTTACAGAAAAACCTATGAAGAAGCAATAGTCAAAGACGTTGCTGAGAAATTTCTAGAGCTGGAGTGCATGGACACATATTCTGGATGCCCAAAGAGTACCAACTAAAAAAAAACATTAAAAACACCTCAAGGCAACTCTAGTCACATCAATACAAACTACAGATATAGAATATTAAAATCAAAATAGAAAGTCACATACAAAGGAGCATCCTTAAGATTTACAGCAGGTTAATCACAAGTAACTATTCAAGCACATCGACAGTAATAAATTATAGTGGAAAAACTCAACAAAATGTATGACTCACCAAGAAAAATTCACCTGGCCAGACCCTCATACAGGTTTGAAGGAAGGCTATAAAGCTTCATGAATAAACAACAGCTCAGGGATTCTACAATGAAATGAATACCTCATCAAGAATACTCACCCAGACTCTTATTTAGGATTGAAATAATGAAGCACAGTTTCATGTTTAACAAAGCTCAGAAAATTTACAAACTCAAGACCAGTTTTAAAGGAACTAAAGGGGTTACTTTAAGGAAAGACAAACCCCCAGAAAACAATCTTTTACAAAAAAGTCACAAAAATCCCATTGCAATTCAATATCAATGGACTAAATCCACAAATTAATAGAAACAGATTGTAAAAATGAATTAAAAATTGAATCCAAAATTTTGCTATATTTTGAATAGTCAGAAGCATTTGAGTAGTCACAGTAAACAAAGACTCAAGGCAAAAATAATATGCATTTTACTCCTTCAATAACCACATTGCAAACAAGTGTTTAAAATGGTCAAAAGGGAAGAACATGAGAGAAAAAGAGAGCAAGCAAGAAAAGAGTGAGAATGAGAGAGAAGAGAGACAAAGCAAGAGAAAGAGCAAAAGAGAGAGAGAGAGAGATGGAAGGAGAGAAAGATAGTGAGAGAGAAGAAAAATGACATAGAGGAGATGGAGAAATAGCACAGCGCTGGGGCATTTGCCTTGCATGTGACCAACCTGGGACAAACTTGGGTTCAATTTCTGGAGTCCCATATGGTCCTCCAAACCTTTCAGAAGCGATTTTTGAGCTATGAGTAACCCCTGAGCACTGGCTGTGGACCAAAATCAAATCAATCAATCGTCAGCAAACTGCTAAATAAATGACATAGAGGCAGGCAGGTTAGATGCCAAGAGTTAGTACAAACTGGTGGTACATTGATTATGGTAAATGTGCACTGGTGAAAGGATGAGTGTTGGATATTATGTAAGTAAACTTGAAGAACAACTTTGTAGCTATCTCAAAGTAATTAAAAATAAAATAAAAGAAAATAAAAAGAAATTATATTAAGGAACTTTTCAGATCAGGGTACACTGAGTAGTGAATTACAATCAAAGAAAGAGAAATAACTTTAACACCTGAAAAATAAACAGCTCAATACTAAAGAAACAGTGGATCAGATAGGAACTCAAAATACTCCTGGCAACAAATGAAAATGAGGGACAAATGATGAGAATTTGTTTGACAAAGCAAAAGCAGTCTGAAGAGGAATATTGCAGGCTTTGTAATCATTCATCAGGAAATAAGAAGGTCCTATTTAAATGGATTAACCACGGAGATTAAGAAATGGGAAAATGACCAACAAAATGCGCCAAACTTGCAGAAGGAAGAAAATAAAACAGAGTAGAAATTAATGAATAGGAAATCTAAAAACATTCCAAAAGATTGCTACATCCAAAAGAAATCTCACAACAGACAATACAGAAATTCAAAGGATAATCAGAGATTACTTTAAGAATCTTGGTGTCACAAAATGAGAGAACCTAGAAGAAATAAAAAAATTCTCAGAGTCCTACTAACCCTTAAACCAAGATGATGTGGAATACCTGAACAAATATGTCACTATAAAGGAAATTGCCAACAATTCATCAAAAAAAGAAATCCAACAATTTATCATGTTGATACACCATTACCAAGTATTGATTCATCAAGGGATGCAAGGTTGGTTTAAATATGCAAGTCAATCAACATAATAAATCATGTCAAAAAATTAAAATGCAAAAATCATATGATAATATCGGAGATGCAAAGGAAGCATTTGAAAAAACCTAGCACCCATTGGTGATAAAAAATACTCTAAACAAAATGGAAATTGAAGGAACTTTCCTCAATATAGTCAAAGTCATTTACTATAGACACAGAACATTATATTCAATTAGAACAAACATTATATTCAATTGATAAAAACTAAAAGCCTTTCCTCTAAGATCTGGCACAATCATTTCTAAAAATTTTTTTATCTAAAAATGCATCACATAGTTGATATTTTTGATTATAACAAAATTGTTTCCAGATAAGTAAAAGTAAAGTTATTGAAAAATAGAAAAAAATAGAAGAGAAGAAAAAATCAAGAAAGAAAAAGAATAGTAGCTAACACATTTGTAAAACATATTTATCTCCAATAAAGTTATTAATATAATGACAAAAGTTTTAGTAAGCCCTTGTTATCTATCTATTCTGTTATATTGGAGTGTTCCTTTAGGGATTACATCAAACAAGTGAAATTGTCGGAAAATTCAAAGCACTGTTACTTATAGTATGACTTTTAGGGGCGTATAGTCAGCTTCCAGGCCTTCTAGAAGAAAAAAATATGGGGGAGGGTGCCTGCATTCCTTCCAAAAAGCCCTATGATATTAGCCCCAAACCGGTGCGGTCAGATCTGTGTCTGCAAAGGGAATTATAGAAGGTCAGTGATGAGGCAGGGCCACTGAAGAAAAGATTATTCTGGCAGCAAATGTGGCTTCAGCAGGCCAGGAGCTTGGCATGCCCTCTCCTTTCAAGATGCCCACCTTTCTGTTGCATGTGCCAATGTAGCTATCATTCGAAAAAAGAGTGAATCTATAGAGCTGACCAAGTTCAAATATGATGACATTTGTGGGCAACGTTAGAGCTGCCATGCCTTCTAGATGAAGGAAAATATGGGAGTGGGTGCCCACCCTCACACTCAAAAATCTCTGGTGATATACACCTTCAAACTGGCATACCTGAAGAGTGGTCAGATCAGTGTCCTCAAAGGGAATCATAGAGGGTCACAGATAAGGCAGGGCCTTCGGGGAAATGGGGAATGGTGATTCTGATTGATGGAGGTAGCAAGCATGGGGCTTTGTTAGGACAGTGGCTTGGTCCACCTTCTCCCAAGGTGGCCAGCTTTACATTGCATGGGCCATTGTAGCCATGATCTTTTACAACGTAGTTTACATCTTGTTTGAAAAAAGAGTGGGTCTATTGATCTGGCAAATCATTTTTTAATTTCCTTTTAAAAATTAATATCTTTATTTAAACACCTTGACCACAAACATGATGGTAGTTGGGTTTCAGTCATGTAAAGAACACCTCCCTTCACCAGTGCAACATTCCCATCACCAATGTCCCAAATATCCCTCCTCCCCACCCCACCCTTGCCTGTACTCTAGACAGGCTTTCTACTTCCCTCATTTATTTACATTGTTATGATAGTTCTCAATGTAATTATTTCTCTTTGTGGTGAGCTTCATGAAGTGAGCTGGAACTTCCAGCCCTCCTCTCTTTTGTCTTTGTGAGGAAGGTATTTTTGTATTGTATTTTTGTGTTCCTAGGATATATCCCTACGAGTGGTATAGCTGGATCGTATGGGAGCTCAATTTCTAGTTTTTGGAGGAATCTCCATATCGTTTTTCATAAAGGTTTGACTAGACAACATTCCCATCAGCAGTGGATAAGAGTTCCTTTCTCACCACGTCCAGCCAGCACTGCTTTTTCTCATTCTTTGTGATGTACGCCAATCTCTGTGGTGTGAGATCTGGCACAATCTTTACACTATTCATTTAGTACTAAAAATATTTGCTATAGGAATTAGGGGAAAAAGAAAGATATCAAGAGTATCCAGATAGGAAAGGAAGAAGTCAAGTTCTTAATATTTGTAGATAACTTGATGCTATAGTTTGAAATTTCTAAAGACTAGAAAAAAAGCAGCTAGAGAAAGAAACCATGAAAAATGTAGATACATTGATCTTGCAGCTGGCAATCTTGAGAAGAGAGGGCAAGCAAGAAAAGTACCATTATGACAAAATCATGCTTGCTGCACCCATCACCCACAATCTCCTCTTTGCCACTGATCCTACTTTACTTCTCATGTATGCCTCTGCAGAAACACCAATCGGACCAAAAATCCAGGTATACTGGTATAAGGGATATAATCACCAGGATTTATTTAGAGAGTGAGTGTGAAAACCTTTTATTGGCCTTCTTTTACTACCTGAATCCCTGAAACTGAAAACACAGCCCACAAAAGTCATAGTATCAGTAACAGGACTTGGAATTCTGAGAAAACTCCACTTTTTTAATACAGTCAAGCCAATAGGATCACACTAATTTAGATGCCAATGTGTATCTGAGGCCACCTAATATAATAAAAGAAGTAACAGAACAATCAACTAGCAACCAGAGCTTACTGAACCTTCTGACAATGATTTAATAATATTATTGTGAAGTACATTAATTTTCACAAATTTTCTTGCTGCTGGTACGTCTTTTGCTTCACATTTTTTGTTTTTTGTTTTTTAAGAATTTCACTCACAGTTATTTGGAAACAAATGTAATAATGAATAACTATGTCAACTATGTGATACATAGTCTTTAAATAAAATAATTACATTAAAAAACAAATATATATATATATATATAATAAAATGGTAGACCCCAAAATTAATACTAAAAAACCATCGCTCTCTATATACAAATAATAAAGTATTATAATGCTATATTAAAAAAAATCCCATTCACAACTGTGCCTTAAAAATCAAGGATCTTGGGCTCAGAGAGATAGCACAACGGCGTTTGCCTTGCAAGCAGCTGATCCAGGACCAAAGGTGGTTGGTTCGAATCCCGGTGTCCCATATGGTCCCCCGTGCCTGCCAGGAGCTATTTCTGAGCAGACAACCAGGAGTAACCCCTGAGCATCGCCAGGTGTGGCCCAAAAACCAAAAAAAAAAAAAAAAACCAAAAAAAAAAAAAACCAAAAACCAAAAAAAAAACAAAAAACAAAAAAACCCCCAAAAAACAAGGATCTTGGGGCTGGCGTGGTGGCGCTAGAGGTAAGGTGTCTGCCTTGCCAGTGCTAGCCTAGGACAGACTGCGGTTCGATTCCCCGGCATCCCATATGGTCCCCCAAGCCAGGAGCGACTTCTGAGCACATAGCCAGGAATAACCCCTGAGCGACACTGGGTGTGGCCCAATAACAAACAAACAAACAAACAAAAAAAAATCAAGGATCTTAAATTCAACTTAATTAAAGAGATGAAAGACCAAAAAAAAAATCCTGCCACACATACACCCCTTATTATTATTTATTGTATTTTTAATCTCTAATATGTTAAATTGGGGCTCCTACCTTTTTCAAAGGACGTTGGGACATGGATTACTTTATTTTATTACATATACCTGCATTTTTCTATAAAACTAAGAAGAAACAAATACAAAAGGCTGGGGGCCAGGGGAAAAGTGGTTCTCAGATGCATTAGCAGGGAAATAAATAAGGACAAAACTAGATATCCAATCCAAATTCAATGATAATAGAATTTTTTTTATTAGTAGTTTTTATTTTGACCAAAGTGAATTACAAATCATTCACAGTAGTATTTTAGGTACATAGTGACATTGGATCAGGGGCATTCCCACCACCTACGTTGTCCTCCCTTCACCCCTGTTCTCAGCATGCATCCACATTGAAAAAGTCAACTTTTTGTTTGTAGATGTCATGAAACTATATCTAAAAAACTCTAAGGACTTGATACTATTTTTACAAATGTTAGGTAGCATAAAATTATAAATTCCCCTACATATAATTCAATTATTTAAAGCATTCTGTTACTTGGGGCCAGAGAGATAGCATGGAGGTAGGTGTTTGCCTTAATTGCAGAAGCGCTGTGGTTCAAATTCTGGCATCGCATTTGGTCCTCCAAGCCTGCCAGGAGCTATTTCTGAGCATAGAGCCAGGAGTAACTCCTGAGCACTGCCTGGTGTGACCCTCCCAAAACAAAACAAAACAAAAACAAAACATTTTGATTCTCCAATTTCTTTTCTTTTTTTTAAAATATTTTTAATATATTAATAATTTTTATTTTGACCAAAGTGGATTACAAATCATTCACAATAGTATTTCAGGTACATGATGACATTGAATTAGGAGCATTTGCACCACCAATGTTGTCCTCCCTCCACCCCTGTTCCCAGCATGCATCCCTTCTTTGCCCCCAGGTTGCCAGTATAAGTGATTCCTTCTGTGTCTAGCTTGCTGTAGATTGGGTATCGATTCTGTTGTAGTTGGCTTTGGATTTGGTGTTTAAGTCTGATCATTTTTTATTTCTACTCAATATTCATATGACTGTTTAGTCTTGGTGCCCTCCATTATTTCTCCCTCAATCTGTGAGGCAGAACAATATGGTTCAAGTTATGTGGTTCTGTTTGAAGATAAGGAATAAAAAGAATAAAAAAGAATAAAGGGGGGGCAAAAATTCAAACAAGTAATAAATGGGAGGAATCCTCCTAGAGACTATAAAAATCAGTTTAAGAAAAGAAAGGAAAAAATTAATAGAATTAAGAGACCTAAACTTTAACAATCTAAACTTAAAAGTGGTTGTTGTACTGGCAGGCCAGAGGGCATATGGTAGTAGTACAGGATGCACTCTGGGTTTTTGGTGGAGGGAGGTTGACACTGGTAGTGGTAAAGGCCCTGAATCATTATATATCTCAAAGTCAACTATGAAGGTTTCTGTTGATCACAATTGTTTCAATGAAATAAAAAAATTCTTAAAAATCTAAACTTAAATTGACTTTTTATACTGGCAGGCCTAGAAAAATGCCTAGAAGGTTTTCAAAAAAAAACCAAAAATAGGTCAAATACTCCTGAAAGTCATATGAAACAATAAACCTCCATTCTTGGGGAAAAGATAGAAGGTATAGGTTTTGGCAACTAACATTTGTACTCTAAAACTGCAGTTATCAAAACAGCATGGTATTGGAATAATGACAGACTCCAAGTGTGGTTGGGAAAACTGGTCAGCTATATGCAAAAAAGTGAACCTAAACTTTTCTTTAATACCGTGCACAAATGTTAAATAAAAATGAATACAAGATCTTGATATCAGACCTAAAAAATAAGATAGAAGAAAATATGGGCCAAACTTTTCATGAATTTTAAGCTAAAGGAATATTAAAGGATGGAACACCAGTGACCAAGCAAGTGGAAACAAAGATAAAGAACTGGGACCACATTAATCTAAGATGTTCTGCACCACAAAGGAAATAGTGACCATGATATAAAAAAGGTCCACAAAATGGTCAAAATTGTTCATCCAATACCCCTCTGATCAGGGATTAATATCTAAGATATATAAGGCACTGTTAGTGCTTAATAAGAAAATGTCATCTAACATTAATCAAAAACAAAAAGAAATGAATGAATATTTTCTTAAAGAAGTACAAATGCAAAAAAGTACATGAAAAAGTACTTCCTGTTACTAATAATCAGGGAGATGCAAATTAATTAAGAATAAGACATTATCTCCCACCACGGAGACTGGCAACTTTACAGAGAACAAGAACAACCAGTGTTGGTGCAGATGAGGGGAGAAATGAACTTTCATTCACTGTTGGTGGGAATGCTATCTGGTCTAGCCATTTTATAAAAACAATATGGATATTCCTCAAAAAACTAGACATTGAGTTTCCATAAGATCCATCATTACAATCCTAGAATTACACCCTAGGAGCTCAAAAATATAACACAGACTAGGCACCTAATTTCTTATATTTATTGTAGTGCTATTTATAATATCTGGTCTTTGGAAACAACCCAAGTGCCAGAGATCAGATAAATGAATACAGATACCATGGTAAATTTACATAATAGAATACTACATAGCTGTTAGGAAAAAATTAAGTAATAAAAATTACTTATTCATGGATGTATATGGAGAGTATTATTGCTGAGGAGTGAGTCAAAGAGAGGGATAAACATAGAATGATCGCACTCATTAGTGGGACAAAAAAGATAGTATGATAGTAGTATCCAAAGGTAATAAGAATGAGAGCCCAAAGGACCAGTCCATGATAGAAAAATTGCCAGAAGTAGTGGGGGAGTACATTTAGGGCAGATAATTGAGAACAATGATAATAATTACTCTGGATAAGATATGGTGCAGAAAGGAGATACAGTTTTATGCATAATAACCTTTCAATAACAATATTTTAATCCATAGTGTTTAAAAAAGGAAAGAGAGAGCAAAATATCTGCCAGAGAGCTAGGCAGAGGATAGGGCAAAAATAGAATGAGAAGGAAACTGGAGACATTGGTAGCAGAAAATATGCACTGGTGAAGGGTATTGTACATTGTATGCCACAGTTTATTTATAAACAATTTTGTCACCATGTATCTCATGGTGATTCAATTAATAAATTTATTTTTAAAAGTTGTAAATGCATGAATAAATCAAAATGAATAGTTTGAGCATTTATATAGAGATGTCTTTAAATATATTTTTAAACAAGACAATTAACTAATGGAATACCATTTGCAGCTCTTTCCCATAAGTTTGCTTCTATTTTTCTGGCCTGAAAAAAAATGATAGTAACACAATAGTATGAATTTTAATGCTATTAAGTGTTGTGGTTTGGCAAGAAAATATAAGGTAGAGAAACTATAAAAATGGAATAAAGAATTTAGGGATCTGAACAAAATAAATAATTAGATTCAAGTAGGAATTAAATGCAGATTAAGACAGCTGGAGTGAGTTATTAAATGCAGACAGCGAGGAGGCAGGTAAAATCATCACCATTGTGAGAAAGTAATGCTGAGGTAATGGCACTTCAGCTATTTTATTCTGTAGTGGCAACATAAAGACCAATTCTCCTTTGTGTCTCCAATTTTGAATCTCACTAAAGAAGTGTCATAGAAAGTGCACTTCTTTCTTGAAAGAACTTTAATGTTCCAAAAGCTGCATTGGAAGTGCCATATAATTGTTAGAATGAGGAAACTGCCTCCTCTATTACAAGAATTCTATTCGCCCCCCCTTTTTTTACATTGAAAAAGGAGACATACCAAGATTTCTATCAAGGAATTACTAATGTGATGAATAAAAAAAGCATTCATGTGCAAAATTATTCAGTGTCTCAAAACCTTAATTAACATTAGCTTTCTCAAACCTTTATCATTTAAAAATGTCCTTAAAAAGAACAGCACATTGAAAGACTAACAATTGGTATCCAATATCTACCTCACATACTTAACTATAAAGGAAGATTTTACTGTTCTCCCTCATTGTATTAGCCATTATTGAGTAAAATTTCAAATACATATGAAGAAGAGAATATATTTGAATGATTTCATATGCCTGCTATTCAGTCTATCATTTCATGTCAATCATGTTCTTCTCTTGCCACTTATAATCTAGAACATTAAAACATATTTTGCATAACTAGATAATATATATAAATGATAAAAATATAAATATATATGCATAATATTATAGGTATGCATAGACTTTTCATTTATGAGTACAATAACAAAATATCAATACTTCCTATTTGTTGCTGCTTATTTTTAATTTGATATAATATTAACTTATATAAATAAATATAGTTATTGCCATTTTATAAGAAAATATCATATTAGAGTTAAATAGTTATTGTGGGGCAAATGACAGAGCTGGTATTTTAATTTAGTTTAATTTCTGAATCCATAATTTTCATAACTCATTTTGATATTTATATTGTACTTACTAGTAAAGTACTATTGTATAATATAGTATGTGTACTTTGCATGGTGCAGGTCCTTGTTCAAGGGCTGACACCACCTAAGATCCCTGAGGCAACACCGGGAATGACTCCGAACACTGTTTCTTATGTAGCAAGAATAGAAGGAAGGAAAGAAAGAAAGAAGAAAGGAAATAAGGGAGAAAGGAAGGGAGGGAAAGAGTGAGGAAGGGAGGAAAAAGAAAGGGAGGGAGGAAAGAAAGGAGATGTGGAAGAAAGAAGGGATGAAGGGAGAAAGGGAGGGAGGAAGGAAGAGTAAGAGGGAGGAATAGAGAAAGAGAAGATGGAAGGAAGGAGGGAAGGAAGGAAGAAGAAAGGAGGAAAGGAAGGATAAAAGGAAAAAAGAAAAGAGGGAAGGAAAGAAGAAAGGAAGGAAAGAGGAAAGGAAGAAGAGAAGGAAGAAAAATTGAAGCATTTAAGGAAGGAAAAAAATTGAAAAAGTATGGAAGAGACATGGAGAAGAAATAGAAAAAAGGAAGAGATGAAACAAAAAAAGGAAAAGAGACAAAAGAAAGGTAGGTAAGAAGTAATAAATATATACATTTGGGTTCTTGAGAGGGAGGTAGGTAAGACAAATAATTATAATAAAGGTTTTTATTCATCTCACTTTTCTGAATCATGTAAAAGATAAATAAAAGCATTTTCAAAATTCAGGCACATGAATTATAGAGAAAGGGAGTGACTTTGGAAACTAACTTTATAACTGTTGGAATTGGGGTTGAATCTCACTCATCTGATTCCCAGTCACTTCTAGATATTTTTCAGAAACTAAGAATTTTTCAGAAATAGAAAAGTTAATATTGATTTTATTCGACTTGGATCCTGACAGAAATAGCTGACTCTTCTTTAGAATGTTACTCCACTGGGTGAGGGTTTTACAAGTTTATGAGAGGGAGGAGAAAGGTTGTCACTTAAGCCACAGAACAACCAAGACTGACTATTTGGTAGGAAATAGTGAAAAACGGTCTGTAGTCAAGAGAGATGTGGAGGAGGCTAGAGAAGTTGAATTGTACAACTGTCTGACAATTTTTGAAAAATTCATTGCTAAGGATTTTTGTCACCTACAATTATGGCCCTGAAATATTAATTTCTGATTAAAAATACTAAGAGCTTGCTCTTAAAAACATAGCTTTAATTCAAGACAGTTTTATGTATTGAACTAATTTGTCTAAGTTACATTCAATGTAAAGTAACACCTTATTTTCACCTTTTAAATCTCTCAGAGATTTCTTGGCATATTATTTTTAAAAATGGGGATTGTCCTATTTAAAAGATAAGAAATAAAAAAGAAAAGGAAAAAGGGGGGTTGTTCTTATCTTTTAAATGGGGGCTTCTGCCTTTTTCTAGAATCTTGGGACAAGGATTACTTAGTTTTAACACATTTCTGCATTTTTATATAAAACTGAGGAGAAAAGAATAAAGAAAGGCTGGGGGCCAGGGGTCAAGTGGTCTCTGATGTATTGGTGAAAACATAAGGACACAACTTAATACCAAGCCATAGTCAAGGATAATAGAATCAAGGGACCTAAACTTAAACAATCTAAATTTAAATGGGCCTGTTATACTGGTAGGCTTGGGGACAAAGGATGGTGGTACAGGATGCACTCTGGGATCATTTTTGGAGGGAGGTCAACACTGGTGGTGGGAATGGCAATAATTCACTGTATATCTAAAACTCAACTATGAAGGACTCTGTGTATCACAATAGTTTTAATAAAATAAAATAAATTAAAAAAATGTAGATTGCTCTCCAAACCTGTGTTCTCCCTTGAATGCATATTTCACTTGCTTATCCTGATTTATTTTTTCTTTCTGAGCTTCCATTCTCCAGAATACTTTGTTCTCATTTGATTCCCTTCTTATCTCCCATCACATCTTTCTAAATAAGTTATTTTCTTCAATAAAAAGTTATTTTGCTTCACTTAAAAAGCATAAACTTTTTTTTGGTTATGGACCACCCCTTGCAGTTTCCAATCAGTGGTTGGGGTTTGCATATATTTGGGGTGTGGTACAAAAAATTGAACATTGGAATTCTGCACATTAGATACATGCTTCTGCCATTTGAATTATCTCATTGGCTCTCTCTTTGATGCTTCTCCCTCCCCCCTGGCTTTTTATATCTTTGTTACACTCTAAACTTTGTTCCTTGTATATCTCACTTTAATAGTTATAACAACAATAGTTTATACACTCTAAAATAGAAGGGTATGTCTGTTTATTTTATGAACATGTATGGCATTTAAAATTGTTCCTGAATCATGATTATTCAACAAATATAAGTAATACATAAATAGATATGTGAATAATAATGTATGTTTATTTGTATAATTGTATTACAACACTTTTTCAAAGTATATTTTATACGAGCAGTGAACAAAATATCTATTTTTAGTAAATGACTACTATTGACTGTGCACTATTTTATATTTCATTTTTACAATTTATACATAGCTTAATATTAAAGTAAATATAAAGTCAAGGAAATGATTAAAATTCAAACATTCTGGCTTTGATGGGAGAGCTCTGGGTTTAATACACAGAATGATTTCCTAGCACCACTGAAGGAGCAGTTTATGAGAACTGCCAGATGTAGCTACCATACCCCACCCAAGTAATATTAATTAAGAAAAAAAATAAAAACAGAAGAAACAATAGAGACGTTGCACAATTACTATACAGACATTTATGTAAAACTTATCAAAAACTTAATATATGGGGCCGGAGAGATAGCATGGAGGTAAGGCGTTTGCCTTTCATGCAGGAGGTCATCGGTTCGAATCCCGGCGCCCCATATGGTCCCCTGTGCCTGCCAGGAGCAATTTCTGAGCCTGGAGCCAGGAATAACCCCTGAGCACTGCCAGGTGTGACCCAAAAACCAAAAAAAAAAAAAAAAAAAAAAAAAAAAAAAAAAAAAAAAAAAAAAACTTAATATATGCATTCAATTCCTTTGTCATTTACAAGATTAAGCAAAAGGTTATATACATTATCACTTTGTGATTAATAAAACTGGAATCATATCAAAAGCTTTTCTCTTTGACCCAGTAAATTTCCATTAATTATTTTTACCTTACTTTGTTACAATTAATTCAGTTTAATAGTTTTTATTTGTTGTAGCTGAATCTGAAAATTTAACAATGTGTTTCCAAATATAAATCTTAATTTACCATTACTTCTTCAAATAAGCATTTGCCCTAAGTTCCAGCTGTGCAAAGAAGCTAAAACATGAGTGTTTCTTCCAAGGATCATTTACACGCACCATTTAAGGTCATGCACAATAAACCATTTATTTATGGTTTATGGACAGCCCTTCTGGTGTTCAATTTATCACATATGTGATTCTAGCTCAAAAACACAAAGTGAATTATTTTCATGGTAATATTGCAAGTGTTTCATAAACAAAAGAAAAATCCCATGTTGGACAATTTGAGGATTTACACATAAACTGCGGGTAGATCATCTGCCTTACATGTAGCCTAACCAGGTTCCATCTCTGGCATCCCATAAGGTTCCCTGAGCACCATCAGGAATGACCCCTGAGCACACCAAGGAAAGGCCCCAAAACAATATAGAACAAAAAATAGTAACTCTTGGTGCTTTGAGAATTGGTGGGACTTTCAGAATCAGGTGAAATAGGGCTATAGCTGTTAACTCTGTTATCCCTCATGCATGTTGTTTCTGGATTTAGATGTAACACTGTGGTTTATGATCTTGCAATTGGTCACAAGCCTATCATTTCACAATTATCCTCCTGGGTCTTGGGTCTACCAGCTTTCAAAGTCCTTTATCTGACTCCCCGAACTTGTACAAACACATTTTTCCCTCTTGTGATGTCTGCCAAATTATTTTTGAGTGAAGATATGAGTATCCTGTACAAACATGCTTCTGATGTTTTACACTTCTCTCTGATTAATATTCAACATTATTTCACATGCTACAATTTTCATATGATTTTATTTTTAGACTTATTATGGCTACTCATTACGGGTAGCTTGATCACGTGGTGATATTAACTTCAGTTTAAGTTTGGATGCATCTTCAATAGCAGTTTATTTATTGGGACAAAGTTGGGGGCACACTTGGCAGTGCTTCGGGCTTACTCCTGACTCTGCACTCAGGGTTCATTCCTGGGTGTGCTCAGGGATCTAACCCAAGTAGACTGTGTGCAAGGCAGTTCCCTATAACTATACTATTGCTCAGAACCTTGATTGCAATTAAATTTTCTCTATCTGACCTGTGTCTCTTAAATGGTAGGCATAAAAGTAATGGTGACCATGTTGATCTTACTTTCTTGTTGCTTGATATATTTTTATACAAATTCTGTTTAATTAAAAAATAAAATATGCAGGGGCTGGAGTTATAGCACAGTGGCAGGACGTGACCTTGGTTTGATTCCTGGCATCCCATATGGTGCCTGAACCAGGAGCGATTTCTGAGCACGTAGCCAAGAGTAACCCCTGAACATCACCAGGTGTGGTCCAAAAACCATAAATAAATAAATAAATAAATAAATAAATAAGTTGTGCACATAATAGATTAATAAAATAAAATAAAATAATCACACACCAAAAATCATTCTATCATTATTCTGTCCTAAATTACAGTCTGGAACTAAAGTGATGGGTGAAATAAGGCTTTCACATGTATATGAAACGTTATATTCCAAATTTGTAGTAGTGTAAACCAATAAAACTTTTATTTAAAACATTTAGGAAACATAGAACGCTATGCTGTGATGTTTTTAGTTTCAAAAGTCAAAATATATAAAATATATATTAAGTTAATCTGTGGTTAGTCTACCCTGTTTTTTCTATTAGAGAAAATTAAATGTAAAGTAAAACCATTCCAATTTTTTTCTGAAGCATGTATATTATTCCACAAGTTCATGACATCTTTAATGAGGTAGCATAAAAGAATAAAAACTCAATTAGTTATATATTGTTTCATATAACTTTTTTTTGAACATAGAAATGAAATTATCATGTAATAATGTCTGAGTCAATATGGTGTTGAGTTAATGCTTTAAAAATTAACCAAATCGTTTAAGATTAACTTAAATATTAAGTACTGGTGATATATTACAGGAGAAAAGGTACTTTCCTTGCATGCATCAGATCCTGGTTCAATTTCTAGCATTATAAGGTCATCAGAGCAACATCAGGGATGGTCTCTCAGAACTAGGCTAGATGTAAACCCTGAACTCCAAAAGGTATAGTCCTCCACCTTCCAAAATATAATTAGCCAATGACCAAAAATTGTTCAATTATTGTTCATTTTGAAATTGGACAGTGGAATTTAAACCATTTTATTCTTGGAGTATACACCTATGTATCATATTTTGAGTTAGTATGCTAGGACACCAATTAAAGCATCTGGAGTAAACTATTGATATGCATGGCTTCAAAAATCCCCACTGCAAATTTGTTCCTAATTCATCCCAGATAATCTGTTTATTTTGGGGGGGCACACCTGGTGATGTTCAGAGGTCACTCCTGGCTATGTGCTCAGAAATTGCTCCTGACTTGGGGGGGACCATATGGGATGCCAGGGGATCGAACCGTGGTCCATCCTTGGCTAGTGCCACCACTCCGCCCCCCCACCAGATAATCTGTTTAAGGCAGTTCCTGTTGTAGTAAAATCTGACTAAAGAGTTTTGAGAACTTTAGAAAGGAAGAACTAAAATATCATGGACATTTTAATTTTTATTCTAGAAGCAAAATGGTTACTAATAGGAAAATTTTCTGAAAATTTATATGAATATATTTTTCTGCCTATCTTATTTACAGACACTCTAAATAAACTAAAATTTTAATGTCATTAAAATAAAATTGTCATGTAAAATTAGATGAACAGTTCAAATAATATAATTGATGTCTAGTCCTATTTGTATGTCAGAATTATCTGTGAAACTTTATTAAATTAAATATATACAACTTTGCTTTTATACTATATTAGGGCTAGGGTGTCATGGAGAATAATTTGTGAGGATTATAAAATCTTTCATTATATATTTTATCTTTTTGTTGTTCTTGCTTGTTTTGGAGTCATATGTGTGGAAAATGGAGGCTCTCAATAGTTCCTTTTGGGACAATTTCCAGTAATGGTTGGGGAATCAAACCCAGGCCTATAAAATGAAAAATACATACAAAACACATTGAACCATTTTACTGGTTTCTGTAAATTCAATTCTTATGTTGAGCAAATCATTAATTTCTATGTGTATTAGTAAACTCTTTTAGTAAGTGGGGATAATAGCTGCAACTTTTAGTTTTTCCTGTTTTTTCTTTTTCTTTTCCTTTCTTCTTTCTTTCTTTCTTTCTTTCTTTCTTTCTTTCTTTCTTTCTTTCTTCTTTCTTTCTTTCTTTCTTCTTTCTTTCTTTCTTTATTTCTTTCTTTCTTTCTTTCTTTCTTTCTTTTCTTTCTTTCTTTCATTCTTTCTTTCTCTCTCTCTCTCTCATCTCTCTCTCTCTCTCTCTTTCTTTCTTTCTTTCTTTCTTTCTTTCTTTTTCTTCTTTCTTTCTTTCTTTCTTTTTTCTTTCTTTCTTTCTTTCTTTCTTTCTTCTCTTCCTCTTCCTTCCTTTTCTTTCTCTTTCTTTCTTTCTTTCTTTCTTTCTTTCTTTCTTCTCTTTCTTCTTCTTTCTTTTTCTTTCTTTCTTTCTTTCTTTCTTTTCTCTTTTCTTTCTTTCTTTCTTTCTCTTCTTTCTTCTTCTTCTTTCTTCTTCTTTCTTTCTTTTCTTTTCTTCTCTTTCTTTTTCTTCTCTTTCTTTCTTCTTTCTTTCTTTCTTTCTTTTCTTTCTTTCTTTCTTTCTCTCTTCTTTCTTTCTTTCTTTCTTTCTTCTTTCTTTCTTTCTTTCTTTCTTTCTTTCTTTCTTTTTCTTTCTTTCTTTCTTCTTTCTTTCTTTCTTTCTTTTTTTCTTTCTTTCTTTCTCTTCTTTCTTTCTTTCTTTTCTTTTTTCTTTCTTTCTTTCTTTCTTTCTTTCTTTCTTTCTTTCTTTCATCTTTCTTTTTTCTTTCTTTCTTTCTTTCTTTCTTTTTTTTTTGTGATTTTGGGCCACACCTGATGACACTCAGGGGTTACTCCTGTCTATGTGCTCAGAAATCGCTCAGAAATGTGGATCGAAATGCATGGTCTATCCTAGGTCAGCCACATGCAAGGCAATTGCCCTACTGCTGTGTCACCATTCAGGCCCAATAATTATAACTTCTAAATGCTATGAAGATTTATTGAGGAAATATATGTGAGAATTCTTAACACATATATAAAAAACATTTCTTTAGTGCTACTACTACTGTTATTCTTTGTTTTAATACCACAAATAATTTTTAGGGTATCTCTGGTCTTACTCTCTTTATGGTGTTATTCATAAAAAGAACTCAATTTATTATGCTAGGGCCAAATGGAGATAAAAATTTATTCTTGATGCTGTAGTTCTTAGGAAAATACTCCAATTACTTATGTGAATAAGGAAATCTGTGGTGAGGAAGTAAGAAAAAGCGTGTCAAGATCATGCCTTGACACTGGAAGCAGATGATCCATCACTCTAATAATCCTATATGAGATTTAGTTTTGATATGTTCCTAAAGGCGTGACTGTCTACTGAAATCTGTGTCTAATTTTTTGAGGGGGATAATAGGTGTTTCCAAGTAATAATAAAATTCAGCACCTGGGTGCTGCTTCAAGTAATTCTTAGCCTTCCAGATTAGTGATTCAAGTTAGGACCCAAAGACATGATGTTGCTCAGGTTTTGTGATGCCAGAGAGCATTAGGGTTATCTATAGAGTTATATACAGTGATAATCAGGTGACCATTTTGTGAAAAATTTAGATCAGTTTAAATTTTATTTTATTTTATTTTGGGTCATACCTCCCTTTGCTCCGGGAATACTCCTGGCTCTGTGCTGAGGGATCACTCCCAGTGGTGCTCAGTGTACAAATGTGCTATCAATCAAGGGTTGAATTGGGGTCATCCACTTTCAAGATAAGTTTAGAAAGTTTTAAATTTAAGATGTTATATTTTCAGTTTTACATTTTATTTTTAATTATTTTAGTCTAATTTTATGTTGAGACTTCATAAGTGATCATTTTATTAATGTCTTTATTTTATCATTACATGTTTTATAATAGATATTATTTGATATTACTTTTTATCCACTTTAATATTTGATTTATATCAGAATTTACCTGTTTGTTTTTTTAATATAAATTACTTTATTTAATAAATATAATATATAATACATAGTTGACATAGTTGATCATAATACATTTGTTTTCAGGTAAGTGGGAGTGAAATTATTAAAAAATTTAAAAAAGGATGAAATAAAAAAGAAAGTAAAGAGTATAGCATTAAGAGCATTTGTGAAAATTATTGTATTTTACAATGATGTCATTAAATCATTGTCAGAAGGTTGTAATAAGCTGTTGCTGCTAGTTGGCCATTCCGTTAGTTCTTTTGTTTGTGAAAATTATGTGGCTTCAGATACATATTGGCATCTAAATTGGCGTGTTCTTGCACACCAACCCTACAGGAATGGCAATATTTTTCAAATAAATTGCAGTTTTCCTGGAATTTCAAGCATGATTGCTAAGATAGTGGCTTTTGTGGAGCATATGTTTGGCTGCTGGGGCTTTAGGAATTACAAGTAAGATAGGAGAGGGTGCATACACTCACTCAAAATAAGGCCTGCTGATGTTAGCCTAATTACTAGCATACCTGGAGTCTATGGAGAGCCAAGAGAGACAAGTGGTGAAGTAGGGCCATTGGAAAAACTGTGATTGTGGGTGATGGGTGCAGCAGACATGACTTCTTTTGATAGAGTCAGGACTTGGCCTACCCTCTCCTCTTGAAATTCCTAGAATTCAGCTCTATGGCATGTGTATTCATAATTTTTCACAGCTTGGCTTATGTCTCTTTCGTTGTTGTTGTTTTATTTTTGTTTTTTTGGGGCTCACACCTGGCAGTGCTCAGGGGTTACTCCTGGCTCTACGCTTAGAAATCACTCCTGGCAGGCTCAGGGGATCATATGGGATGCCAGGATTCGAACCACTATCCTCCTGCATGCAAGGCAAATGCCTTTCCTCCATGCTATCTCTCCAGCCCCATGTCTCTTTCAAGAACAGAATGAGTCTGTGGAGGTCAAATGCAGTCATGGTAACTGTGTTTGTCTATATTGATTTTCTTTTGAGGACATTTCCTATGGTATTAATTTTTTTTAAAGAAAAACATTTCAGATATTACCCAGATTTATTGTATATTTTATGGTCAATCTTTAAATATGTACCTACAGTGATTTACAAAGTTTTTTATAGCTGATATTTAGACCGACAATATTCCAGTAACAATCACACCACCAGTGCTAACTAGCCTCCACTAGATGGTCCCAGATCCCCTCTCATATCCTGCCTATAGTCTTCTCAGTCTGCTATCTTGACAGGTACCTTTGTGAATGTTCTGTTGTTATTGCTTTGTACTCATAATTTCAGTGTTGATTCTGTGATTTAGATATTTAGCTCTGTTCTTGCTTAACACCACTGATGTACCTGGCCCTTTTTCCATTATGTTTTTATCTGTTTCTTCTCTTCCTCCCTTCCATTCTACTTCACTCCTTCTCCCTATAGAATATGGGAGCCAAGGGTGATCTAGGCATTTATTCCATTTTATTCACTCAAGCTGCTATTCTAAATACTACATGTAAGTGATATCATGTGTTTGTCATTCTTCTGGTTTACTTCTCTTAAAATGTCTCTTTTCAGATTCATATGCATATGTAATCCTTACTTTGAACTGATTTTATACTATTAATTCATATGGGATAGTATTGAAAATATGAGAACTTAAATTTGAGTCTCCTTCTGTCTCTTGCCAATCATGTATGTTTGGCATAATTATTAACTATTTTATTTTTATTCTTTCCTCATAAAATTCAAGTAATGAAAATAAAGGTATCAATGTTTAAGAATAAAAAATCTTTAGGTACGAAATAAGCTGAGGTCAATACTAGCATATAGTAAGTTCAATGTTAATTGTTCAGTAAATATGATTAATTATTTTTGCTAAGAATCTCAAGCAGGCTCAAACAACCCTTTCTTTCCCTGGTCATATTTGGAATTAGAGATTTCAAGTTAGATACTCTGGCTATGGAAAAGACAGTCCATTGTTTTTCTAGATACTTCCTCTTTAGTCAGTATAGGCCACAAGAAACCAGTACAGCTATTTTATTTCTAGTGCTATGTTTCCATTTTATTTCAAAGATGATAACCATGTGATATATAACATAAAAACATTTAACAGAATATGGAACAAACGCTGAACCTAGCTGGAATCTCCCAAGGGTTTCCAGAACGGACAGATGCTACAGTGCACATATTTCATGGAAATCTATGTAGACAGAAAACTGAGGATCAATAAAATGCTTTCTCCTTTCAAAATATGTTTGGGCACAAGGCAAACCTAGATTTGGCAATAACTCTAGAGGCTAGATACACTGAAGAGTTTACAGTTCTTGCCACCTGAGCAGTACAAGGTAGAGTTGAACAAAAATTTAGATACATATATTTTATATGGTAGAATTCTATGTCATTAAGAATTCTTGTGAACTAGAACACTTTTTGTTTACCTCTAAACTCTCAGACTACCTTTTCATTACCTTCTCTGCTGCAAATTTGGTGCTAAATTGTTAGTAGAACACATTGAAGGACATTACAAAAGAAAAAGTTCATCTTTGGATTCTTATGTGCTACCAGTACTTTTGCTTCTACTATGTGCTATGTTTCATATGTGCCTTTGGTATACACACCAGCTGGCAAGTCAGTTACAGTCTTAGCCTGACCATCTCAATGACTGTGACCCTCCTGATACAGATCCTATAAATACTTAGTACTCTCTCTCTATTCTGTCGGTAAGTGTGCTCTCAGTACCCCCTTCTTGATTGGCAAGTATGAGCCAGCTTCTTCAAGGGCACTGCAATGGCCTTACAGAATGGGCACAAAATGCGTCATGTGCCACCAGAGATACTACAGCGAGTAGAGTGCTTGCTTTGAAGATTGTTAACCTCTGTTTCATTCCAGTCACTTCAAATAGTCTCACATGTTCTGATCCAGAAATAATCGCTGAGTAAAGAACCAGGAGTAGCTTTGAGTAAAGCCAGATATGTGCCCCACCTTTCCCATCCCATCCCTCAAAAAAAGAAATCTGAAACCTGAGCCAGTCAGATTGTACAGCCAATAGGGCACTTGCCTTGCATGCAGCTGACTCAGTTTCAATCCCGAACACCTCATGTGCTCCTAAAGCACCTCCAGGAGGGATCCCTAATTATAAAGCCTAAAAGGGAAGTCCTAACACTTCCGAGTATGGCCCCAAATCAAAACAAACAAAAACAGAAATCAGAAATCCAGCTTGAGGAAGCAGGTCCCTTCCCAAAAAGTTTCTTTTGGGGGCTTGTCACCTTAGCCTAGCACAATCTTTAGAACTTGATGATGTCAACTTTGACTTACTGGTGTTTTCTGTGAATATTTATTAGAACACGGTCGTACTCATTCATTTATATATTTTTGGTCTTTTGTTTTGATGCTACCATGACAGGGTGGAATACTTGCAACAGAGATTAAATGATCCACAAATTTTAAAATATGTCCTATCACAGGAAAAGTTTGCCCAACACTACTGTATAGTTCTCCTTTCTCTTTTCTAGTGACTCAATTTACAGTCCTGACAGCAGTAATTTTCATTGTTATAGTTAATAATTCTGTTTTCCTTGTTCCAATTATTATGTGGTTTCTGTCTTCTAATTGGACCTCACTGCTATATTCACTATATTTATATGTACCCCTGATAGCCATTATAGCCTATAGAATTGGTACTATTTCAATTTGGGAAAGATGCAGCTACTACTTTATCCAAGACCAACAAAATCCCCAAGGCAAGGAAATAGTATGGGTCTGGCTATTGCCTACAAAGTAGAAAAGAAAAAAAAAATAAGGAGAACAATCATAAGTTAATTACGTCGATAAATTACCTTACCACATCCATACCATATTCATTTGTCACACTTGAGAGGAATCCAGATGCTTACGGGGACATAGTAAACATTTACTAAATGACCGAATAAATAATGTATAATTTCTTTATACGTTCAATGTAGAAAGGGTTCAAGAAAAACTGAAAACATTATAGAGATAATGTTTTTTTTCTCCCAAAGCAAAGAAATCAATGCAAAGAAAATGGGCAAGTTTTCCCTCAAATATTTACTCTGGTCATATTAAAATTTGGAGCATAGACATAAAAAAGATGTGTCTGTGAATACATTATCTCGAGCTCTAATGCAAATGAAGTAGAAAACAAGAAAAATAATTTTCTCCTAAAACGTTCTGATAATTGAGACAAGCATTGCATTTTTGGTTTGAATTATCTGAGTTGAGCTGGTTATTCATTAGACTATGCTTGGAAGGCTTTAGCCAGAGAGGTTCATCCTGGGTTCACTTCACTAAACAGCTGTGGACTAGGGTCAAATCTTATTTTATTTAGCATTATTCATTCATTCAGGATCCATGCTCAGTTAATTACTTGCAGGAACTGTACACATTAAAAAGAATAGCTCATTTACATGAAAGAAGGCTACAGTTTGCCCTTTTGCTTTCATCTCCTCGCCTTTTCCTTTGCTTGTATTCTTTCATTTGGAGTAATGCGCAGCCCAAAAATCAAATCAAGGCCCTTTAGATTCTGATTTCTGTTTCCTAAACATTCAAAACTTTTTTGCAGGCAGAAATTAGCCTTTGCCAGGAAATTCAGAGCAGAAAAGGACTTTTTATTTTACCCCTTTCAAGAGAGCATTTTGCCACATTTGTCACATCTTCCTGTCTGCTCAACCAACCACTTTGCAAGAGTGAACTCCGCGTTCCTTTTGGCTGATTACAGGGCATTCAGTGGAGAGCTTCAGATGCTGGTGATATTTTCTCCACTGTTTACAAAAGCAGAAAAGAATTTCACACTTTTTTTAGAGCATGGCAGCTGTTTCAGCATCTTTAAATGCCACTTATAAGCCATTTTCAGCATAGCAACCTGCTACCTGAAAACCAAAATATCTCTTAGTCTCTTCTTTTTTTCCTCAATAAGGCGAAGAGTTTTCTTTAATGTGCCTAAAGAGTTAGAGGAATGCATTTTCTTTCTAGGCTTAGCACAAAGACAGACACGCAAATCTCTTATCATTGAGAAGATAAAAAACAACAACAATTTTTTATTGTTATCTGCAGTAGGATTTTGACAGAGCAGAAGGAGCACTGATTATTCTCTAGTAGAACTTTAAGGAGATGATCTAATGCTTAGGATTCTGTCATTTTGTTCAAAGTAGACCTGATGTTTGTAGTTCTCAAATTTGGTGTCATCACATGGGATAACAGAAAAACTCTTGCTGCTACAGCTCTTGCTACTACTACTACAACTACAACCACAACCACTAGTATAACTACTATTACCACCACCACCATTTCACTACTATCACCACCACCACCACCGCCACCACCGCCACCACCACCACCACCACCACCACCATTAATACTACCTCTACCACCACCACCACCACTACTACTACTATGACTACTACTACAACAATCACTCCACTACTACCACCACCACCACTACTACTACCACCACCACTACTACTACCACTACTACCACCACCACTAACATGACACCACCACCACCATTACTACAACTACCACCACCACTCCACTACCACCACCACTACTACTACACTATTACCACCACCACCACCACCACCACCACTACCACAACTACTACCACTACTACAACCACCACCACTTCACTACTACCACCACTACCACCAATATTACCACTACCAGTACTACTACTACTACTATAATCACTCCATTACCACCACCACCACTACTACTCTACTATCACCACCACCACCACTGTTCCTCCTCCTCCTCCTCCTGCTATTACTACTACGTAGTTCTTGTATACTCTCTCAAAATATAAAAAGATCTGAGGAAAGGTTTGAACTTTGGAATTTTGAAAAGTTCAGGTAATCATAATGAACAGAAAAATATAGGAACCATTAACCTAGGTTGACCTTTGAATCGGAGGACTAGTGTTATGCTTTTTGAGATGCATTTCTTAAATGATGGTGACACTACATGTTCTAGGTACAGTCATCTAGAGAGAAGGAACAAAGGCATGTTTTGGGATATTCACAGCCAGAACATTTACAAGGGAACTCTACAGAACTAAGATCTAGAACCCCAAGATAAGAAAGTTGCCCAGTTGATGTGGTGCCACTAAGTAAAACGCATCATTCTGGAAATGTGGGAATAGTATAAAGTAAACTACTGTCAGAAAATTGACACCGAGAGAGAACAGATGATGGGGAAACTCTAACAAAAAAGACAAGTATCAAAGAGTACATCTTTTAAACTCCTTGCAGCTTTCCTCTGTGACAAGGCTTAGATGGAAAGAGATGGTCCAAGAGAGGTAATTCAGTCTGTCCTCACATGGAATCTCTACACCAGTACCCAAGGGTTAGTTTTAAAATGAAAAACAATACATACTGTTTAACATAATTATAACAAAAAGTGCATAATTGTTTAAAAGTAGTTTTGTATATTAGTTAACAGAAATATATGAAAATAATATTATTATGGGATTTGTGAGCATTCATTACTATATATTATGGGTGGATGTACTTTTTATTTTTGTAAATTTATTGCAAAGATATAATATAAAGTATGATATAAAGCATGATATAGGATCTGTGGCCAAATATTTACTGATTTATAATAATTGTTTATGCTAATAATAAAACATTAATGTCTATATTAGAAAATGATAAGTCCATTAACAGAATAGGTATTTAATTATGTGAAGTGATTAAAATTGGATTTGTGATACTACCTATGGAAAAATCATCTATGGCATAGAAGAAGAAATATAAATCTTTCATCTAATACCTTATCAAAAGCATTATTATTAACTTTAAATTTTCTTTCCAATTCCTAATCTTTAGTTACAAAAAATTAAACATAATAAATAAATCCATTATTTGATATCATTAAAATGACTACCGTATTTGCCAGCGTGTAAGACAACTGGGCATATAAGATGACCCCCTAATTTTGCAGTTAAAACATAAGTTTAGGCCTATATTCGCTGTATCAGACAGAACGTTCCTGTGCTGCAACTGTATGTACCACAGTGAGCCAATCACAACAAACAAAGTTTCAAAGGTTCTACTGTCATAGACTTCCTCTCTGACTCTGGCCAATCTGAGCAGGCTTTTGACAGTGTAGATTCGGTACAGAACATTCTCTAATTTGCATGCATTAAAAGCTTGCTTGGATTGGCTGAGTTAGAGAGGCTGTCCGAGCAGCCTTGCAGTGATTGGTGCAGGATTGAGTTGGAAAATTCGTTTTGTGGCAGTATTCAGACAATTTTCCTTTAGCAGTATATTGAAACATTTTTCGGGATATACTCGGCGTATAAGACGACCCCCGATTTTCGGTTGATTTTTTGTTTCAAAAGTCATCTTATACGCCAGAAAATACAGTAAATAAACATGTAAATAGAAGCAATACTTTTTTGCAGAAACCATATTTTTATCTTTAATAAATAATGAGTTTATATAGGTTCATAAATAAAACAAAAATTGCCTAAGGGTAAATGACTGAAAGATCAAATTTATAAGAGGAAAAAATATGTGATTAATGAGCTAACATGGAAATGGTGACTAACAAACTAGCACAGAATACACTACTTGAAGAATAGTATTCCTGGTAAACTATGGAAACACTTTTGCAAAAATAAAACTATAATAATTATAAAGCATATTATAACACATATTCCTTAATTTTATTCAAATCAAAGTATATCCTGAATAAAATTTGATATATAGACAAGACTATAATTAAAATATTGTTAATTGTTTTATTAAAAATGTAAATAATGTAATATTTAAACATATAAGACTGGTCCCATGAGCACAGCCAGGAGTTATTTCTGAATGCAGAGCCAGTGGTATGACTGAGCACCACTAGCTATGGCCCAAAATCAAGACAATAAACAAAAAATAAACATAAGATTATTTTAATGACTAAAATGTTATAAAGAAGAAAATTTAATGATCAATGAAATTTAGTTTTATATGTATTTAAAATATACTAAAATTAAATGTCTTTTTCAGTTTTCAAATATTTCTAAGAAGAGCATGCATTTTCACATAATTTTAAATTAATTTGCTTATTCTTTTGTTTCAGAGTTTGGTAGATCTGGGTTGACATATTTCTTTCAGTAAAGATCTGTATAGCAAATAACTTAGGATAGGACATGTAGTCACAGTGGTGCTAACCCCTGTTAGGACTAACTTACCAGGCCTAACTTCTGTCTGGGTTTGAAGCAGTAAGCTTATATAACTCCCTGGTGATGTAACCATACCTGGGATGAAGTATGTTGGGGAGTCAGTGTTTTCTCTAGTCCTGTGGCTTTCTTCACTCTTTGTAATGTTCTCTCAAGTGCAACTTGAGATTGTTACTAGAATATAGGCATGCCAGACAAGCTAGTGCTCTTTGATTCTTTGGGCTGATCTCAGCTCTGTAAAAACGTTGCACGGTGTGTGTGTGTGTGTGTGTGTGTGTGTGTGTGTGTGTGTGTGTGTGTGTGTGTGGTTACTGTCTCTCTTTTTTAAATTTATTTTTATTGTTGTTTGTTGGTTTTTTGTTATGATTTCCTTCTTATTTCCCTCTTTTTTTCTGTCTTCTTTCAACAGAACCACACAACTTGAATCATCTTGTTCTGCTTCATGAATTGAGGGGGAAAATAAAATGAATGGTACCAGGACCAAACAGCCATATGAACATTGAGTAGAAATAAAAAAAAATGATCAGACTTGAACACCAAACTCAATGTCAACAACAACAGAATCTATAACCCATCTACAACAAGCTATACATAGAGGGGAATAGTTACACTAGCACTCGGGGGGGGGCAAAGAAAGGAGATATGGGACACATTTTGGGAAAAGGTGTGGAGGGAGGACACCCTGGTGGTGGGAATGGCCTTGATTCATTGTCACTATGTACCTTAAATATTATTGTGAAAGATCGTTATTCACTTTGGTCACAATATAAATTATTTTAAAAAACATTGCAGGTTTGAAGAACGTCTAAGGAAACCAACTCTAAGAATAATTGAGTACTCTGTTTTTGATTTGCATTCACCCATTCGTGCTCAGATATTACTGGCTCTGAACTCAGGAAACTCATTTTGAAGGATCTGGGGACCACATGCAGTGATAGGGATCCAACTTGGTCAGCCATATGCAAGATAAATAATACCCTATCTCTGTACTACCACTCCTGAAGGGGTGATTTTATTTTTAAACACCTTCACAATCTTCCTTTTATATCTACTATCTATTCTACAATCTTGGGTTCAGTCTTGACCACAATATGAAGTCCTCACTTTATCTTTATGTCATGTTAGACTCAGTCATAATTTCCTGGGAGTTTTCACAAAAATCACAGTGAACTTGAACCTTCATTGCTGATGAGAGCTTTAGATAGGTCATATACAATTGACCTGTTAATGTGGATAGATTTTTTTGGCCACACCCTGTTATGCTCAGGGGTTACTCCTGGCTATGTGCTCAGAAATCGCTCCTGTCTCTGGGGACCATAAGTGATGCCCGGGATCAAACTAAGGTCTGTCTTGTATCGGCCGCATGCAAGGCAAACACTCTACCACTGTGCTATTGCTACAGCCCCTCTGTGGATAAAGTTTTAAGAGTCCTGTCGTTTGTATTTTTCCTATCAGAAATAGTTTTAGGAGAATGCTGATTTCAAAAAATAGGACTATTGCACAACAATAAGAACATACATTTGATATAATAAAAATACCTAGAATGGTATTTTTAAAAGGGCATTTGCCTTGCATATAGCCAAAGTGATCTCTGGCACTATATGTCATGCTCAGAGCTCAGCCAACAGTTATCTCTGAGGGAAGAGCCAGAGTAATCCCTGGATACCACTGGGTGTAAGTAAAAAATCTAAAACCAAAACTGCACTAATTGTATCAAAAGTTGATAATACATACATTATATAATTTTATATGTAATATACAATGAGACATATTACAAATCTCTACTTCACTTATGAGTAAAATTAAATATGAGGTAATATGTAGGTCTAATAAAGAGTATGGAGAATGTGTTTGAATCCAAACCCCACTATATTCAAGTTATGGGTGGCAAAATAGTTTATCAGTAGCAAGACAGTTTAGGCAGAGAAAAGAAAATTGACTGAAAACAAATTACAATGGTCAGACTGACAAAGTGGAGGCCTCCAAAGAGAAATTCATCTAGTATTATTAGTGAACTCCTTTAGTCTGGCTACCTTAGGTGCAAAACTTCTGCTTTTAAGAGATTAGTTAGTCCTAGAATTGGATGAACAGAAAACATATACCCAATTTGTAGGAGAAAGTTAATTGCATCTGAAATAGTCTAAGTCAATCACTATCACTAAATGAGATAAGAAATACATGCAGCAACTTGGATCAACTATAAAATGTTCTGAACCAGTCTTATAAAAATAAAAATAGAATTTTAACCCATACTGGGAAGGAAATAATGTGACTAGTTCTAGGAATTTAGGTGGCAAAGCATAAAATTTATATCTTTTGAGCCTAGGCCAGTTTTAAGAATTGTGGAGCAGACTGAAGCCATGGTGGGGTCTCTAGAGCCTCCTTATTACAACTGATTATTTTAGCAAGAATGGTCTTAACCTTCCAGGACTTTCAAATGAGACTTATACGGGGCATCTTTTTTGAAGAATTTTTCTAAACTGTTTAATAAAATACCATTCAGAGAGTATATAAAAGAATCATAATATGCATTTTTAATACTATCTTGTTAATAATAATGATTATATTGTACCATGTCCTCCTAAACAGATTTCTTTTTCTCTAACACCTCTACTATTTTCTTGGAAACTATTTTTCTTTATATTTTATAATTATATTTGAATGAATATGCCTACATAGCCTCAGAGTAAAATTTTAGCCTTCAATGATAATTTGATTCACTGTTTAGAATGTCTGCTTCCCATTGATGTTGAGTTTGACAGTCTTTTGTACATTGGTTTCTAGAATGCTAATGAACACTAAAGATGCCTTAAACATATGACAAGATTTAGCTAACATTTTGTACTGTGAGAACAACCATTTTAACTTAGGCCACAGAATAAAAGGCACCAAATAAGTCAGAGAGAATCATGAGATATGCAATTTACTTTGAATCCCTTATACTCAGATTTTAATTTTCAGTATTGAATATAGTTGTTTGTATATTGCCAAGGGTCACTTCTATGCAAGAACCTAGAAATAGTCCCTGAGTTTTTCTGGTTGTGACCCCCTCCCCCAACCTTATAGAAAAAGATGCACTGGACAAATCTAAAAGGCAGAGTAGAACAGTGATTCTATTTGAGATGGCAAGTTATTATGCGAACAAATGCTGTTGTATGTTATTTGGGTTTTTTTTTGTTTGTTTGTTTGTTTTTGGGCCACACCTGGTGACTCTCAGGGGTTACTCCTGGCTAAGTCCTTAGAAATTGCTCTGGCTTGGGAGACCATATGGGATCCAAGGGATCAAAGAGCGGTTTATCCTAGGTTAGTGCATGCAAGGCAAACACCCTACCACTTGTGCCACCACTCTGGTCCCTGTATGTTTTTTGTTTGTTTTTGTTTGTTTGCTGGTTTTTTGGTTTTGGGACCAAGTCCGGTGACACTCAGGGGTTACTCCTGGCTATGCACTCAGCTTGGGGGACCATATGGGATGCAGGGGGATTGAATCAGGGTTAGTCCTAGGCTAGTGTGGGCAAGGCAGATGCCTTAGTGCTTGTGCCACTGCTTTGGCCCCTGTATGTTATTTTTAAAATGACTTTTTATACAGTGTATTTGTTAATATCCTTGATTAGATTAAGGATCTTTGACAACTAGACTGTCCAAATATTTATAAAATATTACTACAATACTTTGAATCTGTGGAAGCCATCTGAATATAGCTAACACACTAAATAACTCAATAAAATTTTATTTTCCTTTAAGGAGTAAAGATATTTGTTATTGTTACAGAAACTTACAAAATATTAGATTATGATTACTAGAGTTATGTGTTCACATTATATTTTATCTATTTAACTTCATACATTTGTATTTATTAGTAATATATTTTGTTATATTGCTTTAATGTAACAGTTATTACATTTTCATACACCCTACTGAGAGCATCCTATTGTGACTTATAGACTAAGCTATTTTTCACTTTATAAAAAAATTAATGAATTACACTTAGAGAAGGATGTAATCATTGGAAAAAATGATCTTTTACAATGTCACAAAATAGTTGTGGCCTAAGATGTTTCTAGGACTGGGGTAAAATATCAAAAAGATCAAAATATGGGCCCGGAGAGATAGCACAGTGGCATTTGCCTTGCAAGCAGCCGATACAGGACCAAAGGTGGTTGGTTCGAATCCCGGTGTCCCATATGGTCCCCCGTGCCTGCCAGGAGCTATTTCTGAGCAGACAGCCAGGAGTAACCCCTGAGCATCGCCGGATGTGGCCCAAAAACAAAAACAAAAACAAAAAAAACAAAAAAGATCAAAATATGGTTTCTTCTTTTAGACAAACTTTAAAATAAAGATCTGGGATGGTAGAGATAGGAAAGTATTAGGATTTTACAATGCCTAGACCAAAAGATCTGTTTAGAAGTTGGTGATAAGCATACTAGCTATGTATAGCAGAGAAATATTATCAAAGGCATTTCTATTGAAGACATTAACAACAGGAATTACTCTTGATGTAATTGTAGAAAGCATGTCCAAAATTATATCAAACATAATGATTTATGAAAACAGTCTTCTGTAGGATGACACCCAGCTATTAGCCCAAGAAAAAGATGTTCCCCCAAATTCCTTCTTCCTTAAACTTCTTTCATTGATATGTAAAAGAAAACTGAATAGGTATTTTTGTCTTCAACTTGACCTTCCCCCTCGTAGTATATTGGGTATTGGCTTAATAAAGAAAGGCAGTTCTTTTGGCTGAGGCTGAGAGATGAGGCAAAAAGCAGTTTGACTCCACGGCTTTCCTTACCGGCTTGGCTTATTATTTGTCCCCTCTACCCTGCTTCTGCAGATCTAGCTTCATGAGGTTTAGAAACACAGTGCCTGAGGTGAACTCTCACTACTCAGGGGTAGTGAGGTTTTTATTTTACAGTTTTCTAAGGTAATTAAAATCTTTAACGTTTACAAAAAGCAAACAAATATGTTTAACTGCTTACTATATGCCTGCTATGTAGCTTTTACTTGTCAAACACTTCTAAAAGTTACATTCAGATAAGTGGAGCACTTGGTATTATGCGGTTTAAAAAATAAAATAAGTTATTTTTCTAGTAGAGCAGATATACTTTTTCAGCTATAACAAAACCTGTACTTTAGTAAGTGCATATTAAAGGTAAAATAATTAAAATAATATAGTTGATGGTGACATTGATTCATCAAGGCAGTTTTACTTAAGAGGTTGAAAATGGACTTTCTGGTAAATTGTTCAGAATAAGTAAAAGAGGATGCAATCAAAAATGATGTCAGAGCTTTTAGTTCAGGAAACTGTAGTGTTGATGCTGTCAGTGATAGGAACAGTAGCGTGAACATTATGATAATATTAATTTTGAATCAACTTCATAATGATGTGTGTTGTGTGAATCAACTAAAATGTAGTTCTAGATTCATTTTATGGCATGGTTATAAAATATGTAGCACATTTGTTTGAAGAGCTAAACTCAATTAATTCATCAAAAAAAAAAAAAACAACAACCCAGTCTTATTATCCAAATGGGAAGAGTTTGAATAATTCCCCCTAATATACTGAATATTAGCAAGCCGTTGACAAAAATATCAAATCTTGTTCTTAATAAAATGCAAATTCAAACCTATTGCGCTATTACCAAACACATGAGAATAACTATAATATAAAAGAAAATATGTTGATGAGAATGTGGCGAATAGGAAACCCTTAAAGACTTTTATAGGAAATTTAAATTGGTGTTATTACTATGAACATCAGGAAGGAGAGTCCACAGAAATTTAAAAATATGGTTGGAGAGATGAGATTCAAGTACTATATCACATATCTTGTATGTGATACATTCTGCACTTCACAGGTTTCAGAACACACATGGATGTGGTGGCCCAGGCAAAGCATAATCTACTATCATCACAACAATAATTATAATAGCAATGAAGTTAGAAGTAGCTTAACAATTAAATTATTCATTTTGTGTCTATGTCAGAGACATAGAATGAAGGACTACAACTCTACATTATCAGCATTTTTAAAGACTACTAACACGATGTATAGTAAGACTAGATTTTATTTAATTTGTTGGAAGTTCTAATTTTACACTAATTTAGGAAAAGTGGAAGTAAAATCAGAAACATTTTATGATCCAAGTTCTGTATATTTATTTAAAGAATATGAAAATACAAATTTAATGAGCACCTGAACACTATGTTCCTTGTGACATAAGATGATATGTAAACAATGCAAGTGGAAAGAGACCAATAATTTCAAAAGAAACCATCATGTTTACACACACACACTAAATTCTATTTAATTTTTAAAAAGAAACCTGTGACTATATAGATATAAGTTGAATGTATTATTGCTAAGTGAAATAAGGCATATGGAGAAAGATAAATACCAGATGATTGTATTACTATGTGAAATATGTAGAAATAAAGCAAATGAACAAAATAGAAACAATTTCATTTTTAATAATACTTTATTTAAACATTTTTAAATGATTACAAACATGATTTTGGTTGGGTTTTTGTCATGTAAAGAACACCCCCATCACTCGTGCAACATTCCCATCACCAATGTCCCAAATCTTCTTCCTCCCCACCCCACCCTGCCTGTACTCTAGACAGGCTTTCTATTTCTCTTATACATTCTCATTGTTAGGATAGTTCTCAATGTAATTATTTCTCTAACTAAGCTCATCTCTCATTGTGGTGAGCTTCATGAGATGAGCTGGAACTTCCAGCCCTCCTCTCTTTTGTCTCTGAAAATTATTGCAAGACTGTCTTTCATTTTTCTTAAAACCCAGAGATGAATGAGACCATTCTCTCTCTCTCTCTCTCTCTCTCTCTCTCTCTCTCTCTCTCTCTCTCTCTCTCTCTGACTTATTTCACTCAGCATGATAGATTCCATGTACATCCATGTATAGGAAAATTTGATGACTTCATCTCTCCTGACAGCTGCATAATATTCCATTTTGTAGATGTTTGCTGAATTGACAGCCTGACTTCATGTGAAGTGGTCCTTTCGAAGCTGGTGTGTGACACATTTGCCTATATATTTGGCTATAGCTTTTTCTTGAGCCAACCTGACCACTTTGACTTATAAAATCACTGTAAATTGCAGGATCCCACTAGGACAAGGGTTATTTTTTTAAAGTGAAAGTCAGATACAGGACAGCTCCTTAATCAATACTTTATTTTTTCCCTATTTGAACAAGCTTTCCTCTTTAAATAATACTAGGAAATTGATAAAAAAATTAAGAATAATTGAGCTGAATAATAAATACATGTCTAAAAGTTTTAGAAAATTACTTTTATTTTTCTTTATTTGCTTATTATATTGTAGAGGAGGCATTGCTGAACAACACTCCTGGGGATTCATGTCCTAAAGATGTGATGTTGTTCAAGCAAAATTGTGCTCAAACCCAATGATACTTGGGGTGTCCTGTGATGCTGGGGACTGGACATGTCATATGTAATATGTCATGTATGTATATGTATATGACAATGTAACATATCATATGTAAGTACACCCTGAACCCCAGCCTATTTTTCAGATTTTCCAAATTTTATTGTTACATGTATATTAATGCCTATCACTTGAGTTTGAACTATTAAAATCTCAAACAGTAATATCCTATTTATTATGATGTAGACATAACCTTTCACAATAACATCACATAAATTCCACTTTACTAATTCTAAAAAAAGAAAAATATAAATGAGATTGCTCATGTTGAAAATATGGCACTGACTTAATAAATATCCAGTTAAGAGTTTCACATATGAGGGCCCGGAGAGATAGCACAGCGGCGTTTGCCTTGCAAGCAGCCGATCCAGGACCAAAGGTGGTTGGTTCGAATCCCGGTGTCCCATATGGTCCCCCGTGCCTGCCAGGAGCTATTTCTGAGCAGACAGCCAGGAGTAACCCCTGAGCACCGCCGGGTGTGGCCCAAAAAGCAAAAAAAAAAAAAAAAAAAGAGTTTCACATATGGATGTGAAGAAATCTTCCATCCTGTTAAGAATTACTTATTAGTGACTTGCATGAATGATTTTTTTAAATTGATACATATTTAAGTAAGGATTTTTAAGGTTAATCAATCAGATAAAAGATAGCAAGAAAAAGAATTTCACCATAGTTAAAATTTCTTTTAATAGCTCTGGAGGAGAAAACAATAGATACTAGCCAAAGAAATAGATAAACATTATGGTTAAGTAAATAAGATTTTACTGTATTAATTATTTAGTAGATACTTTGAAGAATAATCAAAAGCAGGCAGAATCTGGGAATTCAATCCTTGGAATGTGAGATCCATGTATATTTTGCTTGCTGACATGGGATAAATAGAATTCAAGCAGAAACAATCTTAGTAACATGTGGTATTACAAGAGATAAACTGAGGCTTCCAGAGTGGTTGGAGATTAAGGAGAAAAATCTAAAGAGATGAACATACAGGCGAAGAAACTCTAGAGCTTCATTGAAAAAAATTGTGGATGTTTAAAAGATCTCAAAGATGCTGCAAGGCAGAAAATATTAAACAGATGCTTTGATGTTGCTTAATTAGCCTGGCTAAAAGTAATAAAAATAGTTGACCATACCAAATATTTTGGAGGAGTTGCAAATTTTATACATTTTGTAATGAAAGTTGCAAATCCTCCAAAGCACTTGGTATGTGAACTGTTAAATATCTTTATAAAAGTTATATATATACACACATATATAAATAATCATAAATGTTCATCTGCCATATAACCCAGCTGTTTCACTATTAGGTATTTGTCAAAGCAAAATGAAACATATGTTCACATGAAGACTTGCATACACATTTTCATGGTAGATTTGTTTACAATAGCCACGAATGGAAATGACCCAAATATATAACTTAGAAATGAATAAATAAATTGACTATATTATACTATTCAGCAAAAAATGAACAAAATTTTAATGCATCTAATAGCATGAGTAAATCTCAAAACTATTAATCTTCGTGAAAGATTGTCAATAAAGCTGTATATACAAAATTGCATAAGTTGCAAGTAAATTTATAGTAGCAGAAAGTTAATCAACTGTTGCTTGATGAAGGGCAGCAGGCAGGGACAGAAAAGGAAGGGGCAGAAAGGGTATGAGTAAACATGGAGTTAGTAGAAATGTTCTTTCTTTATACTCATGTGGTATTATTTCATAAGATAAGCCATGTGCCAAAAATTTTAAACTTCACATTATATAAAGTTTCTTATTTTTCATTACACCTCAACAACCTTAAGATAAGGTTTTTATTCTCTGTTAAAATACATGTCAGATGTTTAACTTAATTTTTTCTGGTCACAGCAAAATTAATTGTCTTGAGTCTCAACTCAGTATAGATAACTTGAATCAAGTTAAATCCTGCCTCTTACTACGCAGACATGAGTTTGCTTCCCTTATTTTGAAAGCAGATGTATTAAATTATATGAAAATATCCTCATCAAATTTCTTTTCTTTTTTCTTTTTTAAATTTTTGGGTCACACCCGGATGCACTCAGGGGTTACTCCTGGCTCTACGCTCAGTAATGGCTCCTGGCAGGCTTAGGGGACCATATGAGATGCCGAAATTCAAACCACCGACCTTCTGCATGCAAGCAAACGCCTTACCTCCATGCTATCTTTCTGGCCCCATCATCAAATTATTTATAGTCCAGAAACTGAAAATGGTTGGACATAAAATGAAAATAATTTTTTCTTTAATTCAATCTATTCATTAAAATAGATGAACGACAAATTTCAGGAAGCATATTTAACTTTTAGGGAAAAACAAAAACAAAAAAACAAACAAAAATCAAGAGACTTTAAAAACTTGTTAGTGACTTTTTCTTAACCAAGTTCCTTTAATAAAATCTCTGTCTCAGCAAAATAGAAGGAGATTTAGTGCCTTTCATTTATGATCGAGGTATTATTAAAAACTTAGTTATGGTCAAACTTACCTTGATGCTTTATATTTAAGTGTGCAGATTGATAATAATGGTCATATATAAAATATAAAACAAATAAATGTGTAAATAAGCAAATTCTTGAAAAGAAATGAAAAATGAAAACCAAAACCTATCCCTAATATTCTCATAAATGTGAACTTAAAATTTAATTTGATTCTTTATTATTTGTTTGTTTGTTTTTGTTTTTGGTCACACCCGGCGGTGCTCAGGGGTTACTCCTGGCTCTACAGTTAGAAATCGCTCTTGGCAGGCTCGGGGAACCATATGGAATGCTGGGATTCGAACTGCTGTCCTGCATACAAGGCAAAACACACTACCTCCATGCCTCAATTAATTTGATTCTTTGTTTGTTTGTTTTTTGTTTTTGTTTTTTTTTGGGCCACACCCAGCTGCATTCAGGGATTACTCCAGGCTCTGTGTTCAGAAATCTCCCCTGGCAGCTTGGGGGAGGGGAGCATATGGGATGTCAGTATTCGAACCATCATTCATCCTGGGTTGGCTTATGCAAGGCAAACACCCTTCTGCTGCGCTATCACTTCAGTACCCTGGTTCAATTCTTGGCAGCACATTGTGCCCTGAGCATCACAAAGAGCATTGCCTCCTCCAAAAAAATCAAGACAGCAACAATAGTGAATAATATGAGTAACATTGTATTTGAGTGTTAATTCTTAAGAGTCCTCATTAACAGATGGGTTTCATACACTGTATGACTGAAACTCAATCATGAACAATTTTGTAGCTATGTATCTATTAAATAATTTAGTTATATAAAATAAATAAGTAAAATTGTTTTAAAAAATGAGTACCTAGCAGAGAGTCCTGAATTATTGGCCTACAGCTCTTTTTTAGAAAATTAAGCAAATAAACAAATAGCACCTTCTTACAGGAAACATGGTCTTTAAGCACACAAACAAAAAAGAAAGTGAGACTCCCCCAAATGAATCTGAAGATACTTCCTCCCTACTAATTCCAGAATTACCCAAAGGTTGGCATTGTCCACTTTGAGGACCATTCCTCTAGAATATATTAATTAGTGAAATAATTTGATCAGAGAGTTTTCAAAATCTCGAGAAAACCTTTCTTGTTTCAGATTTACAGATAGGGGGGATCATATGACAATATCAGGATAATCTAAGTCTTGATGAAAGTTCTTTTTATGGAAGGTACTCTTTTCCCATTGCCAGGAGACTTCACTCTGATCATCTCTCTAATCCAGTGATCAGCTAAATTGGTTGCAAATTGGCATATCCAGCAAACCAGTGGTCTCCCCTCCCAAGAAGGTGCCTCTTTCACAGCCAGAAGACTTTGACCTTTACAGTTCCCTTCCAACCTAGCAGTCAGAAAGGTTATGACTTTGCTCATTTATCAAGTCTCCTATTCCAAGACAGATCCCATTTCCCAAGGACCCTTTTTAACCCATAGGATTGTTGATTCAGACACAAAGGATCACTCAGGAAGCCTTCCTCTACTTTATTTCTTTATTTGTGTTACAAACTGTTATACTTATTTTTTCTCTTCCTTTCTGTTTTTTCTTTATGTGCTATGCCATGTTTCTTATATCAAGACCATGGCGTGTTTTTTTTTTTTTTTTTTTTTTTTTTTTTTTTTTTTGTGGTGCTTATCGTTATTGTTGGAGTCCTCACTGGATATTTGACACTTCTTTTTGTACTGGTGGAGTGTTTCACTTTCTTTTTCTCCTTCGTCTCTCAAACCGATGATGAGAGCCTCTAGAAGAATTCCGCTTATTTTCGGCGTATTAGACTTTTACCCCAGTTTATTACTTTCTCTTCTTCAAACAAAACCACATAACTTGAACTAGCTAGTCCTGCCCCCCACCCCTGGGGGTGAGGGAAGAGGATATGGGAGGTAGGACAAAAACGGAGGTGTAGGGAGGACAATTTGGTGATGGGAAAACCCCCCTGATTTTATGTAAATATGTACCTAAAATATTATTGTCAACAATATGTAAGCCACTATGATCAAAATAAAAATTATATTAAAAAAAACCAAAAATGATCAAGACAGGCAACAAATAAAAAAAATGACAAGTTGTGGTAGAGAGATTTCCCAATCAGAAGCATCTGAAACAACACCACTTCCTTCCTAAGATTTCACATCCCTCTATCAATGTCTCCAATTTCTATTGGTGCATTATTACTCTATAAGAGGCACATAATTTTTTTTAAATAAACCATTGTGATTTAAAAGCTATTTCTAGCTGTTTTAGACATACAATATTTCAGGACCAATCCCATCACCAGTGTAAATCTCTCTCCAATGTTTCCAGAGTGCATCCTATGCCAGCACCCACTTACTCAACCTGCCAGCATAACAGGCATCTTGTATCTTTTAAACTTTGGTTGTTAAGTTTGGATCTCATGATTTCATTGTTGTTTATTCTGGCTTGGATTTTTAAGTTTCTTCTTTCTCAATACCACCTGAGACCCAGGAGCCCATGTCTCTAGTCATTTCATATATCTTGTTTCTCCTCTCAGTTTCTTTCCTACTCCTCACTATATACTCTGGGACCTACAGTGTTCTTGACAACTTCCATTTAAACCATTGCATTTCTTCACATAGTTATTCTAAATATCATATATAAGTGATATACTGTATTTCTTTTTCTTCTTATGGCTTACTTCATTTAATATAATATCTTCCAGTTTTATTCACGTTGCAGCCAAGTGCACAATTACATCATTACATCCAGCCAGGGAGTATTCCATAGTTTATATGCACCACATCTTCATGCTACATTCATCTGTTGTTAGACAACTAGATTTATTCCAACTCAGCTATTATACCGAGTGATGCAATGAGTAGGGGTGTGTATACATCCTTTTGTATGAGTGTATTTCTGTCCTGGAGATAGATACTTGAAAGAGGGATTGCTGAGTCTTATGACAGTTCTATTGAGTTTATGAGAAACCTCTATGTGTTTTCCACAGAGTTGGAGACAGACAGCATTATCTTTTTGTTTGTTTGTTTTTTTGGGGTCACATCTGGCACTGCTCAGGGGTTACTCCTTGCTATGAGCTCAGAAATCGCTCCAGGCAGGTTCGGGATTCGAGCCACTGCCCTTATGCATGCAAGACAAATGCCTTACTTCGATGTTATCTCTCTAGCTTCTGACTGCATTATCTTAAGCAGTGAATGATATTTACTCTTTTACTATAGCTCCACTAACACAAATTGTTCCCAATATTTTTCACATGTGTCATTCTTACTCATGTAAGATGATATCTCATTGTTGTCTTGCTTTGAATTTTCCTAATATTAAGTGATGATAAGCATTTTTATGTGCCTGTTTCCCATCTGTTGGTCTTCCTTAGAGATGCACCTGTTCATTTTTCTTCCCATTTTAATGTGATTTTTAGATTTTATGAGGATAATCTTTGTGAGTACATTGAATATCCTAGATATCAACCCTTTATCTGATGTGTTGTGTGAAAATATTTTCTTCCACTCAGTCAGTTGTCTTTTAGTTTTAGATTATGTTTCTTTGCAATATAGAAACCTTTTAGTTTAATGTTGTCCCATTTATTCAGACCAGATTCTACGTTTCTTGCCATTGGCATCATATCATTGAAGATTTCTTTGAGGCGTAAGTCTTGAAGTGTTCTGCTTGTTTTCTTAAATGAACTTTATGGATTTGGGTCTAACCTCAAGATCTTTGAACCACTTTGAATTGACCTTTCTGTAAGGTATGAGTTATAGATAGATTTTTAATTTCTTACACGGGGTTAAAACCAATTGAACACCATTTGTTGAAGTTTTTGGCTCCTTGGTCAAAGATTAATTGACCATAAACTTGGGGGTTTGTTACTGGGTGAATATTTTATTCTGACCCATTGATCTGGAAGTCTGTCTTTACCATGCTGTTTTGATCACTATTTCTTTGTAGTACAGCTTCAAATGAAGTCATGAGATGCCTCCCACTTTCTCGTTTTTCGATATGGGTTTGGCTTTCTAGGTCTCTTATGATTCCATACAAATTTTATAATTGATTGTTTTAAGTCCTTGAAGAATGTTGTCTGAAATTAGATAGGGATTGCACTGAATCTATATAGTAGTTTACATAACATGGTCATTCTGATAACATTTATTCTTCCAATCCATGAGCATGGAATATTTTTTAATTTCCTTAGGTCTTCTTTAATTTTTTTCTTAAGTGTTTTGAAATTTTCATGGCATAGGTCTTTCACATTTTTTGTTACGTTTATTACTATGTACTTGATGCTTTTTGACACAATTTTAAATGGGATAGATTAAATTATATTTTAAAATAGTTTTGTTTACACTTATTCTTTCAATTTTAACTTTCCTTTTATCTGGATTTGTGTTAATTTTTATTCACTAACATTGGTCTATTATATTAGTGTCAGGTGTATCAAGTTTAATATCTGTATAAGTTGCATTAATATCTTAATCAAATATTTATTTTTATCTGTCACCATACAATTGGTTCTTTTTACTTCAGATCAAGAATGTGCATCATTTGCAATAGTAGTGTACTGCTAAGCTGGGTCAAGTCATGGACAGTATATTTTCTGTTCATCTGATGGACTGCTAAAATGTAATCCTGAACTGTGCTCTTATTCTTGGACTGCTCCCACAAGAAGGGTGTTAGGGAAAAGAAGGTATAAAGTATTAACTTTTCACACAGAATTGTCAATTATTAAAGTAATGTCTATTCATTCGAGTTAGACTAAAAATATCAAAATTCTTTGTCAGACTCTACAGTATGTCTATCAATCTTCTTTTGACCAAATCATCTATCTAGGGATTTTCAACTTAACATTCAAATTGATTACATTAAAATTCTGTCCTCTCAAAGAATACAGGTATTAAGTATGTAAGAATAAAGTATAAAATATATAATATAATTTTTGATTTACTCTTTTAGGTTGGGCATGACATTTAGTCCAGTACTTACTGGCTTGGTGCTCAGGGATCACTTTTAGTAGCCTCAGAGGACTGTGTGTGTGTGTGTGTGTGTGTGTGTGTGTGTGTGTGTATTCTACTGAAGTTAAATTGGTTGTAAATATAGGAGTTTATCTCCATAAGGCATTCATTTCTTAATAAGCTCACACAGGTCAGGCAGGGACTTCCAACTCCTTGTCTTTTAATTCCTCTACATGGTAGAGAAATTGGAGCAGAGCAATGAACAACTAGTCATGTGGGGGTAAAAGCCCTTTATTATTTTTGTTACCTACCTAAATGAGAAAGAAATGATTGAAGAGGAGGAGGAGGAGAGAGTGAACAGTGTGAGAGAGTTCAGAGAGACAGAAAAATTAATCCTATTTTTAAGAGCTAGCTCTTGAGAAAACAACACCGAATTGAAATATCTTTTTATCTCTGGCAAAGAAACCCTACATTTTATGTTTCTATTAGGCTATTCACTATAATTTAGCATATATTTTAAAAATAAATTGGAAGTAGCTGCAAAGGTAGAGACATATTAAAGATATATAAAGAATACAAGACAGAAGACTTTCTGGAATAAAATGATAAGTTCTGCCAATTTTCTGTCTTGAACGGTTTGTTCTTAAGCACCTTCTGGCTCATAAGAGGAACTAAAAGAAAACTAAACCTCCCTCCGGCTCTATTGATTCTTCAGATGTGTCTTTTTTAAGAACTTAATTGTATGAAAGGTGAACATACCTGGATTATTCATTAAGTCCTAAAGTTTTACCTATATTCTGAGTAAAATAAGTAGGTTCGTTCTGATTTAACTGGATATAGCCTTGATTTGACTATAAAAAATTCTCTGAAGACTGATGGCTCAACTTTAATTTATTTAAAAATGTAAAAAGCTGGTCTCTTAACTTGCTCTGTGGCATTCTTTTTCTTAATCCCACAAAATAATGCTAACTCGAAAATAATATGACCCCTTTGTTTACAGGCATGCTAATATTTATATTTATTAAAGACACATTTCCTAGTAATGTTGAATAGAAATTCATTATGAAACGTCAATGAGCCAGATAAAATGGAATATCTGTCCTAAAATTACATTTCCACCTTCAATCTACTATGAAACTTCTCGTACAAAAATATTCTACTTGTTTCCTGTATGATTCAAAACAAGGAATTGTTTCCTCTTGACTTCTAGAGTGTCTGTATAAAGAACAGAAGGAACACTCAACTAATGTTTAGTATCCATATGCTTCATTAAAGTGACCAGATGTCTGGCTTTTGTCAAAGAGAACAGGGAATTGTTTTCTTCTTTCTCCTGATTATTTCCTTCACAAAGTCTATCATGGGCACATTTTGCTCCTTTACTAGCCTTTTTGGCAGTTTTTATGCCATACCTACTATAAAAACATAATCACTGATAACTGACTGCTCTTCTACTTGATACTTCTGGGAGAAGTTGCTTGTTGTTCATTTGGGGCTTTGTGAAAGAAAATTGTAAGAATTTGCATCCTGCATATGTAGATCTACAGAACAAAGTTCTAGCTTACAGCAAGCACGGGACTCATTTATTACACTCAATTTATTTATTTTTTTCTTCTTTTCTGCATTTACTTTCCTCTGTCTGATCGTTAATGTTGTTTTGATGACTGGGAATTTCACGCATGCTTGACTGTCTTGCTCACAGTTTAGCTGTGGTGCCTCCTGGTTGTACATACCAGGTTGTGGGGCTCTCACACTCAGTCAAGGTGCTCACTGACATTTGCCCTCCTTTACTTGGGGTGCTAACACACCTCTTTGTTGGGGGTACACTCTAGTTGGGGCACACAAATTTTAGTGTCAGAGCATGCAGGGAGGCTGTGTTCTTAAGTACTTTAACACATGTGCTGGACACATGTGCTTGTCAGAGGTCACACTTCCTATTTGTGGTGTTCGTGCATTTTTTAGTTTCATGCTTTCTGGGGTGTCACCCTTTGTGCTTCTTATTGCTGGCTGAAGTGGCCGGAAATTGCAAGGGATTACAAACAGCATGAAATGCCAGGTTTAAATACAGAGGTGCCAGGATTATGCTTCTTGTTTTGAACTCAGGACCATCTGCTTGTACAAATAAGGGCATCATTAGTAACTGAGATATTCCCCCCAGACTCATTTATTCTTTTAGATGGTGTTCTCTGATAGATATTTTAAATATTAGATATTGATAAAAATAATTAGATGTGATTTTATTACACAGTAAATATTGTCAGGAAAATGTGTCCAAGATTTGAAAATGGAAAAAAGTAATAACTCTATCTTCCTTCAAAAGGAATAACTCAGCCCATTGTGGAGTGGCATGTGTTAGGCCATAGCTGATTATGCTCAGGGCTTACTCCTGACTGTGCTCAAGAATCTCTAGCTAGTGGGGGATCTAATTTAGGTCAGCTTCATGCCATAAGTTAGGCAAAGGCCTAAACCACTATAACATACGTCAAGTCCTCCTGTGATCAACTTTTTAAAGTATACAGACTTTTGATAAATTTATTTGCATCAGGCAGATGTTTTCAAATATCTGTTCTCAGGGTTGTTTTAGATTTATAAAAATAGATTATTCCCAACCTTGAGCTATGTGAGTGTTGGCTACTAATATTTACTATGTGGTAAATAAAATTTAATTTCCCAAAGTGATTTAAGATAATTTCATTGCTTGCTTATTTTATAAAACAAAATCATTTTGTTTTTTAAAATAAAGTATGAAAGAGAAGATATTTTGCTGAATAATTTTGCAAAAATGTTTAATGTATAGCTAAAAAATAACAACTGATACTTACAATTATTTTGACTTTTAATTACTTATAGCATGTTGTTTTGTTTAGTGTAATATATTAGGAGATCTAATGTCACAGAAATAAGTAATGACAAAAGGGAGTAGTTACAGCTCTTTTATTATTATTGTAGATTTTAAAATTATTTTGACAACACCAAAGGCTGAAAAGAATCTTTTTCTTTTTCTTTCTTTCTTTCTTTCTTTCTTTCTTTCTTTCTTTCTTTCTTTCTTTCTTTCTTTCTTTCTTTCTTTCTTTCTTTCTTTCTTTCTTTCTTTCTTTCTTTCTTTCTTTCTTTCTTTCTTTCTTTCTTTCTTTCTTTCTTTCTTTCTTTCTTTCTTTCTTTCTTTCTTTCTTTCTTCTTTCTTTCTTTCTTTCTTTCTTTTTTTCTTTCTTTCTTTCTTTCTTTCTTTCTTTCTTTCTTTCTTTCTTCTTTCTTTCTTTCTTTCTTTCTTTCTTTCTTTCTTTCTTTCTTTCTTTCTTTCTTTCTTTCTTTCTTTCTTTCTTTCTTTCTTTCTTTCTTTCTTTCTTTCTTTCTTTCTTTCTTTTCTTTCTCCTTTCACAATCATAGGTACTCAGGATTTGATCTTGCTCTGTGCTCAGGGATCACTCTTTGCAGGCTTATGGGACCATACAAAGTGTCAAAAAACAACCCAGGTGGCCTATGTGCTAGGCAAATGGCTACCCACTTTGCTTTTCTCTCCATCCTCAAGAAGAGGTTCTTTATGCACTAGCTATACTGTGGGGTCTAAACTCAAACTAAGTCTTTTCCAAGCAGTTCCTTTCAAATTAATTGACTTATCTTCAATTTAAATGGGTATTTTATCCATGTTTATTATACAATATTACATATTGGTCATTTAGAAAACATTGGTTCATAGATATTTTGAAAATTTTTCTATCAATATGTAAAACTCAGGCGTTAGGCACAATGATAATCTGGGGTTAATGTTTTTGCCTTACACATAGCTACCAGGTTGGAAGCAGATATCTCAGGAAAGTACATATTCATGTAAATTTAGAGAATGCTTTTAAAATTTACTTGCCATTAGACTCAGGGCTTCACCTAAATGCATGCCCTTTTACAAATATTTAAAATGTACTTAACATTAAAGCACAAAGGTCTTCATCCTAATATTAGTGAGAAATTTTTCATGGCTACTGGCTCCTGCTCTTGATATGAAAAATAATTATGCCCTGGAGCTGGACTTTGAAAGTCAGTTTTTATTTCTCCAAGTTAAGAGGAACATGACTGCTCAAAAGGGAGAAACTCAAAATTTCTTTATTCAAACTACTAGGCAGTGTTATCAAAAAGTGGGTTTAGCATAGACTTGTGTCACTTTCCTGCTTGGATGGGTCTAAAATGATTTTGAACTCTATCTTTGGTCCTATTTGAGAGGCTCATGGTGTGGGTTGAGATGTGGAGCACATGGAAATAACAATATTATTACATTCAAAACTCCTGGTCTGTTTCTTATCTCAAGTCAGAAATGAGGGTGGCCAAATTTTCAGAGAATTTCAGAGAACAAGATTTTTTGTTGTTGTTGTTTTTCTCTCCAAGCAAAATAGCTGTGACTGCACTACCATGCCTAAAAAGAGACCTCTTGAAGCTTTCTCTCAACAATATATTAACATCTATATATATACAACAATATAATAACATTGCAAACCAACAATAGCATTAAAATTATTAACATTAACATAACATAATAAAATTATCCTTAACATTAACGTTAGTATTAACATATTATTCTGTCTCTAACAACATCATTAGAAATAAGTTTACTTAACTTTTTCTTAAAAATGAATATGTTGAATAAAGCATTGGAAAGAAATATATATCACCCATCAAAATATTATTTGACAGGGCCGGAGAGAGAGCACAGTGGTAGGGCATATGCCTTGCATGTGGCTAATCCAGTACAGATGGTGGTTTGAATCCTGGCATCCCATATGGTCCCCTTTGCCTTCCAGGAGTGACTTCTGAGCACAGAGCCAGGAGTAACCCCTGAGCACAGCTGGTGTGACCCAAAACCAAAAAATATATATTATTTGACTATTTAATGGCATAAAAAGATACACATTCTCTTAAATGGAATGAAAATATTTTTATTTACTAAAGTGCTCATAATCTGACCACATTACAGTATTTTATGTATCTTATTGATATGTATTTAATATGCCTTTTCTATTCAAAACATTGAAAACTGAATATGTAATAGATGAAAGCCTCTTGAAAGTAATAGAAATATTTATTATTATAAGAAGACTGAAAGAATAAATGAAAATTATTTTAAAATACATTTCTTATATATACAAGTCATTTTTGAATCATCATTCTTTGTATTTTTTAAAAGTTTCTGTGCAGTCAAGAGCAACCATATAGAATTTGAAGATCATTAAATTTATGATTTGCTAGATATGAGTTATCAGGAATAATAAAGAGAAAAAGTCCTCATGAATAAAATTAAATAGGTGATCTTAAGAATCTTACATCTTCTCTCAGCTCATAATATCAGAGATATTCCTCATGTTCAAAAAATTATTTTTCTTTTAAATAGATGGAAATTCTATATTATCAGAATAATGTGCATATTTTAATGTTTGTGCTTTAAAAATAAATTTTCTATACTAAATTTCTAACAAAAATAATAATTTTTAATTATAATTATAATAATTAGATACTACTTTGAAGCTAAACCTTTATTTGAAGATATATGTTAATAATGTTTTCACAGAAATCACAGTTATGATTTTGAACCACAGTCTGGTTATGATGCTACAAGAGGTGAAGAAGATAGAAAAACATATATAACATATAATTTCCAAAACCTAAGAAAAAATAAAATCTAGTTTGCTTTTGATCCACACCTTGTGCTTAGGACTGACATTTGGCTCTGGGTTCAAGGATCACACCAGGTGAGCTCCAGTAACCATATGTGATTGGTTATAGGATTGTACTCAAGTCAGCCATATGAAAGGCAAGTGGCTTAGCCACTTTATTATTGCTCTAGCCCCATAAGAATACAAGTAAAAATATTTTACATTAATGTTGTGAATTTTTTATTGTCTGAAAGTGAAAATTTAACCATCTTTGGACACTGTCAGGTTTATTTTCATAAGTTATGATTTCATCACTGTTTAATTTAAATCGAGAGAGAATGTAAGTAAATCACTACATTATTTTACTAAGTATATATACATCATGCAGAGCAGTAACTACTATAGTTTACTACTATATTTTATTAAGCATATATACATCATGTGGAGCAATAACAAAAATAGTTTCTTCTCATTAAATATTGTAAAAAATGTATTTTAAATATTTTGACATTTATGATAATTTGTTGCTTTAGTTGGGGGAAGTCACATTTATGTGAGGAGAATTTAAAGCAACTTGAAATTTTTGAAAAAAAAAATTACTGTTAGGCTTTTTATTTATATATGAGTTTCAGCTTCTTAAGGTAGGTTGCAAATAAACCCAAAATTTCTAAATGAGGCTTAACATTACTGCCAATACTTGCTTAATTTAGACTGTGAACTATTTTAATACTAAAAAAAGGTAATCCTAAATATTTACTGAACACAAAATATCCAATGATATTTCTAATATATAACATCAAAGGAAAGCAAATTGGAAAAGAGGAAGTCAAACTACATATATTTGCAATGACATGATATTATACACTGAAGACCCAAAGGAGTCCACTAAAAAGCTCTTAGAAACAACAACCCAATATAGCAAAGAGGCTAGCTACATAGCCAAGACACAAAAGAGAGTTGCATTCTTTTTTATAAAAATGACTCAGAGGACAAAGAGATCCAAGAGTTTAATCCCACTTAAAATAGTGTCCAAAAATCAACTACTAAGAAATCAACCTAACAAGAGATGTGAGAGACCTATACCATAAAAACCTCAAAACACTAAAGAAAGAAATTGAAGAAGTCCTAAGGAAATTAAAAAATATTCCATGCTCACAGATTGGGAAAAAAAACAAACAATATTATCAGAATGATCATCTTTCATAAACTACTATACAGATTCAATGCTATGTCTATTCAAATTCAGACAACATTTTTCAAGGACTTAGAACAATCAATTATAAAGTTTGTGTGAAACTATAAGAGACCTAGTATAGCCAAACCCATATTAAAAACAACAAACAAATTAACCAAGAAACTGGGAGGCATCTAATTATTTAACTTGAAGTGATAGTACAAAGCAATAGTGATCAAAACAACATGGTTTTGAAACAAAAACAGACTTTTAAAATAGAATATCCAGATCAAAATAAAAATTATATTTAAAAAAATATAGAATATCCAGTGACAAACCCCGATTAATCTTTGACAAAGGAGCCAAAAACTAGAATTGGAATAAAGACAGTCTCTTCAAGAAATGGTGTTGAAACAATTGGTTAACCAAGTATAAGAAACTAAAGATCCATCCGTATCTCCCAGCTTACAGAAAAGTTGATTCAAAGTGGATCAAAGACCTTGAGATTAGACCCAAATCCAGTTTATCTAGAAAAAAATAAGCAGAACACTCCAACACTTAGACCACAAAAAAAATTTTAATGAAAGGTGCCAAATGCAAGGAATATAAATTCAATTCTGAATAAATGGAGCATTTTCAACTTTTTTTTTAATTTAAGCACAGTGATTACAAATTTTTCACTGTTGGGCTTCATTCATAGCATGTACACCATCCTTCACCACTATACCCCTCCTGCCACCAAAGTCACCCATTTTCATCCCATTGCTCCATCCCCCACCCCTGCCTATCTGTAGGGCAGGTAATTTATTTATCTCTCTCTCTCCTTTATGTCACTGTAGTTTGTACTATTGTTAATAAAGTGGTGCCTTGCATGTCATATTATACCCTTTCAATACTGAGTTCTTGTCCAGAGTGATCGGTTCCAACTATTACTTTACTAGTAGACCCTTCTTCACTTAATTTGCACTCACTGCTCTTTATGGCAAGCTTCTTATCTTGGGCTGGATCTTCTGATCTTTTTCTCTATTGACTATGAATATTATTACTATACTATCTCTGATTTTTCATATAATCTACAAATAAGTGAGATTATCCTATGTCTATCCCTTTCCTTATGATTCATTTCACTCTGCATCATAATCTCCATATTCATTCATGTATAAGCAAATTTCATAATTTTTTCTAATGTATTTCTAATGCATAGTATTTTCATTTCTTCTCCCCATAGTTAGATGTTTTTATTTCTTAGTAAGTTCTATCAGTGCCTTGTATATCTTAGGTGTAAACCTCTTAGATGATGGGTATTGAGTGAATAGTTTCTCCCATTCCTTTGTATCCTAGTCACTGTTTTTGTGAAGTGCAGAAGCTTCTTAGTTTAATATAGTCTAATTTATCATTACTTTCACTTGATTGTACAGTGATATTTTCTCCTGGAAGATGCCTTTAGCTTCAATGTCATAGAGCGTTCTCCCTACATTTTCCTCTATGTACCTTATGATTTCAGATCTGATATCAAGGTCTTTAATCCATTTTAATTTGAAATTTGTGCATGGTGTTAAGAAACTTGACCAGTTTTCCCTGAACCATTTATTGAAGCTTTTCCTGCTGCATTTCATATTTCTTGCTCATTTATTGAAAATTAATTGTTCATAAACCAGTAGGTCCATCTCTGGATATTCAAGTCTATTCCATTGATTTGAAAGTCTGTGTTTATACTAACACTATGCTGTTTTAATGAATATAGTTTAAAGATGGGGAAAGTGATTCCTCCCATCGTTTTTCCTCCAAGAATTGCTTTAGCTATTTATATATACATTTATTTCTCCATATGAATTTCAGGAGCATCAAATACACTTTTTCTGCAAAATGTCATAGACTTTTTAAATAGAAATTGCATTAAATCTGTCCTAGAAATATTGAAAATTTAATGATGTTAATCCACTCAATTCATGAGCAGGGTCCATGTCTCCATTTTTTATGTCCTCTTTTGTTTCTTGAAGCACATTTTTTTTTTTTGGTGGAAGTGGGACATTGCAGAATTTTAATTATCTTATACAAAGGATACATGAAAACACAGGTAAAGATTTGGGGTTGACAATGGGAGATGTGTTTGTGTTATTCCCACACTTTTATTCTGGAACCAAATTAACCACAGTTCTGCATCTTCAATAGATTACTAACTATTGCTCTATTATATTATCCAAATAAATAAAATTAATTCAATAAATATTACAGATGGCACATATATAAGTATCATGTATTAATTTTTCCAAATTCCATTATGTAGTATGGTTCAATGGTTTTATTTAACTGTGATGCAGGGTTAAGGTAATGTGAGCTCAGAAAGAAGAAATGAAAGTTTAAAAGTTGCAGTGTCAAGATTCTACCAAATCTCCCTAAAATTTATTTGTTTTCCCTATACTACATTTTGTTCTCCATACTCATTCTTCTGCTTTCAATCATTTTAACCATTACACTGAATTATCTTAATTATGCCTAGAACTTTTTATGTCAAGAAATAATAAGCTGGGGCCGGAGAGATAGCATGGAAGTAAGGCGTTTGCCTTTTATGCAGAAGGTCATTGGTTCGAATCCTGGCATCCCATATGGTCCCCCGAGCCTACCAGGAGCGATTTCTGAGCCTGGAGCCAGGAGTAACCCCTGAGTACTGCCAGGTGTGACCCAACCCCCCCCAAAGAAAAAGAAAGAAAGAAAAATAAATGTTATTCAAGTAAAAGCATTCAGTTCTATGATTTTAATTAATATATATGTCTATATATACATATATATATTGGCCACACCCGATGATGCTTAGAGGTTATTCTTGGCTATGCCTCAGAAATCTCTTCTGGCTTAGGGGACCATATGGGACTCCGGGATCGTATCATGGTTCATATTAGGCTAGTGCAGGCAAGACACCTTACCGCTTGTGCCACCACTTAGCCCCTCAACTAATATTTTTGTATTTTGATATAATTTGTATCAGTACTAATTTTTCTTTCAAAATTTATAATTCTTCAGATTTGTTTGATTACATCTGAATCTTTTTTTTTTAATATAATTTTTATTTTGATCATAGTGGCTTACATATTGTTGACAATAATATTTTAGGTACATATTTACATAAAATCAGGGGGGATTCCCATCCCCAAATTGTCCTCCCTACACCCCCGTTTCTGTCTTACCTCCCATTTCCTCTTCCCTCACCCCCAGGGCGGCTAGAATATGTGGTCCCCTCTGTCTCTAACCAACTACTTAGTAGTCTTGCATCAGTTTGGTCTTGATGCCTCCCTTATTTCCCCCTCTAAATAGGGGCAGGGGTAGCTAGTTCAAGTTGCGTGGTTTTGCCTGAAAAAGAGAAAATAAATAAACCGGGGTAAGAGTTTAATACCCCGAAGATGGGCAGAATCCTTCTAGAGGTTCTCATCATCGATTTGGGAAATGAAGGAGAAAAAGAAGTTGAAACACTCCACCAGTACCAAAAGAAGTATCAAATATCCAGTGAGGACTCCAGCTATAACGATAAGCACCACAAAAAAACAGATAAAAAACAAACCAAAACAAACTAAAAACAAACACAAACAAACAAAAAACACGCCGTGGTCTTGAAATAAGAAACATGGCGTAGCACATAACGAAAGAAAAGAAAGGAAGAGAAAGAAAAGAAAAAAAAAAAAAAGAATAATTGGGGCCAACAATTTCAATAATCACATCCAAACTGAGGAATCGACCAAAATAGCTAGGTAAATAAAAATAATAATAACAATAATAAATGAAGGTAAGATATATATATATATATATCATACATACATAACCAAGGTTTTGTGTTTTTTGTATTTTTTTTTTCCCTCCTGCCCTGGCACAGTAAATATTGGGGTCATTCGAAAAGGAATTCACTTGCCCTATAAGATATGGGGTTTCTCCGTCCTTGGAGTATACTGTCATGGAATCAGCTCTAGTCTTTGCTCAGGATCATTACTCTCCAGGTTGTGGTTTTTTTTTTTTTTTTTTTTTTTGGTGTGTGGAAGGCTTCTGCTCTGTCCAGTGTGATACCGTCAGAGCTCTGTGTTTAGCAGTCCCAGTATCTGTACATATCCTGAGGTGGGACTTATGGTGAAGTCAGTCTTTGTGAATCTAGAGGTTCTGTTACCTCAGTGCCATTTTAATCCATCTTCTGTGGTTGGTGATCTTGGTCTTTGCGCTGAACCTAGGAAGGCATCTAGGATAGCGTCTTTCTTTGTTCTTCCAGAAGCCCCTTTCCGTTACAATTGTCTCTGCCGGACCTTTGGGACTGGGGATCATGCTTATTGTGCAGGTCTTAGTTCAAACCCTAGACTAGGGCTTTTTTATTGGTCCCAAGATGTATACAGTCTGGTCGTGGTTCTAGTATCCAGTCATCTGTAAATCACGATCTTGGCTTTTGGACCTACCAAAGGGTGCCGCGTCTTCTGGTTTTGTCTTGTCGTTAGCTGGTGAGGTAGGCTAAACTGCTCTAAGGTCAAGTTGTTCACATTTTTCTCATTGTCGAGATATCATGTTAGAGCTGGCCCTTGTTGTTGACCCTGCAGTAATAAGGCTGTCCCAGATGGAGATTGTTTCTTACAGCTGTTGTGAGGAGCTGTGCCGTTTCTATGTCTGGGATCCAGGGTTCAAGGCTGGTTGAATGGTATCTAATCACCTGAGGTCTAAGTTGATTCCACTTGACATATTTTCAAGGTAGGAGATAACCCTGTATTGTAAACAACTATGAGTTCCTATCTCTAGTAGATAAGAGCTCTTTTTTTTTTTTAAATATGTAAGATTTCCCCTTTATTTAGTGTGCCTTTGCAGGGGGAAGTGGTGCTCCATTATATGTCGGAGTATTTGGGGTGGACAGAGTGGGTAACAGAGATAGGTCACATACACAAAGACGATTAAAAAAAAAAAAAGGAAATAAAAGTGTATGTGCCCACAAATGTATATGTAAGGCAAACATTTACATAAATAAGTTAATTAAAAAAATAAAAAAAATAAAATGAGTTAGCGAAGTTTTTAAAGGACCAACGTGGTGCAAAAGACTACTTTGCATTTGGGAGAGAACAGGTAAAGAGTTGGTGTATTACAGGTCTTATGCCTATGTTGGAAGTACAGTTTTCCCATTGTCTTTTGGATTTTTCTTGTGGTGTGTGGGTTCCCAGGCATCTTCCAATCACACACCCTGCCCCCCTTCAGATTGGTAAAAATTTGCAGCTGGGAGGTCTTGGAAGAGTTCTTGCATTGGGGATACTATTGGACCTAAGTCCGGTTTCAAGAAACAGTCCATGTTAGGGGGAGTTGGTAGGGAGGGTCTCGCAGCATGTGTCCACAGGGGAGTTGGCTGTCTTTTCTTGCAGGAGACGATGTGTGGGTTCGGTTGGGTGTCCCCTCGCCTGGGTGCTGGGTACTGGTTCATTGGGTAGGAGGTCGATCTTGATGCCTAAAAGATTAAGGACTGAGGGTGGAGAGTTTTAATATGGTGGGAGATCTGGATGGGATTGAGGGGTGAAGGGATAGTTGGATTTCCGGGGGGGAGAAAGGGGAAGGTATATGGGAGGGGTATGAAGGAAGAGAAAAGAGAAAATACCGTAGAAAGGGAGAAGAGAAAGGGAAAAAAGTAAAGAGAAGAGTAGAAGAGAAAAAGAAAAGAGAAGAGAAAAAAATAGAGAGAAGAAAGGAGAGAATAGCAAGGGAATGCTGGTTTGGTTGAATGTGTTCGATGACTAGAGCCTGTAGTTTAGGTCTGTACATCGCAGGTACTGCTTTGGTGGTCTGACTGGTCACGTGCTTCGATTCCTAAAAGAAGGTTTAACCTAGAGATAAAGTGTATGTTAAAGAGTTTTCTCGTGGCCGTCTCATAGTACAAGCAAGGTATGGTATCTCGTGTGGTATCCCAAATTGCCATCTTAGTTTGTCCGCCCTTTGTATCTAAGGGCGCCTGTGGAAAGAAAAGCTGAGAGGTTATTTTTAAAATATAGTAAGGTAAAGGGATTAAAACGTAGTGTTATGGTATGTTGCCATTGCATTACGTGATTTCCCGCGGTGTTCTATACTTGTGTTCCTGTTTACGATCTCTAAGGGATTATTGTGGGCCTTTGTTGTAGGAGTCTGGTTACATACCTGTTCTTTCCATGTTGCTGTTTCTGTTGTTGCTGTTTTCCTTGTGGTATAATGTGCAGTCAAGAGTTTGCATTGTTCCTTTTTCATGTATTTTGGACACTGCTCCCACGTATATGTTGACTATTACAGTGATCGAAGTTTCTACCCTGTTAAACCCTGTTATATGATTGTTAGGTATTAGTTGTGTATAAAATATATGTTCTAGGTGTTTCAGAATAGTGCTACCATTCTGTGTTTATCTTTTGTCTTCTGGCTTACTTCGTTTAACATAACATGATCTAGGTCCATCCACGTTGCTGCAAAGTCTGTGATTGTATCATTTCTAACTGCCATGTAATATTCCATTGTGTATATGTACCACATCTTAATGATCCATTCATCCGTTGTTGGACACCTAGGTTGGTTCCAAGATTTGGCTATTATACTGAGTGCTGCGATAAATAGTGGGGTGCATACGTATTTTGGAATGAATGTCCTTCCATCTTGTGGGTATATGCCTAGGAGGGCAATTGCTGGGTCAAATGGCAGCTCAATTCTGAGTTCTTTGAGCACTCTCCAGACTTTCCTTGAAGCACATTTTTATAGTTTTCTTTATATAGCCTTTTCACAATTAAGTTGATTCAAAGATATTTCATTTTCTGAAGCACATTGTGAATGAAAACTTTGGAATATCTTTTTCTTCTCTTTTGTTATGTGTATAAAAAGACCATGAGATTTTTCATATTAACTTTGTAGCCTGCCAATTTACTATAAAAGTCTATTGCTTCTAGAAGCATTTTTGTGTAGTGTATAGGATTTTCTAGATATTATATCACCTGCAAAGATAGTTTCAATTCATCCTTTACTATGTGGAGGGCCTTGATGTCTTTTTCTTGCTAATTGCTGCAAGTACTTCTAGTACTATAGTGAATAGAAATAGATAAAGGAGGACTTGTGCCAGATCCTAGTGGAAAGTCTTTTAATTTTCCCATTGATTATAATGCTTTCAATGGGTCTGTGATGAATGGCTTTGACAATATTGAGGAAAATTTCTTCAATTTAAATCTTGTTGAGATTTTTGGTCATGAATAGATGTTGGACCTTGTCAAAAGCTTTCTCAGTGTCTGTTGCTATGATCATATCATTTTTGTGTTTTTTTTTTTTTCTTTTACTTAATATGGTGTATTAAGTTGATTGACTTGCATATGTGAAACCATTCTCTCTGACCTGGAATAAATCCTATGAGCTATTTGATAAAATCTATTTGCTAGTATTTTGTTGTGAATCTTTGCATCCAAATTAGTCAAGGATATAGTCCTATGATTCTCCTTTTTGTGGTATCTTTTGTCTTCTTTTGGTTTCAGGGTGATATTAGCTTCACAGAAGCTACTTGACTATATTTCTGTTTCTTCAATTTACTGGAAGAGTTTTAAAAGAATTGGCATTAGATACTCTCTAATGATTTGAAAAAAAAAATCACTTGTAAATCCATCTGGATGTGGGCATTTTTGGGAGGCGCGGAACTTTCAATAGGTCTGTTTAGGTCTGTTAGGGTATTCTAGATTATCTTGGCTCAACCTTGGACAATTATGAGAGTTTAAAAATTTATCATTTCTTCCAGGTTCTCTTGTTTTGTGGCTTAAAGATTCTCAAAGTAATGTCCAACTACTCTTTGAATTTCTGTAGTTTCTGTAGTCACATTTCTCCTTTCATTTCTGATTCTGCTTATTAAGTTTCTCTGTCTCCCTTTCTTTGTGAGTGTTGATAATGTTCAGCCATCTTGTTTATTTTTTCAAAGAACCAACTCTTAATTTCATTGATCTTTTGGATTTTTTTGGTACCTCGTTCATTAATTTCTTCTCTAAGTTTTATTATCTCCATCTACCTGCCTATTTTCAGCTCATTTTGTAATTTCCCTACATTAGTGCAAATAAGTTACTTACTTAATTTACTGTGCCATTAAGTTTTTAGGGTAGACCTTTTCTTCCTGTCTGATGAATGCTTGTAAAGTTATAAATTTTCCTCTTAGTAATCTTTTAGGTGTGTTCATGGATTCTGATAATTTGTGTCTTCATTCTCATTTGTTTCAAGAAGCCATTTGATTTCCTCTTTGATTTCATATATGACCCAATATTTGTTCAGTAGGGAGATATTTAGTTTCCAGGTTTTAAGTCTATATATCCATTTCTGTTTCTAATTCACCTCTATTTTTAGTGCTTATGATCTGAGAAGAGTAGAAATGATTTCTATACCTTGTTTTATGGAGGTAAGTTTTATGGTTCAGTATGTGGTCTATTTTGAAGAATGCCCCATGTGCATGGCAGAAGAATGTATACCAAATGTTTTGGAGGATAAAGAGCTTTATATAATCTTATATATATAGTTATATATATAACTAAGCTTTATAGGCCATCTGATATTAGTATGGCCAAGCCAATCTTCTTTTTTAATTAATATTTTTATTTAAACACCTTGATTACAAATATGATTGTACTTGGATTTCAGTCATGTAAAAAGTACACCACCCTTTCACTAGTGCAACATTCCCACCAACAATGTCCTAGATTTCCCTTCTCCCCACCCTACCCCCACCTGTACGTTTTTTTTGTTTGTTTGTTTTTGTTTGTTTTTTGGGTCACACCCAGCAGCGTTCAGGTGTTACTCCTGGCTCTATGTTCAGAAATCGCCCCCGGCAGGCTCAGGGGATCATAAGGGATGCTGGGATGCCAACCACCATCCTTCTACATACAAGGCAAATGCCTTACCTTCATGCTATCTCTCAGTCCCCCCTCCACCTGTACTCTAGACAGGCTTTCCACTTCCCCATTTATTCACATTGTTATGATAGTTCTCAGTGTAGTTATTTCTCTAACTGCCCTCACCACCCTTTGTGGTGAGCTTCATGTCGTGAGCTGAACCTTCCAGCCCTCCTCTTTTTCTCTCTGAGGATTATTGCAAAAATGTCTTTTTTTTTAAATTCATAGATGAGTGAGACTATTTTGTGTCTATCTCTCTCCCTCTGACTTATTTCACTCAGCATAATAGATTCCATGTACATCCATACATCCATGTATAGAAAAATTATGTTGTTTCTCTTGAATTTATCCCAGAGTTCTATTGTCATCTATTCACTTTCTCTGAGGCTCTTTTTTTTTAACCTCTTCTGTTGTATGGAGGTGTTTTGTAGCTCATCTTCCAGTTCAATGATTCTGTCCTCTTGAGCTATTACTCTGGTGGTGAGGCTCTCCAGTGAAATTTTCATTTTGCTTACCAGGTTTTTCAGCCCAGATATTTCAGTTTAAAGTTTTCTTATTTCCAATTTTATATACTCTTGAGTCTTACTTGTAGTTCAGCCAGTTCATTCCATGGATTCTTTGTAAAGCCTCCGAATTTCCTCAAGTCCTCTCACAGAGGCTATATAGGTGGTTGATACTTATGTCTTCAGAGCTATCATCTTCATTCTCTAAACATGGTGATGCTCTGCGTTATTTTCTTATTCTATCCTTTGCAGTGTGGTGTATTCTACATGTAGTGCTAGTTTACATTGATTAGAGCATACGCATGGCTGTGGAGCAAAGTGGAATCCTTCTTTTGTGCAGGGGTGGGGGTGGGGCACTCACCTTCACATCACTCCTGGGTTTCCTGCTGCTGTAGAGGGCATTGGCCCTCAACCCAGTTTTTGTCCTTTCAGGCAAGGGGGTACTCACCTTTGTGTCACTTCTGGGGTTCCCACATTTTAACATTTAAACGATTTATCTTTTGTATGGCATATTTTGAGCACACTGAACTAAATATTTCGTTTTTGCAAAATGCTAGCATTAGTGAAATGAAATAAATTTCATTTTGTTTCTTTGAAAATGTTGAGCAGTTTGTTACAAATAAATGAATAATATAGACTATTAAGGTGCTAACCTTCAATGTATTTGTATACTTGCCCTATGTGAATCTGAATATTAAGAGAATGAATTTTTAAACATGATTTGTTTTATATTAACACATTTGTATTCTGCTGGGTTTTTGCTCATTTTTTTAAAATTTTGTATTAATATTAGATTACCACTTTCACTGCATAATTTTTGCAGATTTAATTCATTTATTTGCAAAATGTGATTGTGGTCTTTACATTTAGGTTTTTTTTTTAATAAATCCTTTTGTTGAACAGTCATTAAGATCAGGATACAAAGATTAAATGATGAAATATGGTATTTTTTAGCAAGATTTCTTAAACTTATTACTAACAAAAGGTAATACTGGCCATCTGTTTGTCTTTTTTTGATGAAATAACTATTAGTTATTTTCTATTAGCTTTTCTCATTATCTAATGAAGTTGACCTTTTTAGTTTCTTGTGAGTTTTTTAAATTTATATTAAAATTAGATGTTAGATTTATTTATAATATAAATTGTTAGGTATTTTCTCTCATTCACTAGATTGTTTTGTTTTAATGGCAGTTTCTTCTGCTGTGTAAGTTTGACATAACTTATTATTATTATTATTATTATTATTATTATTATTATTATTATTATTATTATTTTGGTTTTTGGGCCACACCAGGTAGCACTCAGGGGTTACTTCTGGCTCTCTGCTCAGAAATCGCTCCTGCAGGCACTGGGGAACATATGGGATGCCAGGATTCGAACCACCATTGCTTCTGGGTCAGCAGCTTGCAAGGCAAATGCTCTATCACTGTGCTATCTCTCTGGTCCCTGATATAATAACATTTATTTTACTTGATTTTTATGCTTAATGAGTCAGATTACCAAAGATATCATTGAAGACTTTATCATAGAGTGTTTTTGCTGTAATCTTCAATGTATTTTTTGGTTTCAGGTCTAATATTTGGTTCTTTAATTTATGTTGAGTTTATTTTATTCATGTTTTATACACTTTATTACTTTGCATGTGACTAATTCAATTTTCGTAGCTCCATTTTTGAAGATATTTTTCCTTTCATTTTATTCTTTTAATTCTTTTAAAAAATTAATTCACACTTTAAGTTATTTACTTTAGATGATATATTAACTCTATATATTTAAGAATATGTTCCTGAACCCTCAGTTCTATTGCATTGGTTTGAATATCTCTGATTATTCCAATATTATATTGCTTTTAATTATTTTTATCTCTGTATTTAGTTTAAAGATACATAAAGTGATTCCTTACATTTTCTCCCTTAGAAGTACCTTGACAATTTGATATTTTTAATCATTCCATACACATTTCTGTAATATTTTTCCTATATTCTTGAAGGATGACAATATACTTGATAGGGATTGCATTGCATTTGTATAGTGTAATTCATGGGATGACTACTTAACAAGAGTAATTTTCTTAATTCATATCCATAAAATAACTTAACATTTTCTTATATCTTCTATTTAAAAATTGATTTAGAGCTTTGATATAGAAGATTTATACCTGCCTGGTTGATTTGATCCTTGTGGGATTTTTTTTTCAATTTAAATGGATTATTTCTCAATTAGTAAAATCTTTCTTATTCCTAAATTATTATTGACTCATTTTCCTTTCAGTTTTGCTTGTCAGAGAAACTCATGAATAACTGATCTTTATAAAAAATCAGGGAAATGAAAATCAAAAATGTTAGTATGATATGACTTTAAACCTGTGAGAATGGCAATAGCAATGAATAATTGCTAACAATTAGGTAGAGAAAAAGAAACCTTCATTCAATGTTAGCAGCAGTGTAAATTGGTCTAGACTCTGTAGAAATGACTAAGGAGTGTTCTAAAGATATTACAAATAAAATTATTTTATGATCTACTGTTTCCACATCCCAATGATCAATTCCAAGAATACAAAAAATTTAACAAGAAAATATATGTGTATATCTAGGTTCATTGTAAATATTTACAATAGCAAAGATATGGAAACAATCCAAGTTCTCTATAAAGTGAGAGGAAAATTTGTGCATATTCACCATTCATTATATTTATATTCACTATTCAGATCTTAAATAAGATTAAATTTTGACTCTGATTCTAAGTTAGATGGAACTGAAATAGGTCAGGAGGACAAAGATAAATACCAGATGACATCACTCATGTGGAATATAAAGAAAGGGAAGATATAATATACAACAAATCTTTAGACTTTGACCACAGAAAAATTACTAAGGTGTGGCGGGAGTCATCTAAAAGGGTTCAGTGGACTGTGATGGAAAAATATTGGTGGTGGGTCTGGCAACATTGTACCTCTAAGAAATATAAACATTTATACACTTGTGAACCAATGTTATTTCAATAAAAATTTAAAGTTTATGAGTTTCTAAAACAATTTCAGTCAATTATGAATTTGAGCTTTTTTAATATTTACATTAGCATTTTATATTTACTGTTATTTACATTTCAATTTGGGGATGGTTGTTCACCACGGTGACCAAAGGATAAAACTGATCTAAAGTTGCTAGTTAAATGGTGAATTAAAAAAATGCCATGACCTTCTATAAAATGTTTTCTACATTATCACACTGAGGGAAGGAATCATTAACTTAAATACTGGAGGCTATCACATTGACATGAATCCTTGATCATAATTGACCTAACTTATTCTGATCCACAACTGTTTAAATTAAAATCCAACAAATAATTTCTCAACTTCATTTTATGCTGACTCCAGAGACCTGGCTTTGCAAGGTCTGAAAAGAGAATCTATTACTCAGAGAATAAATAGAAACTCTTATTGGATTGAAATAAAGTGATTCATTTCTTTTTTTCTTTCTTTAAAGATCTTTTTATTGATTGCTATTTTTAAAAATCCCTTAGGAAATTCCTTATAAATGAATAAGGTTGATTTTGTGATAAAACTAAATTCAGCAACTTAACTTTTTTTTTTTTTATCTCTTGGAGTGCTCTGACTTTCTTTTCATGTCAACTTTTACTTTATCTATATACCAATTGCTATAAGTAGTGTTTTCTAGTTCTTTCCCACTTTTTTCTCATCACTTACTATATGCTTATTAAAAGCATTTATTGTGTAGAATTAACACGCTAATATATTTACTATTGTTTTCAGTATTAATTTGTATGTACATGCATATATTTAACAAAGAAAATTTTCATTTTAGCAAAATTGTTTATCCTTTGGCCATTCACTATCTTTTGAGATTTTCCTAAATGTGGAGGTTAACTCTAAGTTTTGTGAATTAAAAAGATGATAAAAACACAGTCTTTGAGAAGAGTTACTTGGAGTATATTGGATGTTTATTTTTAGCATGCTTGACCATACTTTAAGTTATTTTAAACCACATTTTAAAATGTATTTGATTTAATCACAGTGCTTTTACTGGCATTTTGTACTATGGAATTTAATTGGATATACTAAATTGAAATGAATAAATATGTTAGATTGATAGATCAATATACTTCCTTGGATAATAAAAGCAACCTAAAGAAATTTTTGTTAAGTTTAGTGATTCAGCATTGTCAGAAATGATAAATAGAAATATGAAGTGCCATAATATATAGTAAAGAAAAATGTAACTTATTTTATGTTCAATATTATAGGTTTAAATTTTTTGTTTGTTTTTGTTTTGGGGCCACATCTGGTGATGCTCAGGGGTTACTCCTGGCTATGCACTCAGAAATTGCTTCTGGCTTGGGGGACCATATGGGACACCAGGTATCGAACTGCAGTCTGTTCTAGATCAGCCACATCGTACAAGGAAAATGCCCTACTGCTGTGCCACCGCTCCAGCCCCAGGTTTAAATATTTTTTAATTTTCAAAATTATCTTGAATTTTCTAACCAGAAACAAAATAGTCTCTTCTTAGTTTAGACATATTATATAATTGATATCTGGAGAGAATATATTGCATTTCATACACATTAAGTAAACCACTTTTAGAAAATATGATTAAAATATTAAAAGTTAATCTTGCTGTAAAGTAGTTTTTATTTGTTCTATGGTTTCCAAAAGTGTAGTTACCAAAAAACAATGAAACCCTATATTTCATTGGCAAAGAGCTACAAGCAACTGAATCTTTAATCAAGATTTGCTAAGTGCTTCAGTTTATAAATTGTTTATGAGTTAACCAGTACTTTTTACCCAAATCTGTTCTGCTTGAATATAAAGGCTAGTTCTCTTCTTACAGTATTCTAGACAGTACAGACTTCTATGGTTCACATGTGACTGAAGCCAAGACGAGATGAGAGCAATCTGATCATGTATAGAAATTCTTAAACATTATTGGCATGGATCCACTAAAATATATGGGTTTTCACTTGAGACAAAGTCTGCAAATTTGTTTTAAATGACATTCTATCTTCTCTTCTGCTTGTCTTCTGATACCCTTGCCTGTCTCTTGTAGCCAATTTAACATATAAACTCTTCCAGAAGGATAGGCATACAAGCACAGGAGTTGAGTCACAGCCAGCTTTGTTCCAACACAGCTGCATGAGAGCCATATTTTTTTGTAGCTAATGCTGTTTTTCTGGCCATAATAAATTATTTCAAGTTATTTTTCCAGATGATTGTGTGACTTCAGTTTCTCCAGAAATCCATGTTTTTACTCCTCTTATAATATATATGAACATAATTTATATATAAGTATATATATATATATACTTGACTCTGGAATGTTAGTATAGCATTTATAATATGACAATCATCAAAATAATAAAAATAAAGATATATATATAAGTAGAACATAGATTAGTTAGGTAAATAGTGTTATCTAATAATAATTTGTGGTTTTTATTTATCTTGGTCAATGACATGTCCAGCAAATATTATCTTACATTAAGGTTTTGGGAAATAAGTTGTCAAATATCATCAACTATGCAAATCTCTGCTCTAGGTGCTGGCAACATAAAAATAAGATAAATTTTGTTTCTTATAATTTCCATATACTCATAAAAAATTAAAGTATAAATGAGGAGGCTAACAAAAGATTCAGTCAACACTACTAAAAGTGAAAAAGAATGGAAAAAGCATAGAAAGTCCATATAGGAGCTTGGTTTGACCTCAGTGTGTAGTGGGTTTGGTTGAATTGTTTTGTTTCTTATTTTCTTCTAAAAATGAAGAAAACGATCCTTACTTAATGTAACAGTCACAGTTCTAATGTCTTATAAATGATCTCTTTTAATTCCCCTGATAAGTCTATAGTTATTCCCTCTTTTTACGTATAAGAAAGTTGAACCTCAGTGATTAAGTGACTTATTCAAGGTCACAGAGCTGTAATTGAAGAAACTGGAGCTAAAAATACTCCCTTGGCACTAATTCTCCTGCTTTTTTACACCAACATGCTGCCTCAATTTGATGGTATTCTGACTCAGAGCCAGAATATTTTAAGACTTGAAAAGTCAGTTCACACTGATTATCCAATTTGAATTTGGTTGACCCAGAGGCAAAGGAATTTTGCTCTGCTTTTGATTGAAGTATTAGAGGAACAAAGAAAAATTATACAAGTAATAATGTTTATTGAGTAATTATTAAATGCCAGACAGGCCTTTGTACTTGAGTGATTGAGCTCACAATAATCCTATGACACAGCTACTTTTTTTTTTCTTTTTACAAATAAGCAAACTGAATCTTGGAGTAATGAAAGAACTTGCCCAAAGTTGCAGTTAGCCTACAGGAAAGTTTGGATTTTATCCCAGTGGTCTGTTTCCAGAGAACAGACAGTTCACCACAGTGGTCAAATATGTGATAGGATACATGTTTAGTTTATTCTATGGTTTAATGAGGGAAACGTAATTAAATAAATGATTAAAAAAAACCTACTGTCCCTGTCAAGAGTTTTTTTTAAGTATGAGATTATTCTGTTGTGTAAATATAAAGTAGAAGCAGAAAATATATGATATTAGGACATTATGCATTTTAACTCATTGCTTTATATTAGCCTTTGTTTCTTTAAAAACATAAATTATATAAAAACCTTATATTTATGTATAATACATGTACATATTAATGATACCTCTTTAGACAGCGAGAATATGTCTAATATTTTATATTTCTGCTTCTCACTATAAGATGTGACATTTTCTCAAAATACTGCAATGCATGTTTTCTATTACTTTGGATACTGTTTTTTAGTCCTGGAGAAGAAATAGATAATACGTTTTCTGAATAATTAAAATTTTGTTTATAACTTATTTTAAAGAGGGTTCTGAAATTTTTTCCCTGGAACATTCAGGGAAAAAGGAAGTTGACCTTTCTTAGGGTTAAAGATGAACATTGAAATAATATATGTACATATTATATATATATGTATATATATAATGCTTAATTGTTGGTTTTGTTTCCTTTAAAATCAGTAAATTGTATCAGAATTGTAGTCCAAGTGGCACATGCCTTGAATATGTGAGGCATTTGGTTTAATCCCTAGCATAACACAGCCTTCCACAGGTCATAGAAGAGTAGCCCTACTAGCCTACAGGCACCTTCAAAAATAATATCTATTTAATAGTTTGCAGAAGGAACAAAAGTCCAATAAAGAAAGAAATAATATTTAAGAAAAAATGGTGAATTATATGATGAAGTAGTTCAACTTTATTTTTTTGGTTGCAAATTTAATATCTAGTTTTTATTTGTTTATGTTTTTATTTATTTACTTTTTGGTTTTAGGGCTACACCCATTGACGCTCAGGGGTTACTCCCAACTATGTGCTCAGAATTGCTCCTGGCTTGGGGGGACCAAATGGGATGCCGGGAGATCGAACCGTGGTCCGTCCTAGGCTAGCACTTGCAAGTCAGGTACCTTACGTTTAGCGCCACCGCTCCGGTCCCGAGATCTAGTTTTATGAGGTGCTAAATGAAAATGTGGTTACTTGGTAAAGTTATAATGAACTTCTCCTTTGAAGCACATTATGGTTGATGTACTATCACACACAATCTAGAAATTAGTAATGAAAATTTTCTACTGCTGATTCAGTTAAAAAAATACTAACTCTTGTCTGTTAAAACACACAAAACTCCAAATATAAAATTTTACTATGATTCAGAGGAAGAACTTCCAGAATATGTGCTTTAAGTTTAATTTTACAATATATGTATAGTCTATATACTTATACTTTTCTTACTATTCTAATAATTCTATTATTCTAGGTATCTAGAGATACCTAGAATCTTGTATAAGATTAAGAATAATTTTTGTGAAGTTTCTTCACTGAATAACTTGTAGGTTTCTCTTTCTTTAATTAATGATAATCAGTAATCTAAATATATCTGAAATGCTAATAAGGCACCTTTTATTTTAATAGAAAAATCAGACTTTGTATTAATTATGAAGTACATGAATAAATAAAAATTGCACAGCAAATACCAAACCATGTGTAACTATTTTAGAATTAGTTTTATTTAAAATAAAACCTGGGAATGACTGAATTACTGATTTCTGTTGAATTCTTTCAGAATAGCATGACAGTCTGGGTATAAGAAGGTTTATACTGAATTAGAAATAAAGAACATAAATCTTGAAAAAAATGATATTGGTCAGGTTAAACATGATTTAATCATATAGCTTATATTTAAGGTTTTTATTTTTGGTAAAAGTAAATCAGTTGAGAACTTCTGCTACTCAGGATGCATATTATATGGTTCATAAAATGAAGTAGTTCAACTTTATATTTTGGTTGCAAATTTGAGGTCTAGTTTTTTATTTGTTTATGTTTATTGTTTATTTATTTATTTTTGGGCTACACCCATTGACGCTCAGGGGTTACTCCCAACTATGTGCTCAGAATCACTCCTGGCTTGGGGGAACCATATGGGACATCAGGGGATTAAATTTCCTTCCTGAAGTCTTGATTTTTCTAATGGTCAAATAAATGGTGACAAGTTTACTAACTAGGTAATTCAATGTAGTCAGGTTACCTTAAAATGAGCATGCCTTGAAAACTTACTTGATAATGGAAAAATGTTCATATTCTTAATTTATAAAATTATAATTATAAAATAAGTTCTGAAAATTTCAGTTAGGTTTTTAATTGATATTAAATTTGTCATGAATATAATAGTACGTGGAACACAGGTTATCCTAATTAATTCAATACTTTTGCACAGATTTTGGACTGTTTGAATACTATGTCTTCTAAATTATTTAACTTTTGAAGAAGGCTTTCAGGAAAATATATAGAATATAACATTGTAGTTCATTTACCCCCTTATGAAAAAATGTACATAGATTTAAAGTAAACCCAGGAGCTAAATAAATACTACAGGGGTTAAGGCACTTGGTTGATCTTGGTTTGATCCCCAAAATTATAGAGCCCAATCATCAGTCCTGGAGTTCTTGAGCAGAGTGTGGTCCTCAAATATTCCTGTTTAATCCTTTATACCACAGGGCCTTAGTAACACTGCCTTTTTAACCTTTTGTATTGAATGGTGGGTTTTTGTTGGCCAAGAACATTTAGACAGACAATTTTCTCTCCCAATATACAACCCCAACATCACTTGGGAATCTCAAAAATCAAAAAGGCAAACTAACAATGCATACCTGAATTGCTGACAAAATAGCTATGTGCAAGTTTTTTTTTAATTTTAAAATAAAACCTGGGAATGACTGAATTAATGATTTCAGTGAATTCTTTCAAAATAGCAGATATGTGTATGTGTGTACATGTGTGTATCATACATATATATGCATATGAATATCTGATTTTATTTATTAATTAGAAGATGTACATTTTAGTGGACTCATATGAAGAGGTAGAAGGTCTTAAAGAAGACCTACTCTGGGCCATTTTCTTCTGCATTCTTCACTCTCTTTCACTATAGTTTAGCACATTATGCAACTTCTTTTCTGTTCTTTGTTAGTTTTTGGCTCTGTTCTTTCTTCAACACAATAGTAATGTTTGTGTTACAGGCAGTGTGTTGAAAGAAACTGACTTTTAGATGATCTGGTCTTATTTCTTACTTTCTTTAGGGGCATACTGGTAACATACTGGCAAAGCATCATCTTTAGAAATATCAAAATTATTATCTTGCAATATCACTATTGATATTCCAAGACAATATCTTTTTCTGGGACCATAAAGAAATACTCTACCCTAGGCTTCATCCTAGGATCTGTGCAAAAACCAAGATCTCTAATTACAGAAGACTGGCTTTGACCTTGTAATCTCTCAGCATGTGGCCATAGTGATAGCACAGTGGATAGGTCATTTGCCTTGGATCTGGCCAAACAGGGTTTGATTTCTGGCATTCCATATGGTTCCCCTGAGGCTGCCAGGACTAATTTCTGATGCAGAGCCAGGAGTAACCCCTGAGCATCATCGAGTATGGCCCCAATACAAACAAACAAACAAAACAATCTCTCGGCAATCTCTGTTGTTTACAAGAGCTCTAATATAATGCCAAGATGGCATTCTGTTCAATAAAGTTCTTATGAATTTGTATAATAAAAGGTAGTCACTCCAAATAAAATAATTTTACATCTTCTGTCACTATATTTAATTGGATTATTATTGTGGCTTCTATTACAAAATTTGGGAATTAGGTTACTTATGATAAACTGAATTTTTTAAGGAAAATTAGACTTGTGAATTCTTCTACTGTTGCATATTACAAAAAAAATCTTTGGAGCAGGAGAGAGTACAGTGACTGTCTTCTACTCAGTTGACCCATGTTCTATCCCTAGAATCCCACATGATCCCCTGAGCATCAGGAGTAATTCCTAAATTCAGAGCCAGGAGTATCGCATGAGCATGCTGGGTATGGACCAAAACAAACAAAAATAGATAGATATATAGACAATACATACATAGATAAACAAAAAATAAACTTTTCAGAGAAAGATGTTTACTAATAATTTCCAGATTGTATTCCTCCTTCTCCTCCTCCTTCTCCTTCTCCTTCTCCTTCTCCTTCTTCTCCTTCTTCTCCTTCTCCTTCTCCTTCTCCTTCTCCTTCTCCTTCTCCTTCTCCTTCTCCTTCTCCTTCTCCTTCTCCTTCTCCTTCTCCTTCTCCTTCTCCTTCTTCTTCTTCTTCTTCTTCTTCTTCTTCTTCTTCTTCTTCTTCTTCTTCTTCTTCTTCTTCTTCTTCTTCTTCTTCTTCTTCTTCTTCTTTTTTGTTTTTTGTTTTTTTTTGGTTTTTGGGCCACACCCGGCGATGCTCAGGGGTTACTCCTGGCTGTCTGCTCAGAAATAGCTCCTGGCAGGCACGGGGGACCATATGGAACACCGGGATTCGAACCAATCACCTTTGGTCCTGGATCGGCTGCTTGCAAGGCAAACACCGCTGTGCTATCTCTCCGGGCCCATATTCCTTCTTTTTAGATATCATTATTGATCTCAGTCTGATTTCTCTTTACATTACCTTATGTAGAATTTCAAGGTTTGCTGACAATATAATTCACAGGGAAAAAAAAATCTTATAGTATCTCTGGAGCCTTTATATTAGTTTCATTCTGTGGCTATCAGTCATTAGAAACTCATGAAAAAACCACACATCAAATTTTAAGTTCAACCTGACTGTGCACAATACATTGAAGCTACATAATATAAAAGGTATTACTGACTAATTTATTCAGTTATAACATGAACGTTCTTGTCAAAAAAATAACACAGAATTAAAGGCACTTACCTTGCATGCCATTTGGTAATTTCCATGATCACTTATAGTCCCTTTGGTATTGCAGTGTGTGACCCAAAAAACAAAACAAAAAGAAAAAATTCTGAGCAACAAAGAAAAAAGAGAAACATCCACCACGATGTCATTTGGCATTCTTTGAAATGTTACTTTCAAAATAAATTTTTAGTTAAAATTTTTGAATGTGAGATACCAGAGAAATAGAACACTGGTTAAGGTGCCTTTCTTTTTTTCTTTTTTCTTTTTTGTGGCTAACCCAGGTTTTATCCTTAGGATCTTCCAAGAATGATCTCTCAGCAGAATCAGGGATAATGCTTGAACACTGCTAAGTGTGTCCCAAAAACTAAAACAGAAAATAATCATGTAAAATTTATTTGTTCTAAAAAATATCTTATATTTTGATATATGTATCAAATCAGTGGTGAGCAGGGCCAGAGAGATAGCACAGCATCAGGGTGTTTGCCTTACACACAGCTGACGCAGAACAGATGGTAGTTAGAATCCCTGCATCCCATATGATCCCTTGAGCCAGGCAGGGGTGATTTCTGAGTGCAGAGCAAGGAGTAACCCCTGAGCGTTGCTGGGTGTGACCCAAAAACCAAAACTCAAAAAAAAAAATCAGTGGTGAGCTAATAATAATAAATCATACAATTTTAAAATGAAAAAAGAAACTAGTTATCATTTTTCCTCAATGCTTGAACTGGTCATTAAATTTACCTAAGATTGTGTATATATACATATAAAATAGCATGCACATATATGTATATGTATTAAAATGGACATATGATACATATCTATATAGTTAGCCAATAAGCTTCTTTTGGGGTGTTTAGTTCTAGTTTATTAAGTCTGCCGAAAAGACAGAATTTCTGATGACCAGACTGGTTTTGAAATCATTTAAGTCAGACTTTCCATCATGTTGTGTATGACACAACTGAAGGGTATATGGATCAACTAGTCTAACATTTGCCAGGAAATAGATTGGAATAAGACTCAGGCTTCCCGATTCTTAATTTTTCTGAATAACCCAGAGAGCTTCTATAAGATATTTTATGAAAAATTGCTGACCCTGTCACTTCTCTTGTAACTTTTAGTTTTTGTTTAATGAATAACTATTTATGCTCTGATCCACTAGCCGTTAAAGTAACCTGATATTGTATCTGTACATAAAAATAATCTGTTAACACTGGATCCTTTGATTGAAAATGATTTTTCACAAGCTTTCCCACTTCCCTTTGTTAAGATTTATCTTCAATCTTGCAGTTTTCTTCATTTCAAAGCTAAGCTATTTAAATCTATACAAAGAAAATTTTTATAAACTTTACTTTCTTAAAATTTCAGGGAATTCAGGCAATGAATGTTTATTGAGAGGGTTATGTCCTTTCCTTTCTTCTTTTCTTTCAATCTTCCCTGCCCTCCCATAATCCCCAAAGGAAATGGCAGCTGTGAGTAGGTGAAAAGCAATGTAATTGCCTATTATATGTGGGACTGCCCTCTGTTGGGTAAAATTTGATCTGCTTTCATAAGTAAGATTATTTTGCCCTCTAGTGGTTTACCCACAAGATAATATGAATACCTTGCAAAACTACATGAAAGATCTTTTAAACAAGACCTAATTTTGATTGAGCTTAGATCTTACTTATGATTAAATCCCTAGAATAAGTAATTAAATGAACGCATTAAATAGGAATGTGAAATTTGGGGGGATTTCTTTTTTAATATGCAGTCCAATTTATTACTTCTTTAGATATTACTTCTTTAGATAGATAAATTTTGAAAATAGAATTTATTGAACTAGAATGAATTTTTTTTTTGCACTATGCTGAAGATTCTACCAAATGGAACAGATATGCAACAAAGATTTTAAATTAAGAATGACTTATGGGCCGGAGTGGTGGCGCAGCACTAAGGCGTTTGTCTTGCACATATCTGACCCGGCATTTCATATGGTCCCCCAAGCAGGATGATTTCTGAGAGCATAGCCAGGAGTAACCCCTGAGCGTCACAGGGTGTGGCCCAAAAACCAACACCAAAACCAAAAAAAGAATGGCTTACTTTTTTTTTTTTGGGGGGGGGTGGTGGTTTTTGGGTCACACCCGGCAGTGCTCAGGGGTTACTCCTGGCTCCATGCTCAGAAATTGCTTCTGGCAGGCACGGGGGACCATATGGGATGAAGGGATTTGAACCGATGACATCCTGCATGAAAGGCAAATGCCTTACCTCCATGCTATCTCTCTGGCCCCTTACTTTTTAAAATAAATGTTTAGAATTAATAGAGCACATGCAGTTAATTTACTTTGTAAATTTTGTTTAAATCTATATACTCATTTGAAAATAATGAGCAAAGGGCCGGAGTAATAGCACAGTGGGTAGGGTATTTGCCTTGCAAGCAGCCAACTCAGATATAATACCCGGCATCCCATATGGTCCCTCTGTTAAATCTGGAACTCAGGATCTGCCACCCAAAAGACCACCAGGAGAGACAGACAGTAATGTAAATACAAGGGAGTTTATTCTAGCATGCTGGGGTTCAATATCTCCTAAGAAATGAAGACCCCGAGAATGGCTCACATGGATTCCCGCCTCTGGCACTTGATCTTTAAAATTATTGGTCCTTAGTAAAAGGTTGGGCTAGGATTGGTTGTAGTTTAAATATAGCATCAGACAGACCTCTGGGTGGGCTGCAGTTCCCAGACACAGGGTGCTGTGTCATCTGGCTTTCTGTCCATTGCTATTGTTTAGCTTGAGATGGGTGTAATTCTTGGCATTTATTCCTAAGGTCGGGTTCCAGAAACTGATTACTCTTCTGGGCCTAGTCTTTCTATCTTAAAACTGCAACCTGTCATGGCAGTACTAAGGTTCACAGCAAAACCAGGTTTACAGGAGTTAACTTCCTTAAGCAAGTAGAGTACAGAAGTCAAAGCAATTTTATTTCTAATATTATTTCTAACAAAAAAAATACCATGTTCTAGTTCTAAATCTTAGATTCTAATACCTCTATGCTACCAGAGGTGATTTCTTTTTTTGTTTTTGGGTCACACAAATGTGTGATGCTCAGGTATTCCCAGAATACTCCTGGTCCTGTGATCAGAAATAGCCCCTGGCTCAGGGGACCATATGGGATTCTGGGAATCAAATCCAAGTCTGTCATGGATCAGCCACATGCAAGACAAGCGCTCTACTGCTGTGCTATCAATCTGACTCCACTCCCAGAAGTGAGTTCTGAGAACAGAGCCAGGAGTTACCCCTAAGTGCCATCTGGTATGGTACAGAAACAAACAAAAAAGAACATGACACACACACACACACAATCACACACATATATATATACATATATATATATATTTTTTTTTTCTCCAAATTAGTAAAAGGACTCCTGCCTTTTTATAGTCTCAGATTCAGGTATTCAAGAAAAATTGAGTTTTTCTTAAGAGTGAATTATTTATGCATTTGTTTCATTACCCTAAATTAACCCCTCTTATCTTATGAAGAAATTTTTTCCTACCTAATAATGTTAGCAATTTCCAGGTTAAAATATGGCAACTGGATGAGCCCTGATTGCATGTACCTCTTCTAACTTTTGCTTTTGCTCCTTCAATCAGAAAACACTGAGATCTTACCATCACTGAAGCCCATTTACCTTTACTAAAATGTAAGTCAGGCATCGAGTAGTGCTTTATTCTAAAACTAGCAACTTATTCACCCTGGAAGGAAAATATTTAACCTTTAGTTAACTTTCAAAATGAAGACTTCAATATAATATAAAATTTTAAGGTTAATTATAGTCTGTCAGTACTCTACCTTGTATTTCAATATGGAGATTTAAAATCATTAAATAGTATGACATTGTGGATATATATATATATATATTCACAATATATATATATTTTTTGGGGGGGAGGGGCAACACATAGCAGTGCTCAGGGGTAACTCCTCACTCTTAGTTCAGAAATCACTCCTGGCAGGCTTTGAGGACCATCTGGGATGCTGGGAATTGAACATATCCATCTCGGATTGGCTGAGTGCAAGACAAATGCCCAACTGCTGTGCTATCACTCCAGTGCCCATTGTAAATTTTTAAAAATATTATTGGTAATATATATCATATGATGTATAATATTGAATATGATATATAAAGTATTATATTTTAAAAGTTTTAAGGAACTTTAAAGGAACAGATTACAGTTATCACAAACATGTTCATATAGATAACCATAAATAGAGATCAATTAATAAAAAGAAAAAACAAGAAGTACAATATAGTTTAAATGATGAGAAATAGGGACTTATTGTAGAATGAACAAAATAATAACAGGGTATTGTATTCTCTTTATACTCATATACTTAACAAGAATTAACGGAGGCCACCCAAAATCTTATCCAGTGGTGCTTGGGTCTCATTACATGATTATAAGGATTGAATTGGTGTTAGAATTGTGAAAGCCAAGTACTTCAATCCCTCTGGCACCTTAATAGACAAAATTACAGTGTAATTCGGGTTAAGTTATTCAAATAATATAGATATAAAATTTAGAGAAAATGAACATTATATTAAACATTGCTACTATGTACAATAATGTTTAGAATTAAAAAATTATAAGTATATTACTAAATATCCATTCAAGAGTGCTATCACAGGGATCAGAGCTATACACAGTAGGGTGTTTACATACATTGTCCAGGTGACCAACAATGGTTCAATTCCCAGGATCCCATATGGTACCCCAAGCCTGCCAGGAGTATTTTCTAAGCACAGAACCAGGAGTAAGCCCTGAGTGCTACTAGGTGTGACCCAAAAACAAAAAACAAAAAAAGATTGTTAACATGATCATATTTTTATTATAAATTAGAGCTTATAATTATGTTATTGAATATGCTACAGTTTGCTTAATACCAATTTTTCAATATAAGTCATATATAGTTACAAGGCATTGCACAAACTTTAAGACAAATCATATTCCTGCTTAGAGAGAATTAAAATCTTTTCTCTTTTGTACACTCGGGCTGACTTGAGGGAATCAAAGGCCTTTTCAGTTTTTACAAATGTGTTAGGCAAGATATAGTATATATGTTTGCTTTATGATGCTTTCTATTTGGAGTTGGGATATAGTCTCACTTCAAAGACCCCTATTTCTCTCTAGAAGTAATTACAGGGTCAATGCGAGTCCTCCTGGTTTTTGAGGCACGTGATTTCATGAATGATAGAGTTATTGTAAGAAATCTGCAAAGATCCTATGGGTTTGAAATAGCCTTTGCTTGATAATGCAAAAAGATGAATTCAATCCATCTCTATAAAGAGGAAATATAGCCTCATACCCTCAGAAGGATGAAAAATGCTATATAAACATCAATACCTATTATAGTACATTCCCAATTTGTAGGTTATGGTGGTGGAAAAGGAGAAAAGAACGAGTAAAAAGAAAGAATTGCTGACTCAAAGATAATATAAACCCTTGCTTTGACTAAAAATTTATAAGTATCATATCTTCCATTCCTTGAAAATGCTAATACTTAATAATACTTAATAATTAAGTACTCAATACTTAATCTATTTTGAAATAGATACTAATGAGCAAAAAATAAAAGCATTTAGAAAAGAGAGTAGAGGGCCAGTGAAATAGTACATTTGAGTACAATTCTTACCTTGCTTATGGATGTCCTGCCCTAATTAATATTCATACTCCACCCTAGAGTGTGATTTGGTGATGGGATATTAAATTATTCCTTACTTGATATTCCTCTCCCACCCTAGGGTGTGGCCTCTGAGGAAGGCAGGAACTCGATTTTTGAGCTTCCTCCATTAAGTTGCTTTCCCTCTTAGGGGCAGAAGGCTTGTGTGGTGGAATTCCTTGCTTGAGTTCTGCATTTTCTGAATCCGTTCTTGTGCCTTTTTTACTTTGTGAATTACTTCCTGCATCAACATCTGCTTCCAGACCTGCGTCTCACCAGGTCCTAGTTTTAGAGCCCTGGGTTCCACTAGCAATGGTCAACAGGAAGGGTTTGGTCCTGGGCATCCTATATGATTCCCTGACCCCTCCAAGATAATTTCCTTAATGCAGAGTTAGTAATTGCTTCTGAGCACCACCAGATGAGGCCCAACCCCCCAAAAACCCCAACTTTAAAATAAACAAATAAATAAAGAGAATAGAAAGTGCAAAGATCACTGAGTGCATAGTTTCATAAAAATTACATTATTTTATTACTTTAATTATAATTTATTTAGATAGTAGTCAGTTTTACCCCAGAATGATTATTATACATTAAAAACACAGAGTGGAAACTATGATATAAGTATAATCTGAGGTGAATGAGGTAAATGAGGTAAAATATTTACAGAGGCATTTTTTGTTATATTTTAAAAATGATAATCAGCCTTTGGTAGAGATTTAAAGGAAGTAATGATTATTCTCCTTTTTCTCTATAAGATTTAACAGGTATTTCTTGCTTGCTTTTTATCCACACCAACAGTGTTCAGGGTTTTAGGGCTGACATCTGACTCTATGTTCAGATGTAAATGAAATTTAGGAGACCATATGCAGTATTGGGATTAAAAGAATTCACCTTAAAATGTAGTCATCGAGATTGTTTTAAAAAGTTTTTTTTTTCTTTTTTGGATCACACCTGATGATGTTCTGGGATTCTTCTTGGTTCTTTGTTCAGCTTCCTGGCTGGGCTGCAGGGCACATATATGGTGTTGAGAGATTGAACCCAGGTTGGTTGTGTGCAAGGCAAGTTCTCTACTCTAATTTTTTCTGACTCTATCTCAGATTGTCTATTTTATAGTGATTATCTGACTGACTGAGTCAGGACAGAAAGATGTCTGTAAGCCCTTCTCTGTGCATCTTTATTCTGCATGCTCTTCTTGAAAGTCTATTGTGTCTGCAACTTACCCTATTCTAGGTTCTGGAGATAGAGACTGAATTTAAAAATGTCTACTTTTTTTGAAGGTAATATTTGGGAGAAGGTAGCAGCATTTGAGGAAGTGGTGGGGAAGGGAGAAGAGCAGAAGGTAAACATCAATCATTAGTATATTGTCGAGTTTTAATAAAACCTTTTTGTTTTGAGCCACACCCTGTGGGACTCATCTCAGAGGTTACTCCTGGTTCTGCATTCAGAAGTTACTCCTGGCAGGCTTTTGTGACCACATGGGACACTGGGGATCAAACTTGGTCTGTCTGCCACGTATAAGGCAAATGCTTTAACTACTGTGCTATATCACTCTGATCCCAACAATAGGAAACTGTAAGTCAGGGAATGTTGAAGAATGTGTTTGAAGATGACTGTATTAATAGAGACAAGACTATTATGAGGAGGTGAAAGTTTCACTGGAAAACTGAGGAATGAGTAGCCTATGAATTGGAATATTTGATCTTTACTTCCCACTCTTGCTCTTTTCCAGCCTAACTGATCATATTATAATTGCTCTGTGCTATGCACAATGCGGTATAAGTATATCTTAGGTCACATTAAACTGATAGTGTTCTCCAATGCCTGTTGCACCATTAGCATAGTTCTGGATCTTTCATATCGTCACCTTTGCATTCTCTATCTTAGCAGAGCATCCCCCCTTTTCTCCCAAAGTCTTTGAAAAGTGCAGGTCTTTATTAGTACCAAATTAATGATATTTTCTTGTTTAGGAAAGAATGCTGCTAAGATTTATATTATAAATATATATACATATACATACTGTATTTGCATATAGGTTTAAGTGATGCAAACATTTTATTGGTTTAATTATTTTTTTTAATTTAAACAACTTTATTACATACATAATTGTGTTTGGGTTTCAGTCATGTAAAGAAACCATCCATCACCAGTGCAACATTCCCATCACCAATGTCCCAAATCTCCCTCCTCCTTACCCCACCCCCGCCTGTACTCTACACAGGCTTTCTATTTCCCTCGTACATTCTCATAATTAGGATAGTTCAAAACGTAGTTATTTCTCTAACTAAACTCATCCCTGTTTGTGGTGAGCTTCATGAGGTGAGCTGTAACTTTCAATTCTTTTCTCTTTTGTGCAAGAATGCCTTTCATTTTTCTTAAAACCCATAGATCAGTGAGACCATTCTACGACTTTCTCTCTCTCTCTGACTTATTTCACTCAGCATAATAGATTCCATGTACATCGATGTATAGGAATATTTCATGACTTCATCTCTCCTGACAGCTGCATAATATTCCATTGTGTATATGTACCACAGTTTCTTTAGCCATTCATCTATTGAAGGGTATCCTAGGAATATACTACTCCTAGGAGTAGTATAGCTGGGTCGTATGGGAACTAAGTTATGTATACAGACATGACAGATATATTAAAAAAATGGTAGAGGAAGTTTAATTTAGTATTACTGCAAATAAAGCTCTTGTTTTGTGTATAGTTGATATGGATTCAATTCGTGGTACCATTTATGGTCCTAAAAACCTTGACAAGAGTGATCCCCCAAAAAACAAAAAAAAAGGGGAAGGAAGGTTTTTACATCAACTCAGTGTTGTATCCCTCTCTAGTGAAATACAGAATTTAATTTATGAACTTCCATATTTATGATGGGACTTTTTAGAAAACATTGACTTTATCATAAATTTTAAACCTGTATTTTACTTAATGCTATATTTATACCTGCATATGTATGGCTAATAAGTTCCCCAGAAAAAAACAAAAATATTAACAAATATAAAATATTTATAGTTTTCAGGTATTATTAATTATGTTATTTAACAGTCACACATATGCACAGTAATGAAAAGTTAAACATTGAATTAGCACATTAAATATTTGTCTAAAACTAAGTTCATCTTGAAAGTTTAATGAAACTTACTTAGCACTGCACAAAATAATAATGTGTCAGGGATTACTCAGTCCACTGGAGAGGTGCCCTGGATAACAGAGGTTTTACCTGGTAGTTTTCAGGGCCTCCGGAGCTTTATCTGGCAATGTTTGGGAAAGGTTTGGTACTAGACATTGAATTATGGTAGAATAAATGTGTGTTTTACTCTTGTATTAGCTCTCTAGTCTTCAAATTTATAAATGAAAAAAATTAGGTAACAAATGATAAACAGGTTTTCAATTAAAACTAGAAAATGCCAGTAGGGTTTAAGTTTTTGTTTTTGTTTGGGAGCTACTGTTTTCCCTCCAGTCTGTGATGCTTGGATCTACTCTAACTTGGAGCCTGGAGTTGCTTCTATAAGTTTCTGGTGGGACCCATACGATGCTATTGAATTTGGGGCTCCTGTATGCAAAATATGTGCTCCAGCATTTGAGTAATATCTTCAGACCTAGGGTTTGAGTCATATGAAGAATGATTGCTAAAAATAATAATGTTGGGGCCGGCGAGGTGGTGCTAGAGGTAAGATGTCTGCCTTGCAAGCGCTAGCCAAGGAAGGACCATGGTTTGATCCCCCGGCGTCCCATATGGTTCCCCCCAAGCCAGGGGCAATTTCTGAGCGCTTAGTCAGGTGTAACCCCTGAGCACCAAACAGGTGTGGCCCCCCCCAAAAAAACTAAAAAACAAAACAAAAATAATAATGTTACATGACAGAACTTGTTGAATTACATTACTCATTGAAGTCTTTAACACTGGGGGTGTTGTTGGTGGGGCCAATAAATATGCTCATGTGAAAATTTTCACATAATATATTTGACCACCAACATACAACTAGAATTCGGAGTTACTCCTGGTATTGTTTAAAAGACATACACATTGTTGGAGATTGAACTGGAATGGGCAATATGCAAGGCAAACATCCTAAATTCTGTACAGTTTTAAGACCTATACTGGTCCTCACTACTCATATCTTTCTTTCTTTTTTATCATTTAAATATTTTATCATTAATGTTCATGATAGCTTCCATGGTAAGCCTTTGTAATTAAGCAGTTGATACAAATAAAAATATTTACAATTTTTTCCTTCAAAAAACCCCAAATAAATCAATGTGTTTACATTTACTATTCTATGTTTTGGATGTCTATGAAAACTCTTTTTTGGGAGGGATCACACTCAGCTTTGCTGACATTACTCTTGGCTCTTCACCCAGGACTTAATCCTTTCAGTACTTGGGATGGCACATATTGAACATAGAAATAGAACAAGAACAGGGCATATGTGCTATCTGCTATACTATCCAGCACCAGAAGATTCATTTCTTAGCCAACATTGCATTAAATTTATTTTCCAAAGGTAAAAACATAATCTTATTTGAACTTTGAGGCAACAAGGAATAAAATAAAAATTTCCAACATTTTTTTCTTTTTACAAATATACTGGGAACTTTTTTATTGGTCCCAGGATACATACAGTCCAGTCATGGTTCTATCAGCCAGTCATCTGTAAATCGCGATCTTGGCATTTGGACAGACCAAAGGGTGACAAGTCTTCTGATTTTGTCTTATCATTAGCTGATGAGGTAGGGTAACCTGCTTTTAGGTAAGTTGTTCCCAGTTTCCTCGTTGTCAGGATATCATATTAAAGCTGGCACTTATTGATGTCCGAGCAGTATTAAGGATGTCCCAGATGGGTTTGTTTCCTGTGGCTATTGTGAAGACCTGTGTCATTTCTATGCCTGGGATCCAGTATTCAAGACTGGATGGTTGGTGTCTAATCACCTGGGGTCTAAATTGGGTCCACGTGACATATTTTTAAGATGGGAGATGCCCTTGTATTGTAAAGAACTATGAGTTCTTATCTCTAGTAGATAAGAGCTCATTTTTTATACATAAGATTTCCCCTTTTTTTAGTGTGCCTTTGCAGAGAGAAATGGTGCTACATTATATTGCTGGTGCATTTGAGGGTGGAAAGAGAAGAAAACAGAAATAGGTCACACACCCAAAAAAGATAAAAATAGAAATATATATATATATATATATAAAAGATTTAAAAAATGAAATAAAAAAGTGATTAAAGGAACAGAGTGATGCAATAGACTACCTTACATTTGGGGAAAATCAGGTAAAGAGGTGGTGTAATACAGGTCTTATACTTATGATGGAAGTATAGGTTTCCCCACTGTCTTTGTCTAGGGTTTGAGCTACGACCTGCACAAACACTACAATCTCTAGTTCCAGAGGTCTGTCTGAGAAAATCAAAATGGAATGGGTCTTCTGGAAACATAATGAAAGACTCTATTCCAGGCCCCGTCCTATGATCAGCGCAAAGGCCAAGACCACCAACCACAGAAAATGGATTAAAATGACATGGAGGGAACAGAACTTCTAGAACCACAAAGAAAGACCATCATAAGTTCCACTCCCTGACCTGTGTAGATACCGAGATCTCTAGATACAGAGGTTTGATTTTATCACCCAGGAGCAGAAGTCTTCCATACACCACTAAAGCACCAAGGAGAGTAAATGAACCTGAAAGGAGTCTATTATTAATCCCATGACAATATACTTCAAGGGTAGAGAAATCCTGTTTCTCTTGGGCCAAGGAAATAATTCATTTTCGAATGACCCCAATATTTACTGTGCCTGTGCAGGAGGGAAGAAAAAAGAAAAAAAAAGGCAAAAAGCACAAGTTCTTTTATTTATTTATCTAGTTTTTGCTGATTTATTTGATTTGGTGTGGTTATTGAAGTTGTTACCTCCATTCATATTTATTTTTTCTTCTTTTCTTTTCTTTATGTGCTCTGCCATGGTTTTTTATTTTTTTTTTAATCTCAAGACCATGGCCTTTATGTGGTGCTTTATTGTTGGAGTGTTCACTGGATGTTTTATTTGACATTTTTTTTTTGTACTGTTGTGGTGTTCCACCTCCCTTTTCCCCTCCATCTCTCAAAATAGGATGAGAGCCTCCAGAAGGACTCTGCCCATTTTTGGTATATTTGATTTTTTCCCCCAGTTTATTACTTTTCTCTTCTGCAAACAAAACCACATAACTTGAACTATCTAGTCCCGCCTCCCAACTAGAGCGGGAAATAAGGGAGGTTCCAAGATCAAACAGGTGTAGGACCACTAAGTAGTCAGCTAGGCACAGAGGGGACCACTTATTCTGGCAGCCCCGGGGGAGAGGGAGGAGGATATGGGAGGTAGGACAAGAACAGTGATGGAAGGAGGACAATTCGGTGATGGGAATTCCCCTGATTTTATGTGAATATGTACCTAAAATATTATTGTTAATGATATGTAGGCCACTATGATTAAAATAAAATTATATTAAAAATAAATATAATAAAGATATTTAAAACAATAAAAAACAAATATAATGGGGAATAATAGAATAAGTTTGAATATTTAAATCCTATGTAGAGGGTAAAAATTCTCAACAACCAAAATAATGGGTTAGAATAAAGAAGAACAACTCATTAGTTTGACTACCATAGTTTTAGATACTTCCTAGGTTTAAAGTGGTGTTCAGGAGAAAGCCCAAATAGTCATGAAAAATGATACATAAGTAATAAAATATCTCATGTTGTTTAATTAGATTATAAATCACGAATAAAAGTTGATGATGAAATGTACTATTAATATGATCTTGATGAGGAGATTGCAAAATGATGTCATTATGTCTGGAAAAGTGACAAGCAAGCTTCCTCGGTGTGGCATATAAACTGTTAGAGTTGATTATAGTGAGAAATTCCAGACAGAAGTGTTTCACACAGCAATGAAAGTTGCATTAACTATCTGAAAATGATATGTGTGTTAGAATTCTCTATACACAGATCTTTATGCTTGAAATTTTTCGAAAAGTGTAAGGTCTAATCTCCTCTATGTAGTATGTCATTATACTCAGTCTTTTCTGTCTTTGCCTTAATTTGGATCTATTGATTTTTGGAAAAAGGAAGCCCATTTTTACCAATTATAATCAAAATTACCATTTTGTAAGTTATAAAGTTATATTTTCAGTGAGTTATGCTTCACAATATCAGAATATTCTAAAAAAATTGTGAATTGAAATGACTCAATATTTTTTTTACAATTGGCATTTTTTTTACTGTGCTGTAGCTGTTCAGTCAGTAGCATTATTTGTAATAAACTTATCGAAACTTTCTGGCTTTGAGTAACATATAACACATTTAAGTATACATATCTGGCAATCTGGCCAGAGTGATAGCGCAGCGGTAGGGCATTTGCCTTGCATGCTGCTGACCCAGGACAGACCTGGGTTCGATCGCCGGCGGCATCCCATATGGTCCCCCAAGCCAGGAGCGATTCTGAACACATAGCCAGGTGACCCCTGAGCAACACCGGGTGTGACCCAAAAACAAAACAAAACAAAACAAAAAATATGGCAGTCAATTTATTCTTAAAAAAATAGGAACAATTCCCAACAAAACTTATACAGTGATAAGGGCTTGAATGTACAATGTGCAGTGTAGTGATGCTCTGGTCCTCTGGTTGGGCAATGTGAGACTTAGGTCCAGCATTGTTTTAAAGCAATGCTCTATTTGGCTGTGCTCAGAGGGTCATGCTTGTGGGTATAAAACTTAGGCCTTGTAATGCAAGGTATGTGCTCTGTTATGTAAGCTATACCTTCCTCCCCTATATAGAAATTATTCACTTTGGCTACAATAATAAAAACATGATAACGTAAAAAAAACATTTTTAGTAATTAAAAAATACTTAAAAATGTTTATTCCCAAGCAATGATAATACCTTTTCACTAGGTTGTATTTTGCTTCAAAGTTGATCATTCTCTAGTGAATGTCATAACTGAATTGAAAAAAAAAATTCTAGAAAAACAAATTACTTCTTTATTTAGTTTATTGTTTTCTGGATATCTACACAAAGGCATTAAGTAGGATGTTAAAAAAAGCATTAAAATGTCTTTGGCATTTGGTACAAGAAAATAGTTTATGGGGTGAAGCAAATAATAAAAAAACACAACTTTTAAATTGTTGAAGCCATAGTCCCTGGGATTTTGATGATCATCACTATTGTTGAATTATTATAAATCATTAAATATTATACTGTCTTCTTAATTATTGTCAAAATATTTATAAATGACTACAGGTTATATTATCCTTATTTATTTACAACAGCCCAATCTTTTGTAGAAAAGTCACATCTAATTTATTTCCTCTATAGCAATTTTATTTTGAGGTGTGTTATTTGATTGCATAATATTTAAATATAATAAGGTTCTACCAGATAATATTTATTGGTCTTTCTACAACAATGCTAGCAATAACATAAGTTTATAAATTATTATTTGTTGAGTTTATACTTGCAAATTATATCATATCTCCTGAGACAATAATGATTTCACATTTTAAATTTTAATTAAAGAGAAACAGTCTGTTAAAGCCCAGAATGCGTGGGCAGAAATTGACATTTGTTTCACATAATATGCACAAGGATAATTATTGTTATAAATATAATTTTTTGTAACAGTAATAGAAATTTTAAGAGCCTTTTATTATCTCTAGTTTATATGATATCAAGAAATTTAGTAAATGCTTTACAACTAAGGTATGACAAATTTCAGAGACTGCCAGATTTTCTGATGATGTCAATGAATAAGAAAAAGTTATAGGAAATAAGAAATATAACTTCCGTAAAACCATGAATCATATTTATACTAAGTAGGTGACAGCATTATAATGACTTAAAAATACATCACTTCTGGTTTTCTCTTTAAGCCTGTGCTTTCACTTGACTATATATATATATATATCTCCTTCCTTTATTTTTTCTGCTCTGGAGATACCCATGATCTTTTTTAAACACACATATACTTTTCCTTCCTTGGCCCTATCTTAAGTTTCAATAAAAACTACCTTGCTTCGGGGCCGGGCGGTGGCGCTGAAGGTAAGGTGCCTGCCTTGCCTGCGCTAGCCTTGGACGGACCGCGGTTCGATCCCCTGGTGTCCCATATGGTCCCCCAAGCCAGGAGCAACTTCTGAGCACATAGCCAGGAGTAACCCCTGAGCGTTACAGGGTGTGGCCCAAAAACAAAACAAAACAAAAAAAACAAACTACCTTGCTTCACACACATTTTATACATATAGATATAGATTTATCTATATTTATGCCTAACTAAATTCAATAACTTATAAAGTAGGTTTTTATGAATGAATGGAAATAACTAATTATATGTATAGAAATATTTTAACAGCATTCACTCAGGGATGAAATTAGTAAAGAGAAGTCCACCCTATAACTACCTCTCGCAATCACTTTGAAAATTTATTGTTATTATTATTACCACATGCTAGAGAGTTTAGTTTATGTGTGATTTAAGGACAATAAAGCTATTGAATCAGAAGCAACGTAAGAACACTGAGCTAGTAAGTTTAGTATAACTAAGATATTTGATTAGCTTCAAAACAATTGAGTCTTTTTACTACTGCTATTCTCTGTATTCAGCTCTTTATACATAGCAGAATTACTTTAGTATAAATATATGTACCTTGATTTCAACAGAGAAGGAACCTTAAAAAAACAATATATTATAGTTTGTATTTTGAATGTTTTAAATTTTTCTTAGTAAAGATGACATAGAGGAAAAATACAGATATTTTAATGTCCATATTAAAATTTCACTGCTTATAAAATCTTTGTTGATATATCTGTGTGCTCTTCTACTCTTTCAAACATGTACTGACCTTAGCTAAAAATGATTATCACAGAAGAGACTAATACTTGTAACTGTCTCAGAAACGTTGGAAAGGAAGAACTAGAAATTAGGAGAGAGAAATGCTCTATCTCTGTAAAACTTGATTAAAATCAATGATCCAAATAACATCTATAGTTCAACAAGTGTTTCAACAAATGCTATTTTTATATATGACAAAATATTTTTAATAATTACTTTAATTAAGTAGTGCTATTATAAAATTGTTCATGATTGAGTTTCAGTCATACAATATACATTACTCTTCAACAGTTCACCAGTGTCCATTTCCTGACACAAATGTCCTGAGTTTCCCCCTCTCTTTTAGGATAACTAAGATACTGGCTTCAAACAGTTGAGCCACCCTCTGCACTTGCCTTTCTGTTCTTCCTTCCTTCCTTCCTTCCTTCCTTCCTTCCTTCCTTCCTTCCTTCCTTCCTTCCTTCCTTCCTTCCTTCCTTCCTTCCTTCCTTCCTTCCTTCCTTCCTTCCTTCCTTCCTTCCTTCCTTCCTTCCTTCCTTCCTTCCTTCCTTCCTTCCTCCTGGCAGATTCAGGGAACCATATGGGATGCCGGGATTTGAACCACCGTCCTTCTGCATGCAAAGCAAACGCCTTACTTCCAGGCTATCTCTCTGGCCCCGACACTGTGGTTTTCACAGTTCACTTTATCCCCTTTCATCACCAGGTTCTTATCCAGAATTATATGTGTCATAATAGCTTTAATTTAAATTTAATTTATAGAAAGTGATGTGGAAAGAATCCTAATAATTTTCAATTAGACCAAAGTGAAGATACAAATACCAAGAAATTCTACTTTTAAAAATCTGACATTGTAAGAATCCAAGAATTTATCCATTTCTTCCAGGTTCTCATTTTTAGTGATGTAGAGTTTTTCAAAGTAGTTTCTGATTACCCTTTGAATCTCTGTCATATCAGTAGTGATCTCTCCTTTTTCATTCCTGATACGAGTTATCAAGTTTCTCTCTCTCTCTTTCTTTGTTAGGTTTGCCAGTGGTCTATCAATCTTGTTTATTTTTTCAAAGAACCAACTTCTGCTTTCGCTGATCTTGGACTCTTATAATCTTCCACGGTTGAAGGAAGAGGATGTAGCCTATCTAAACACCCCCATCACCATTGAAGAAATTAAAACAGTAATCAAATGTCTGCCGAAAAACAAAAGCCCAGGTCCAGATGGATTCACTAATGAATTCTATCAAACTTTCCAAGAGGAACTACTGCCAATCTTGGCAAGACTCTTTCATGAAGTTGAACAAGCAGAAACACTTCCAAATAGATTTTATGAAGCCAACATCACCTTGATACCTAAACCAGACAGAGATGCTACAAAAAAAGAAAATTACAGACCAATATCGCTGATGAATGCAGATGAAAAGATCCTCAACAAAATCCTGGCAAATAGGATTCAATGCCTCGTTAAGAAGATCATCCACTACGATCAAGTAGGTTTCATCCCAGGAATGCAAGGCTGGTTTAACATCCGTAAATCTATCAACATAATACACAACATCAATAACAAGAAAAATGAAAACCACATGATCATATCAATAGATGCAGAGAAAGCATTTGATAAGGTCCAACACCCATTCTTGATCAAAACTCTCAGCAAGATGGGAATGGAGGAAACCTTTCTCAATATAGTGAAGGCCATCTACCACAAGCCAGTGGCAAATATTATCCTCAATGGAGAAAAACTAAAAGCTTTCCCTCTAAATTCTGGCACAAGACAAGGCTGTCCTCTCTCACCACTCCTATTCAACATAGCACTGGAAGTACTTGCTATAGCGATTAGGCAAGAAAAGGATATCAAGGGAATCCAGATAGGAAAGGAAGAAGTCAAGCTCTCACTGTTTGCAGATGACATGATACTCTATTTAGAAAACCCTAAAGACTCTATCAAAAAGCTTCTAGAAACAATAGACTCATATAGCAAGGTGGCAGGCTACAAAATTAACACACAAAAATCAATGGCCTTTCTATACACCAATAGTAATAAGGATGAAATGGACATTAAGAAAACAACCCCATTCACAATAGTGCCACACAAACTCAAATATCTTGGAATCAACTTGACTAAATATGTGAAGGACCTCTACAAGGAAAACTATAAAACTCTGCTCCAAGAAATAAGAGAGGACACACGGAAATGGAAACGCCTTCCCTGCTCATGGATTGGCAGGATTAACATCATCAAAATGGCAATACTCCCTAAGGCATTATACAGATTTAATGCCATCCCTCTAAAGATACCCATGACATTCTTCAAAGAAGTGGATCAGACACTTTTGAAATTCCTTTGGAACGATAAACACCCTCGAATAGCTAAAGCAATCATTGGGAAAAAGAATATGGGAGGAATTACTTTCCCCAACTTTAAACTGTACTACAAAGCAATAGTTATCAAAACAGCATGGTATTGGAATAAGGACAGGTCCTCAGATCAGTGGAATAGGCTTGAATACTCAGAAAATGTTCCCCAGACATACAATCACCTAATTTTTGATAAAGGAGCAGGAAATCCTAAATGGAGCAGGGAAAGCCTCTTCAACAAGTGGTGTTGGCACAATTGGATAGCCACTTGCAAAAAATTGAACTTAGACCCCCAGCTAACATCATGTACGAAGGTAAAATCCAAATGGATTAAAGACCTTGATATCAGACCAGATATCATAAGGCATATAGAACAACACATCGGTAAAACACTCCATGACATTGAGACTAAAGGTATCTTCAAGGAGGAAACTGCACTTTCCAAACAAGTGGAAGCAGAGATTAACAGATGGGAATATATTAAACTGAGACGCTTCTGCACCTCAAAAGAAATAGCCCCAAAACCATAAGATATATAGAACAGCACATAGGGAAAACACTCCAGGACATTACAGGCATCATCAAGGAGGAAACTGCACTCTCCAAGCAAGTGAAAGCAGAGATTAACAGATGGGAATATATTAAGCTGAGAAGCTTCTGCACCTCAAAGGAAATAGTGCCCAGGATACAAGAGCCACCCACTGAGTGGGAGAAACTATTCACCCAATACCCATCAGATAAGGGGCTAATCTCCAAAATATACAAGGCACTGACAGAAATTTACAAGAAAAAAACATCTAACCCCATCAAAAAATGGGGAGAAGAAGTGAACAGACACTTTGACAAAGAAGAAATACACATGGCCAAAAGACACATGAAAAAATGTTCCACATCACTAATCATCAGGGAGATGCAAATCAAAACAACGATGAGATACCACCTCACACCCCAGAGAATGGCACACATCACAAAGAATGAGAATCAACAGTGTTGGCAGGGATGTGGAGAGAAAGGAACTCTTATCCACTGCTGGTGGGAATGCCGTCTAGTTCAACCTTTATGGAAAGCGATATGGAGATTCCTCCAAAAACTAGAAATCGAGCTCCCATACGATCCAGCTATACCACTCCTAGGAATATACCCTAGGAACACAAAAATACAATACAAAAACCCCTTCCTTACATCTATATTCTTTGCAGCACTATTTACCATAGCAAGACTCTGGAAACTACCAAGATGCCCTTCAACAGACAAATGGCTAAAAAAACTGTGGTACATATACACAATGGAATATTATGCAGCTGTCAGGAGAGATGAAGTCATGAAATTTTCCTATACATGGATGTACACGGAATCTATTATGCTGAGTGAAATAAGTCAGAGAGAGAGAGAAAAACGCAGAATGGTCTCACTCATCTATGGGTTTTAAAAAAAATGAAAGACACCCTTGTAATAATAATTTTCAGACACAAAAGAGAAAAGAGCTGGAAGTTCCAGCTCACCTCAGGAAGCTCACCACAAATAGTGATGAGTTTAGTTAGGGAAATAACTACATTTTGAACTGTCCTAATAACGAGAAAGTATGAGGAAAATGGAGAGCCTGTCTAGAGTACAGGCGGGGGTCGGGTGGGTCGGAGGGAGACTTGGGACATTGGTGATGGGAATGTTGCACTGCTGATGGGTGGTGTTCTTTACATGACTGAAATCCAAACACAATCATGTATGTAATTAAGGTGTTTAAATAAATTTAAAAAATCTGACATTGTATTTTAGAAGAACATAATAAAAATTATGAATTGTATCAAAAATGGAAAAGAAAATTAAATTAATTACATTTTTTGTGAATTTTAAGACCAAATTGAAAATTTTACAGAGACTTTTTTCCTAAATAATTGACACTAGAAAAGTATATACAGAAGTCCACAGTTTACTTCATTTATGAGGGCTGTGATCATAAAATTTAACATAAGAAGATAGGTTAAAGACAGCAAAAAACACAACTTTGTAAAACTAAACATTTTTAATATTAAAAACTGAAGAAACCAGTTTTTAATGCTAATTCAGATGATTAATCCCGTTTAGTGATGAAAACTTAGTAATGAAATAATAATCAGAAAGTTTCTTGAATTATTAATCAACTTTTTCTAGACTTAATACATTTGGCTTTCTGTTTATAGAAGTAAAAAAAAAATTGTTTTCTTTCCAAAGGTGCTTGTATTCTGTTGCCATGCCCCCATGTTATTGACTCAGAGGTGAATGTAGGACTGACAGATTGCTTCTCCAGCTGGTGATGCTAAACTACTTTTGTACACATTTTTGGAAGTCACAAGAATCACCAGTGCTACCTTGGAACCACAAGTGCCTTGAATAGTGCTGTTAGGGAGCCATGTGATAGCAAGATTAAAATCAGACTTTCCATGGGCAAAGGCTATACATTACACCTACTCTATGTCCCCAACCATTATAGACATGTTTTAAATATATACTTTTACTTACTGTATAATTTGAGGAATTGAGTTGGAATTCATAAGTGTCTCTCTGACTATGCTACATGACCCAAATAAATGGCTATTGCTATCTACAGTAAAATCAGTATTTGCTAATTACATTTGTTTTCCTTCTATCAGTAACCACTGGGACCAGAAGCCCAAGATAGAGCAAAGTTAATATGAATCATATATTTACTTGTGCTATTGTTTGTTGTTGTTATTATTGTTAATGACAGTATGGCTAGAGAAATGGCTCAGAAACTAAATATATATTTTGCTGTGGGAGGCCAGGTCTTGATCCTCAGCACCGGGTGGTACCCTAGCACCAAGCAAGAAATTGCACATAAGCACTATTATTTGGGTTACCTACCATTTTTATACCATCCAATACTTTCTAAAAATTTGTTTGGAATGTATTATGAAAAAATATGAGGTATGTCACTTTTATTGTTCCAGAACTATTTTGAACATAGTAAAATGAGGAATATTATAAATACTAGTTACTGTTCAATGAAAACAACTCTTTAGAAAATAAAGTGGACATGTTAGAAATTTTATGTGAAATAAACTTAAAAATTTTGGTTTAAAATTTAATGAAATTTAATTTAATCAATATTAATTTTTCAATCAGTAAATAAATGTTATATGAAGTCCAAGCATTTATAAGACTTGTACTGGCCTTGATGACAGAATAAAGATGAATAAAACATGTCTTTTGCCTGAGGGCATGTGTAGTCATGGTCTAGTGAACTATAATAAAAAGCCAAGTACAAGAAGCAAGGGATTTGTATGTTCAATGTGTTGGGAATTAAAGCCTGGTAGCATCTATCTACAATTGTTGATTTATTGATTTTTATCTTATCTTATTCCAGAAAGAATGTTTCAGGCATGAGAGATATATAGTGAAAAGAATATGAAATCTGCGGTGTTAAGAAAGAAAGAAGAAATAATGCTCATAAAAGTAAAATTATAATTGTACCTCTTTTATTACCAGAGAATATTAGTATTATAAGCCAACCAAGTTAGAATTGGGGGTAGACAATATTTAAAAAGTTAGAACTGATGAGGTGAAAGTTTATATCTCTTAAGCAGAATACATATAAATATATGAAAATACTTAAAAATTGTTAAGGTTTTGATAGATTATCGTTTAAAGTCTCAGAGTGAAATAATAGCCAATGTTGGCTTAACTTTTTCAAACTATGCTATTACTCTACACTTAATTTTTTTCTTTGTTATCATTTTTGTTGCTTATTTTAGAGTTTTAAATACTATAAATAGAATATAAAACAATGAATAGTCTAGATCACTGTTATTTTCTTATGGGCGTCATCACTGATTTAATGAAAATTATATATTTTTAATAATTTTGACTATAGAACTTACTTTCAAATAAGTTTCATATTTTTGTATGGCTTGGGGCATTAAAATGCCACAGATTTCTGTAATAATTTTCAGTCATATAAGACCCCAGTTCTTCTGTTTTCTCTAGTGTCCCAGTAACCTATTTAATTGTCAACATTTGGGTAGCTTCAGCTTTGTATTTGGAATATCGACTGAGTTTTCAGGCATTCATTTTAAATATACATTTTATCACTTAACTGAAAATGTACAATGCATTTTAGAAAATGGAGTTTTCTCTGCTCAGTCATCCATTCATCCTTACATTTATTCTATTTGCTTGTTGATCCAAAAGAAAGAGAAGTGGAAAAAGAAAAGTGGAAATAAGTGCAAAAAATTACATTATCATAATAATGTATATTTAGTTAATAAAGGTTAATTAAAACTAAGTATGTAAAAATTTTAAAGGCTGTCTAATTTTTACTATTTACCATTATATATTTGCCTAAATTCTTTATCAATAAACACTGTCCTAGATAATGTCTTAAAACTTTATTTTTAAAAGAAACTGGATCCTCTAGGCCAGGGCAATAGTAGAGCAGGTAGGCTGTTTACCTTGCATGCAGCCTAACAGAGTTCATTCCTCCACGAACTAAATATATAGTCCCTGGAACTGCCAGGAATGATCCCTCACTACAGAGCCACTAGTAAGCCCTGAGCATCTTCTTGTTATGGCCAAAAATCACAACAGCAATAAAAAAAAGTGAAACCATATTACAAACTTTTCACACAAATTAATTCAAAGTGGGTCAAAGACTTTGATAGATCAAAACTCAAAATGACAATGACCTCACACCAGTATAAATGACATAAATTAAAACACTGAAAACAACAAGAATGTGGGGCCCTTATTAACTATTGATTGAATGTCTCCTGCTATAGTGTCTACAGAAAAGAAAATGGAGAATTTTCATAAAAGTAAGAATGGAACTCCTATTTGATATAGCAATTCACCTCTAGATATTTACCCCAAACCAAAACAAAAACATTAAATTGAAAAGATATGCATACCTAGGTTCATTGCAGCTTTTAGTACAATAACCAGAATATGAAAACCAATATCCAAATATCCTAAATATCCCCTCAACCCAAATATTCAGAAACAGATAAATGGATAAAAGGGTTGTGGTACATGTGGCACATTTACACAATGAACCATAACTAGAAAACAAAAGCCATGTAGTTAGTAGTAGCTGGGATAGAGTTGGACAGTAACATGGTAAATGAAATAAGCCAGTTAAAATGAACAAATGCAGCACGACCTTATTTATCTGTGGTAAATAGAGAAACACGTCAAAGATATAAACTATCAATCCATAATAATCCTCAGAGACTAAAAGAACACAGACCTGAAAATGCCAGGTTTGTGGTATGCGTGTGAGGGCAAAGAATAGGTTGCTAGGGCCCTTTGTGCACGGCGTTTGGATCGGACCCTCCGGCATGCCGGCTGGAGGAGTGAGTGAGGAGGGGCTGAGGGAATTCCTGTCTCTTTGCGCGCGCGTTTGGGTCGGATCCTCCGGCGTGCCGGCTGGAGGAGGGGCTGAGGGAATTTCTGTCTCTTTGCGCGTGGCGTTTGGATCGGACCCTCCGGTGTGCCGGCTGGAGGAGGGAGTGAGGAGGGGCTGAGGGATTTCTGTCCCTTTGCACGCGGCGTTTGGATCGGACCCTCCAGCGTGCCGGCTGGAGGAGTGAGTAAGGAGGGGCTGAGGGAATTCCTGTCTCTTTGCGAGCGCGTTTGGGTCGGATCCTCTGGCGTGCCGGCTGGAGGAGGGGCTGAGGGAATTTCATCCTCTGGCGTGCTGGCTGGAGGAGGGGCTGAGGGAATTTCTGTCTCTTTGTGCGCGGCGTTTGGATCGGACCCTCCGGCGTGCCTGCTGGAGGAGGGAGTGAGGAGGGGCGGAGGAAATTTCTGTCCCTTTGCACGCGGCGTTTGGGTCGGACCCTCTGGCGTGCCTGCTGGAGGAGTGAGTGAGGAGAGGCTGAGGGAATTTCTGTCCCTTTGCGCGGCTTGGGTCGGCACCTCCCCCCAGGAACCCCTGCGTGCCAGCCGGAGAGGGTTGAGTGACTCTGTTCCCCCAGGTGGGTGCCTAGAAAGGCAAGTTGAGCTACCCGAATAGACGGGAGAGATAGGGCCAACCATCTGGACTCGCAGGTGATCTAGAGCAGTCCACCCCCCTGGACCCTGGAGTGGACAAGGGACTCCCCAAGGGTGAGGACAGAGCCCAAAGGGTTGGACTGAGGGAACCCTTCAAGGGAGGCATGGAGGGGGCGGAGCTCCATTGACTCCCAGAGAAAGGAGGGGGGATTGAGTGCTAGGCTCAGCAGCGCCAGTAACCATTGTGGCCAGGAGTAGAACTGCACTGCTGACAGAAATAAGGAGCAGAAAAGGGAAAAGACCCACAGCAGGAAGGCTGAACTCTAGATAGCAAAGGGGAGGAGAAAGGGCTAGGCTCAACAAACCCACCCAACAGGCCCCTCTAGAAACACCGTCAGGAAGGGGACCAAAGCAGGCCAAAATTAGAAGCCACAGCACTCCAAAATACACCATTAAATACAAAGAACAATGCGTAAATCAAGGAGATCTCTAATAACTGGAGACACCATGACAAACCCTATCAAATTTCCAAGTCCACCAAAACGCACAGATCCACGGGAAGAAGACCTAAAAGCTGTCATGAGGAAGGAAATGCAAGAATTAATAAAAGGATTGAAAGAAACCCTAGCAACCGAGTATAAGAAATCCATGGACGAACGAATCAGCCAAATTAAAGAAGAAATGTCAAAGAACATGAGAGATTCCATACAAAAAGAAGTGAAGGAATTAAAAGACAAGGTAACAAGCCTTACGAGCAGAAACACAGAGTTGGAGAAGCACATCGAAGAACTCGAAGGAAAACTGCAATCAAAAAATGATAAAGAAACCAACAAAGAAATAAAAGGCAAAGCACTGGAAGGAAAAAGCCAATATCTAGTGAACAAGGACAAAAGAAACAATCTAAGGATTGTGGGTATACCAGAAGGGGAGGAAATAGGGAAGGGGGAAGAACAGGTAGTCAGGGAGATAATAACAGAGAACTTTCCCACCCTCTGGAAAGACAATTCAGGACAAATCCAAGAAGTCAAGAGAGTCCCTAATAAAATAGACCCTAATAAACCCACACCAAGACACATAATAATCCAAATGGCAAAAAACAAAGAGAAAGAGGAACTCCTGAAAGCAATAAGGGAGAAAAAAACCCTCAAGTACAAAGGAAAGGACATAAGAATCAAACCGGATCTTCCATTTGAAATAATTCAAGCAAGAAGACAGTGGAATGACATATTTACATGACTGAATGAAAGAAATTTCCAACCCAGGGTCCAATACCCAGCAAAACTATCATTCATATAGGAGGGCAGACTAAAAACATTCTCAAACATGAACGAACTTGAACTATTTGTGCAAACTAAGCCAATCCTAAGCGACTTACTCAGAGATGAATTACACAATCCAAACCCCCGATTGTAACAACAACCACTCCACACAATACAACTGCACACCAGTCCTCTCTATCAATAATATCCCGAAATGTGAACGGACTAAACTCTCCATTTAAAAGACACATAGTAGAGAACTGGGTTAGGAAAAATAAACCGGACTTCTGCTGTCTGCAAGAAACACACCTACAGTTACAGGATAAGCACAGGCTTAGAATAAAAGGATGGAAAGTAATTATTCAGGCCAATGGAAAACAAAAAAGAGCAGGGACAGCCATCCTTATATCAGACCAAATTGTATTCAACCTCAAGAAAGTGATCAGAGACAAAGAGGGACACTACTTACTAATCAGGGGAACATTAGATCAAGAAACACTAACCCTGGTCAATATCTATGCACCTAATGTAGAGTCAGCAAAATAAGTGAGGCAACTACTGGCAAACTTGGAGAAACACATGAAGGGAAATGTGATAATAGTAGGGGACCTCAATACTCCACTATCACCACTGGACAGATCCACCAAACAGAAAAATATCAAAGAAATAAGAGCTCTAAATGAAAAATTAGAAGATTTAGGGCTAATAGATTTATATAGAGCCCTCCATCCCCAGAAAGCAGAATACACAATCTTCTCAAACCCACATGGAACCTTCTCCAGAATAGATCATGTATTAGGATACAAAGCCAACCTATATAAGACCAAAAAGGTAAGGATCATAAGAAGTACCCTTTCAGATCACTATGCAACAGAGGTTAAAATTGATGTCAAGAAGAAGCAATGGAGAAAAACTAGTACCTGGAGATTAAACAACATGCTGCTCAACAACAGCTGGATCAAAGAACAACTCAAGGAAGAAATAAAAAGATTCCTTGAGACAAATGACAATGAAGAGACAACATGTCAAAATTTATGGGACACAGCAAAAGCAGTAATTAGGGGGAAACTTATAGCAATACAGGCCTACGTCAAGAAACAGGAAAATAACAAAACCAACAGTTTAAAAGATCACCTCAAAGAATTGGAACAACAGCAACAGAGAAATTCAACCACAACCAGAAGGCAAGAAATAATAAAAACCAGAGCAGAAATAAACAACATCGAAACCAAGAAAACAATATAAAAAAATCAATGAGACCAGGAGTTGGTTTTTCGAAAAAATAAACAAGATAGACAAACCATTGGCAAAACTCACCAAAAAAAAAAGAGGGAAAACACCCAAATCAGCAGGATCACAAATGAAAGGGGAGAGATTACAACAGAACCCCAAGAAATACAACATAACATGAGATCATACTATGAACAACTATACTCAACTAGGCTAGAGAACCCAGTAGAAATCGACAGATTCTTAGACAAACACCCTCTTCCAAGACTGGAAAAGGAAGATCTAGAAAGCCTAAACAGACCAATCACCTCAGAGGAAATTGAAGATGTAATTAAAAATATCCCTAAGAACAAAAGCCCAGGCCCAGATGGATTTACAGGTGAATTCTATCAAACATTTCAAGAAGACTTACTACCACTTTTCCATAGGCTTTTCCAAACCATAGAAAAAACAGGAATCCTCCCCAACTCCTTTTATGAGGCTAATATCACACTCATTCCCAAAGAAGGCAAAGACACCACCAAAAAAGAAAACTACAGACCAATCTCACTAATGAACATAGATGGAAAGATACTTAACAAAATCTTAGCAAACCGAATCCAACACTTCGTCAAAAAGATCATACATCACGACCAAGTGGGATTCACACCAGGAATGCAAGGTTGGTTCAACATATGCAAATCAATCAATTTGATACATCACATCAACAACATGAAAGACAAAAACCACATGATCATATCAATCGATGCAGAGAAGGCGTTTGACAAAATCCAACATCCTTTCATGTTAAAGACACTCAGCAAAATAGGGTTAGAAGGAACTTTCCTCAAGATAATTACAGCTATATATGAAAAGCCAACAGCCAACATTATACTTAATGGCGAAAAACTAGAAGCATTCCCACTAAGGTCAGGAAATAGGCAAGGCTGTCCACTCTCTCCACTCTTATTCAATATAACCTTAGAAGTTCTAGCAATAGCAATCCGACAAGAGAAGAGAATCAAAGGAATTCAAATAGGGAAAGAGGAACACAAGCTATCTCTATTTGCCGACGATATGATGATATACATTAAAAACCCTAAAGAGTCCACAGTAAAACTCCTAGAAACAATCAGCCAATACAGCAAAGTGGCTGGATACAAAGTCAATACACAAAAGACAGTAGCATTTCTATATACAAAAAATGAAGTTGAGGAGAGAGAGATTAAAAATACAATTCCATTTAAGATAGTATCAAAAAATATCAGGTATCTAGGAATCAACCTTACAAGAGAAGTGAAAGACCTATACCAGGAAAACTTCAAAACACTCCAGAAAGAAATTGAAGACGATCTAAAGAAATGGAAGAACATCCCATGCTCATGGATAGGTAGAATTAACATAATCAAAATGACTATCCTACCCAAACTCCTATATAGATTTAATGCAATCCCTATCCAAATCCAGACACAATTCTTTAAAGAATTAGAACAATCATTCACAAAATTCATCTGGAACCACAAAAGACCCAGGATAGCCAAACACATACTGAAAAACAAGAAGCTGGGTGGAATCTCCTTACCTAACTTGAAACTATACTATAAAGCCATAGTAATAAAAACAGCATGGTACTGGAACAGAGACAGGACCTCAGACCAGTGGGTCAGGACAGAATTCCCAGACATAAACCCCCAGATATACAGCCAACTAATATTTGATAAAAGAGGCAAAATCTGAAATGGAACAAAGAAAGCCTATTCAACAAATGGTGTTGGCACAACTGGAAAACCACATGTACGAAAGTGAAAATCAACCCATACCTCACTCCTTATACAAAAGTCAACTCAAAATGGATCAAAGACCTTGAAATCAGACCCGAATCTATAAAGTTTATTGAGAATAAAATAGGGAGAACACTCGAAGACCTATATATCAAAAAGGTCTTCGAGAATGGAGCACCAATGGCAAGAACCTTAGCAGCAAACATAAACAAATGGGACTACATCAAACTAAAAAGCTTCTGCATGGCGAAAGAAACCTTACTTAATGCAAGAAGACAGTTAACAGAATGGGAAAAAATCTTTTCACTAGACATATCAGATAAAGGGCTGATATCTAGAACTTACAAAGCACTCAGAAAACTGAGCCCCTCAAAACCAAATAAAGCCATAAAAAATGGGGAGAAGAAATGAATAGACACTTCTCTGAGGATGACAGAAGGATGGCTAACAAACACATGAAAACATGCTCACCTTCACTCATCATCAGAGAGATCCAAATCAAGACAACAATGAGATACCACCTTACACCAGTGAGGATGGCTCACATCAAAAATACTGAGAACAATCTTTGTTGGCGTGGATGTGGTATGAAGGGAACTCTCATCCACTGCTGGTGGGAATGCCCCCTAGTCCAACATCTATGGAGAACAGTCTGGAGAGTACTCAAAGAACTCAGAATTGAGCTCCCTTTTGACCCAGCAATTGCACTCCTAGATATATACCCCCAAATTGGAAGAACATTCATTCCAAAATACGTGTGCACCCCACTATTTATTGCAGCAATCAGTATAATAGCCAAATCTTGGAACCAACCTCGATGTCCAACAACAGATGAATGGATCATTAAGATGTGGTATCTATACACAATGGAATATTACATGGCAGTCAGAAATGATACAATCACAGATTTTGCAGCAACGTGGATGGACTTAGATCATGTTATGTTAAACGAAGTAAGTCAGAAGACAAAAGATAAACACAGAATGGTAGCACTATTCTGAAGCACATAGAACATACATCTCAATCACAACTAATACTTAACAATCAAATAACAGGGTCTAACAGGGTAGAAACTCCAATCACTGTAATAGTCAACATATACCTGGGAACAGTGTCCAAAACACATGAAAAAGGAAGAACACAAACTCTCGACTACACATTATACCACAAAGAAAACAGCAACACCAGAATAGCAGCATAGAGAGAACAGGTACGTAATCAACCTTCTACAATAATGGCCCATAATAATCCTGTAGAGATCGTATACAGGAACACAGGTAAAGAATACCAAGGCAAACCACTGATTCCAATGGAAACATCCCATAAAACTACGTATTAATGCCTCTATCTTACTATATTTAAAATAACCTCTCAGCTTTTCTGTCCACAGGCGTTCTTGGATACAAAGGGCGGACAAGCTAAGATTGGAACTCGGGATACCACACGAGATACCATACCCAGTTGGCACTACGAGATGGCCCTGAGAAAACTCTTTAACATACACTTTATCTCTAGGTTTACCTTCTTTTAGGGTTTCAAGCACGTGACCAGTCAGACCACCAAAGCAGTAACAGCGATGTACAGACCCAAACTACATGCTCTATTCACTGAACACATTCAAGCAAACCAGCATTCCCTTGCTATTTTCTCCTCTCTTCTCACCACTTTCTTGGTTATTTTTTTCTTTTCTATTCTTTTCTTTACTTTCTATCCTTTCTCTTATCCCTTTCTTCTTAATGTATTTTTCTCTTTTCTCCCTCCCTACCCCTTCCATACACCTTACCCTTTCCCCCCTCTGGAAACCCAACTATCCCTCCACCCCTCAATCCCATCCAGACCTCCCTCTATATTAAAACACTTCACCCTCAGTCCTTAATCTATCAGGCAACAAGATCGACCTCCAACCCCAACGAACCAGTACCCAGCACCCAAGAGAAGGGACACCCAGTCAAACCCACACCTCGTCCCGGGCAAGAAAAGACAGCCAACTCCCCTGTGGACTCATGTGGCGAGGCCCTCCCTACCAACTCCTTCTAATGTGGACTGTTTCTTGAAACCGGACCTAGGTCCAAAAGTATCCCCAATGCAAGAATTCCAAGACCTCCCTGCCGCAAATTTTTACCAACCTGAAGAAGGTCAGGGGGTGTGATAGGAAGATGCCTGGGAACCCACACATCACAAGAAAAACCCAAAAGACAATGGGAAAAACTGTACTTCCAATATAGGCATAAGACCTGTAATACACCACCTCGTTACCTGCTCTCCCCCAAATGTATGGTAGTCTTTTGCACCACTTTGATCCTTTAAAAACTTTGCTAACTCATTTTAGTTCTGTTTTTTTCTTTTTTTTTCTTTTTCTCTCTTAAATTTATTTATTTATTTTTTCTTAAATGTTGGTCCTATATATACATTTGCGAGCACATACATTTTTATTTATTTTATTTTATTATTATTTTTTTTATCATTTTTGGATATGTGACCTGTGTCTGTTATCCCCTCTGGCCACCCCCAATCACACCGACAATACAACGTAGCTCCACCTCCCCCTGCAAAGACACACTAAATAATGGGGAAATCTTACATATAAAAAAAGAGCTCTTATCTACTAAAGATAGGAACTCATAGTTGTTTACAATACAGGGGTATCTCCTACCTTGAAAATATGTCATGTGGAATCACTTAGATCTCAGATGATTAGATGCCATTCATCCAGCCTTGAACCCTGGATCCCAGACATAGAATCGGCACAGCTCTTCACAACAGCTGCAGGAAACAAACTCCATCCGGGACAGCCTTAATACTGCGGGGTCAACAACAAGGGCCAGCTCTAACATGATATCCTGACAAAGAGGAAAATGTGAACAACTTGACCTTAGAGCAGATTAGCCTACCTTACCAGCTAACGTCAAGACAAAACCAGAAGACTCGGCACCCTTTGGTAGGTCCAAAAGCCAAGATCGTGACTTACAGGTGACTGGCTACTAGAACCATGACCAGACAGTATACATCTTGGGACCAATAAAAAAGCCCTAGTTTAGGGATTGAACTATGACTTGCACAATAAGCATGATCCCCAGTCCCAAAGGTCTGACAGAGACAACTACAACAGAATGGGCCTTCTGGAAGCACAAAGAAAGACACTAACCTAGGTGCCATCCTAGGTTCAGTGCAAAGACCAAGGTCACCAACCACAGAAGATGGACTAAAATGACACTGAGGTAACAGAACCTCTAGAACCACAAAGGCTGACTTCACCATAAGTCCTACCTCAGGATCTGTGCAGATACTGAGACCTCTAAACACAGAGCTCTGAGTGTATCACCCTGGACAGAACAGAAGTCTTCCACACACCAAAAAACACCACCGGGAGAATAAATGATCCTGAGCAAAGTCTAGAGCTGATCCCATGACAGTATACTCCAAGGACGGAGAAACCCCATATTTCTTAGGCCATGTGAATTCCTTTTCGAATGACTCCAATATTTACTGTGCCAGGGCAGGAGGGGAAAAAACAAAAATGCAAAAAGCACAAAACGTTGGTATTTTATATATATATACATATATATATCTTTTACCTTCATTTATTATTATTATTATTATTATTATTATTATTTACCTATCTATTTTGGTCGATTTCTCTGTTTGGGTGTGATTATTGAAATCGTTGTCCCCAATTATACTTATTTTTTTCTATTCTTTTCTTTTCCTTCGTTATGTGCTATGCCATGTTTCTTATTTCAAGACCATGGCGTGCTTTTGGTTTGTTTGTTTGTTTGTTTTTGTTTTGTCTTTTGTTTGTTTGTTTTGCTTTGTTTTTCGTCTGTTTTTTGTGGTGCTTATCGATATAGCTGGAGTCCTCACTGGATAATTGACACTTTTTTTGGTACTGGTGGAGTGTTTCACCTTCTTTCTCTCCTCCATCTCCCAAATCGATGATGAGAGCCTCTAGAAGGATTCCACCCATTTTGGGAGTATTAGACTCCTACCCCAGTTTATTTATCTCCTCCTTTTCAGGCAAAACCACGCAACTTGAAGTAGCTAGTCCTGCCTACAGTTAGAGGGGGAGATAAGGGAGGCATCAAGACCAAACAGGTGGTGCAAGACTACTAAGTAGTGGGTTGGATACAGAGGGGACCACATATTCTAGCCGCCCTGGGGGTGAGGGAAGAGGAAATGGGAGGTAGGACAAAAACGGAGGGGTAGGGAGGGCAATTTGGGGATGGGAATCCCCCCTGAATTTATGTAAATATGTACCTAAAATGTTATTGTCAACAATATGTAAGACACTATGATCAAAATAAAAATTATATTAAAAAAAAAAGAATAGGTTGCTAGGAACATAAAATGTTGAGCACATGGGTAATAGGTAGATAACAGTATGGACTAAGCCTAGAATCAACAAATAATGGGAAGTGACAGGAAGTGGGGTAAGTGGAAGTGGGAGTTGATATTGGGATGATGAAGTGATGGTCTGTTGGTGGTGAAAGTGTGCATTTACTTTGTTTATAAAGGAAAAATAAAGGAGGGTACCAAGACCAAACAGTTGTATGAACAAGTAGAAATAAAAATGATCAGACTTAAATACAAAATCCAAAGCCAACGACAACAGAATTCATACCCAATCTACAACAAGCAAGACACAGAAGGGACTACTTATACTAGCAGCTCAGAAGGCACATAAGGGGAATATGGGAAGAAGGTTGTAAGGAGGACAAGATTGGTGGTGGGAATGCCCCTGATTCAATGTCACTATGTACCTAAAATATTACTGTGAAAGATTTGTAATGCACTGTGGTCAAAATAGTAATAAAAATTTCTCAAAACAAAGATAAAAAAAAGAAATTCAACATTTATACTTCATTCATTTTATGAATAAAAAATTTAAAAGTTTAAAAAACATAAAATTGGACATTATTATAATCTTATTAGCTAAACAATAATAACAATAATAATATAATACAGTTAAACTAAATTAAAAAAATTTTTTTGGTTTTTCAGGCCACACCCGTTTGATGCTCAGGGGTTACTCCTGGCTAAACGCTCAGAAATCGCCCCTGGCTTGGGGGACCATATGGGACGCCGGGGGATCGAACCGCGGTCCTTCCTTGGCTAGCACTTGCAAGGCAGACACCTTACCTCTAGCGCCACCTCGCCGGCCCCAAAATTAAAACTATTTTTAAAGGGAATTTATATTTGAATATTAGGCTCATTCAAAACAAAAAAAAGAGAAGTGGGTTTTATATATACTTTATGGCAAATATACATATTTTTTGCCATTATTATCACTAAAGTGAATCATTTTTGTTGCAATTGATGATATATAGGCAAGTGGCAATCATTCAAAGATCATAATTTACACTAAAATTATCTCTTGCTGTCGATATATAATGACTTATATTCATTATTATAACACCATATAGAGACCTTTTTGCTTCTGACAAAATGATACATTAGTGGAAACATAGTTTGTATGCAGCGTCATGAGAATAGCATTGTCATTAATATTTATATCTTTGTCTTTTTATGTTATTGTACCTTTCATATTTATTTAACTTAACATTCCACTGTCTTTTTTTTGTTTGTTTGTTTGTTTGTTTTTGTTTTTTGGGCCACACACATTTGATGCTCAGGGGTTACTCCTGGCTAAGCGCTCAGAAATTGCCCCTGGCTTGGGGGGACCATATGGGACGCGGGGGGGGGGGATCGAACCGTGGTCCTTCCTTGGCTAGCACTTGCAAGGCAGACACCTTACCTCTAGCACCATCTCTCTGGCCCCAACATTCCACAGTCTTAATGTGTCAAAGTTTACCTGATCTATTGAAATATATTTTGACTGCTTCAAGTTTTGGTAACTAAACCTCTACAAATAGCTGTTTGCATGTTTTATCTGGACTTTGTTTTCAAACCCTTTTGAGCAAATATCCAGGATACCAAGTGTTTTTCATGAAACCAGGCACATATACTCAAGATAGTACTTGGGTCAGCTATGTATAAAGGAAAGTACCTTCACCCATTTAATTTCTTTATGTCCCTGTTTCAGAGTTTTTATTGAGATATCTTCAATTTCAGTCTCTGTCTTGGCTGTGACTAAGCCATTAGTAAGTACATTAAAGGAATTCTATTATGCTGAGTGAAATAAGTCAGAGAGAGAGAGAGAGAGAGAGAGAGAGAGAGAGAGAAACGCAGAATTGTCTCTCTCATCTATGGGTTTTAAGAAAAATGAAAGACATTCTTGCAATAATAATTTTCAGACACAAAAGAGAAAAGAGCTGGAAGTTCCAGCTCACCTCAGTAAACTCACCACAAAGAGTGATGAGTTTAGTTAGAGAAATAACTACATTTTGAACTGTCCTAATAATGAGAATGTATGAGGGAAATGGAGAGCCTGTTTAGAGTACAGGCGGGGGTCGGGTGGGGAGGAGGGAGACTTGAGACATTGGTGATGGGAATGTTGCACTGGTGATGGGTGGTGTTCTTTATATGACTGAAACCCAAACACAATCATGTATGTAATCAAGGTGTTTAAATAAACAATTAAATAAAAATAAATAAAGGAATTTTTTTCATTTGTTTGTTTGTATTTGGGCCATACCCTGTGGTGCTCAGGATTGACTTCTGCTCCATACTCAGAGAGAACTTCTGAAAATTCTCATGGGGCCATATGAGATTCTGTGTATCCAAGCTAACTCTATGCAAGACAATGTCCTGCCCACTATACTTTTGTTCCATCCTCAAAATTATTCTATACTTTTATGAAATTGCTTTCTATCACAACTATTTTTTAGTTATATCTAATGTTTTGATCTCTCTGGTTAAATTATCTTATATTCTTACATGTTATTTTAATCAACATTTGTTTATCATATTATCCTGTTTCAAATCTCTATTCTGAAAATTTTAATATGCCTACAATATTTTCTTTGCTCTTCCATTTGTTTTTTTCTTTTAGCTTTTATTTTTGACTTTTAGAATGCCTTTTACCTTTTTTTTTTTAGAATCAAGTACAGTATTTTAGGAAAAGAAGTTGGGACAGTAAAACTCAGTTAATGTGGTAATTAGTAAGAAATGTTAAGGGGTAATATTCTATATTCCTGAGATTAGTTCTGAGTGCTTAGTGAGCTATATTTCTGGACTCAGAAATTTACAAATATTTTAAATATTTGTATTCAATTGTAAAGGAATTAAAATGGAATAGAATCAAACTGGGATATTGCCTTTCCCCTAGATGAATTAGACTCCTTTAGCTTCACAATAGGATTTGAACTTTACTTAATTGGTTTTCCCTGATACTGAATTCAGTGGTAGGTTATTTTGTAGTATCTGAGAATTTTTAAAAATTTTTTTAAAAAAATTGAAATGGCATTTTTTCAAAATGGTTCCTATCCCTTTTCTCTGCCAGAGGGATGAATTTTTCTCCTGTATAGTCTGAAAAGCTGGTTGAGCTCCTGGATAAAACTCACAAAAAATGTTTCAGCTTCCCATAGAGGTTTAACACTCAGAGTTCTTCAAACTGGGCTTCCAGCAATCTTTTGATTCCATGGCTGGATATTCCAATCATGGTGTTAGTTTATGTATCTAAACTAAATAAGTTGTTACTTTCCTGTTCGTCTTTCCATTTAATAGGAAAGTAGTTTTCTCCGTGGTTCACCTCTCTTAGGAATCTTACTAGAGTTGTGATTTTTAAAGTCAGTTTAGAAATTACTGAGATTAGGGCCTGGAGAGATAGCACAGTGGCGTTTGCCTTGCAAGCAGCTGATCCAGGACCAAAGGTGATTGGTTAGAATCCCGGTGTCCCATATGGTCCCCCGTGCCTGCCAGGAGCTATTTCTGAGCAGACAGCCAGGAGTAACCCCTGAGCGCCGCTGGGTGTGACCCAAAAACCAAAAACCAAAAAAAAAAAATAATAAAATAAAATAAAAAAAATAAATTACTGAGATTAAATGACTACCTAAAAGTACTTACATGTAGAAGCAGAAACCACAGGTTGTCTTGTACCTTAAAAAAGAAAATTTCATAGTAAAAGAAACATGTTATATTCTCATGTTTGGTAGTTAACTTTATTTTTTATATGTAGATATATAATTCAGCTTATAGGAAAAATGAGAACTCATACAAGTTTTTTTCTGGTACCTGAATGTAAACCACTGCTTTTTAATAGTTTAGTATCATTGTGGGAGAGGGTAGTTTGGGCCACACTAAGTGGTCTCAGGACTTACTCCAGATTCTGCATTTAGGAACTCTCCTACCAGGGGAGCCACCTAGAAAAGGCACCATACTAAATTTTTTTTTTTCGGTTTTTGGGTCACATCCGGCAGCGCTCGGGGTTACTCCTGGCTCTATGCTCAGAAATTGCTCCTGGCAGGCTCGGGAGACCATTTGGGATGCCGGAATTCGAACCATCAACATTCTGCACGTAAGGCAAACGCCTTAGCTCCATGCTATCTCTCCGGCCCCACCATACTAATTTTTTGATCCCCAGTATGGTAAGATTTTTAAGGGGATCTGAGAATAATAAAATTACTATACTATATAGAAATATTTTATTAAGTTCTCACATACCACAAAATAACTTGCCAAATCTTACCAAATGAGAACAATATACTTTTAGATGGTGTATAAAACCTGAAACCTGGGGCTGAGGAAATAGGAAAAAAGACTGGAATGCATGATGCGCATGCAGAGACATAGGTTTGATCTTCAGTACTGCACGATCCCTTGAGGTTTGGCTTCACTAAAAATGACTTATGATCACTGTACTATACAGGAGTAAACCCTGAACATATCTGGATGTGGCCCCAAAACAAAACATCAAAACCAAATTGTAACTTTGATTAATTTACAATCCTGTAAGTACAATTCTGTCATTGGGGTTGTAATAATTCCAGGTGTCAGAGCTGAGTAGGAAGGAACACACCTGGTGAAATCTAAACCATAAATTTCATTAAATTAATTGTTGAATTTAAATGCTTAAATAAATGTCTTTTTAATTTTCTATATTGTATTTTTAAACTTTTACTCTTTATTTTATGGATTAATAAGTTTTATTAAAACACTCATTCATCACTTTGCTTTTATATACACTAAGATTTAAGCCTATTAGGACCTATAACCATAACTGTTGAAATAGTAGCTTGTCAAGAAATAAAAACTCTAGGCAAATAAATACAGTAAAATTCTCCTAAAAGTCAGAGTCTTACCTTAATATATTATGGAATTTATATTATCATAGATTACTTTTATTCCTGTTTTTATTAAAATAAGAAATTATAGTTTTGAGCTCTAGAGCTTAGACTACTTAGAATTTATTTAACATGTGTTATCTATATTTTATGTCAGAGGTACAAGAAACAATGATTAGTATATAGACTTACCTGTCTTGATGAAATGCATAGCTTACTGAAGAACTTTTAGAACATTATTTAAGAATCATTACATTTTATATTATATTATGCTATTGTCTATAATTTAGAAGCTATGCCTTGAGATGGGTATATATTTCAGATTCACTCATTTAACACCTACTCCTAACTAGTTTCTGTAGTTATACATGTTATAATTTAGAGTCTGCAGAGTTGAAAGCTATAGTTTCAGAGATCATATACTGCAAACTTCACTCATAAGATAGATCGCATCTGAATATTAGAAAGCAAAAATGAACAATTGAAGTAACATTCAGGGAAACCAAAACTTGAAGATGTGAAACAAATACTAGAAAACATCCCTAGTAAATAGGAGCTCAGCAGTAAAAAAATTGGCTGATTAGGTTTTTTACTGGAACATTCCTATGCTGTGTTTGCCTATTCCTGCAAGGTGTGTGAGTCTTTCCTGGCTATACAGTGGTCCTGCTTCTTTGCCTGGCCTTCTGAGAAATTCTATACAGTACCCTACTATTTTAAAAGTAGTCATTTTCTTATTAACTTAGATAAAGGAGATTTTCCTTTCTATAACTTGATCTTAGCAATAGAGTATGCTTTCTAGCTTCTAGCAGATATTTTTCTTATTTTTACATATTCATTACTCTTTCTTATAAAGGTCAGACTATATTAGAGGTATAGTGTTACCATATCACATCCACCACAAAAAACACCTTGACCTCTATCCATTGGATAATTTCACCCACCACTATCATGGCGGTAACCTCATTCTGTGGTCAGATTTAAAGGCTTGTTTTCAGTGGATATTATCTATTTCCTCCTTTCTTTTTAAAATCAATCACATGGAATGAGATCATTTAGTATTTATCTTTCTATTTGACTTACTTTGCTTAAAAACACACCTACTTACATCCATATTGTAATAGAATGAATTCTTTTATTTTTTTCTCACAGCTAATAATATTATATTGTATATAAATATAAAATTTCCAATATTCGCTCTTCTGCTGTGAGGCATTAATGATTGTTTCTTGTTTGGGGATATTACAAATACTATAAAATGGTCTTACGTGTACATATATTATGTTGGATTTATGTTTTGATTCTCAGGATAAATACAAATTAGTGAAACTGATAGATAAACAGATTTCTTATAAAAATTGAGGAAGGGAACTAGCAGGAGGATGAATCAATAAAATGATGAGTTTCCCAAACTGAAGGGAACAAGCAGAAAAGCTGACCAGAGGCATGGTGATCCTCCACCCCCAATCCACAGCCACAACCATATTCTCTAATTAATGAACTCCAGTACAACATGTAGAAAACACCATACTTCAAAGGACACAATGAAAGAACAATGCAGGACAACACCATGCTTAGAGAATGATATTCTGCATACACAACTGCCAACCATCTATATACCCTCTCTGACAAAGACTTTAGAGAAGAAATCTGGAGAATGCCCCCAAAACTCAAAGAAAACATGAAAAAAGGAAAATTGAATGAACCACAAATAAGAATCAGAAGAATATGAATGTAGAAATGAGAAAACGTCAAATTGACATAACAGAACTGAAAAACTTGGTAGGTGAAATGAAAACCTCACTGGAAATCTCTCCAACAGATTAATAGCAGCTGAGGAAAGAATTGGTTATTTGGAAGATCAGATGCATAACAACTCCATATAACAGAAGACATTGGAAAAAAGCCTTAAAAAACATAACAATGGGCAAAATTCTCAAAGAAAGTAAATTGGAAATAAAATAAAACAATCTGAAAGATCATTAAAAGCAATAATTGGTTCTTTGAAATAATCAAGATATATAAACCACAAACAAACTTAAAAAACAAATTAGAAATGAAAAGGGGAGATCACTACAGATACTACAGAAATTCAAAAGGTACTTAGAGATTACTTTGAGAAATTCTATGCCATGAAACAAGAGAACCTGGAAGAAATGAATAAATTCTTTGAATCTTATAATCTCCGAAGATTGAACCAAGATGATTAGGCGTAACTTAACAGACCTTTCACTATTGATAAAGTTAAAATGGTAATCAAAACTCCTTCCCAAAACAAAGCATAGGCCTAGATGGATTTCCTAAATAATTCTTTCAAACTTTTAAAGAGGATCTACTACCAATTCTTTTTAAGTTCTTCCTGGATATTGAAGAAACAGAAACATTTCCAATAATGTGTTTATGCACTTAACATCACCGTGATACCAAAAGCAGACAGAGATGCCAAAAATAAAATAACTACAGACCAATAATCCTAATGAAAAGAGATGCAAATTCTTCAACAAAATCCTAGCAAATAGAATCCAACATTTGATAAAGAAAGTCGAGCACAATTACCAAGTAGGATTCATTCCAGAGATGCAAGAATGGTTTATTATACTTAAGTCTATTAATATAATACATCATATCAACAAAAGAAAACATAAAAACCAGATAATGTAGAAAAAGCATTCGATAAGGTCCATGATAAAAACTCTCAAAAAGAGGGGCCGGAGTTGTGGCTCAAGCTGTAAGATGCCTGCCTTGCAAGCACTAGCCTAGGACAGACCGTGGTTCGATCTCCCAGCATCCCATATGGTCCCTCAAGCCAGGAGCAATTTCTGAATGCATAGCCAGGAGTAATCCCTGAGTGTCACCAGGTGTGTCCCCCCAACAAACAAACAAACAAACAAGAGACAAAACTCTCAAAAAGATAGGAATGGAAAATTTTTTCTCAATATAATCAAGGTCATTACTAAAAGCCAAGGCAAAATTATATTTTATGGAGAACACGGAATGCCTTTCCTCTAAAATTTGTCACAAAACAAGGCTGACCCCTTTTGCCCATTTATCATAGTACTGGAAGTACATGCCATAGCATTTAGGCAAATATATATATATATATATATATATATATATATATATATATATATATATCAAAGGCATAGAGATAGGAAAGGAAGAAGTCAAGCTCTCACTGTTTGCAGATAATTTGATATTGTATTTAGATAATCTTAAAGATTTTCCCCAAAAGGTTCTAGAAACAATAATTGTATAGCAAAGTTGCAGAATACAAAATCAACATGCAAAAATCAATGGTCTTATTATATACAAATAATAATAGAGAAGAAATAGACATTGATAAAAATAAGTCCATTCACAATAGTAACACAAGAACTCAGATATCTTGGAGTCAGTTTAAGTAAAGTGGTGAAGGACCTATACAAAGTAATCTACAAAACACTGCATCAGGAAATATAGAAGGAAACAAGCAAATGGAGACATATAACCTGTTCATGGATTGAGAGGATTAACATAATTAAAATGGCAATATTCCCAAAGCATTGTTCATCTAAAGATTGTATTTAAAGATACCCTGACATTCTTAAAAGAAGTGAACCAAACACTCCTGAAATTCATTTTGAATAATACTCATGAATAGCTAAAGCAACACCCTAAGGAAAAAAAAGATGGGAGGCATCACTTTCCCTCAATTTAAATTGTACTTCAAAGCAATAGTCATTAAAATAGCATGACATTGTAATAATGAGAGACCCTCAGATCAAAGGAATAGAGAGTAGTCAGAGTATGACCCCCAAACATACAATCAATTAATCTTTCAAAAGGGGCCAATAAATGTAAACTGGAGCAAGGAAAGTTTCTTCAACAAGTAGTGTTGGGACAAGTGGTCAGCCACGTTCAAAAAAGCAAACTCTGACCTCCATCTAACACCATGCACTAGGTCAAATAAAAATAGATTAAAGACCCTAACATCAGACCTGGAACCATAAGGTATATAGAAGAACATAAAGGTAAAACTCTCCATGACATTGAGACTAAAGGCATCTTCAAGGAGGAAACAATCGGAAGCAAAGATAAAGAAATTGGACTATATTAAACTGAGAAGTTTCTATTTTTCAAAAAATCAGTGACTCTGATTCAAAGGCCTCTCACTGAATGGGAGAACTATTCACCCAATACCCATCAGGTAAGGGGCTAATCTAAAATATACAAGTTACTGACAGTACTTAACAAGAAAAAATATAACTGTCAAAAATTGGGGATAATAAATGAAGAGACATTTCCTTAAAGAACAAATACAGATGGTCAAAAGGCAAATTAAAAAAAAAAAAAGCTACAGGGCCGGGCGGTGGCGCTGGAGGTAAGGTGCCTGCCTTGCCTGCGCTAGCCTAGGACGGACCGCGGTTCGATCCCCCGGCGTCCCATATGGTCCCCCAAGAAGCCAGGAGCGACTTCTGAGCGCATAGCCAGGAGTAACCCCTGAGCGTCACAGGGTGTGGCCCAAAAACCAAAAAAAAAAAAAACAAACAAAAAGAACAAAACAACAACAACAACAAAAAAAAAGCTACACTTCACAACACATCAGGGACATCAAATCACAACAACAGTGAGGTTATGTGTCTCATGCCACAAAAACTGGGACAACTCACAAATATAAACAACCGTGCTGGCATGGATCCGGGGAGAAATGAACTCTCATTTACTGCTGGTGGGAGTGATGTCTGGTCCATCTTTTCTGGAAAACAATAGGGGTATTCTTCAAAGAACTACAAATTAAGTTTCCGTGACCCAACAATACCACCTCTAGGGGTATGCTTGAGGAACACAAAAAGGCAGTACAAAAATTTCCTCTGCGCTAATATGTTCATTGCAGCTTTATTTACAATAGCCAGAATCTGGTAACATCCCAGGTACCTGATAACAGATGAGTGGCTAAAGAAACAGTGGTACATCTATAAAATAGTATTATGCTGCTGTTAGAAAAAATAAAGTCATGAATTTTGTCTACATGTGGATTGATATGGAGACTCTTATGCGGAGTGGATTTTCAGGGGGATATAGTTAAACACAGAATAGTCTCATTCATCTGTTGGATATAAGAAAGATAAATGATTAATAATAACCAGAGACATAGAGATGAGGGTCAGAAGGACTTTCCCATGATATGAATTATCACAGAGTGATGAGCCATGAGCTAGTTAGGGAAATAACTACACTGAACACTACCATGATAATGCCAGTGAGAGAGAGAGAGAGAGAGAGAGAGAGAGACAGACAGACAGACAGACAGAGACAGACAGAGACAGAGAGACAGAGAGACAGAGACAGAGAAAGACAGAGAGACAGAGACAGAGACAGATGGACAGAGACACAGAGACACAGAGAGGGACAGAGAGAGACAGAGAGGAGAGAGAACTACAAACATTTTTTTGACCATGGTGCTTAAAGAATTTATTTAGAAAATTTTTTCTCAGAAGTTTTTATATTATTTGCGACAGAGACTAAATATTTACATCTCTCAAACAAAATATGAGTGTTTCTTTTCCTCACTTTTCTTTCAGCACTTTATTTCCAGCCTTTTGGACTTAGATAATTCTCTCTGATATGAGGTGCTAGTTTGTTACGGTTTCTCATTCTTACTGGTTTGAGGTGCTAACTCATTGCTGTTTGATTTACAAATTTTTATGTGCTTGTTGACCATCTGTCCTCTTTGGAGAAGTGTCTATTCAATTTAGAATATGTCCTCAGAAATCTAGGTTTTTAATTATACAGTGAATTTTAAGATTATTAATTTATGTGTTATATATAGGAGCTTTGATTAGGGTGCATTGAGTCATACTACTATATTCAGGTATTATTTTTACTTTTGCTCAGGGAACCACATGTGGTTTCTGGGGATCAAACTAGAGTCATCATCAGCATGCAAAGCTGACCACTTTAGAAGTGTCACCAATTCTTTTGTTTTGTTCTTTGGCTCAAGAGTATACACCAATGGTAAAATTTCTTGATTTTTTATTCTTTTCTTTTTCATAGGCTATAAAGTATTTTCTGACTCTGGGTTATATGAAGCTCCACTACCAAATATTATATTAAGATTCTAGTGGCCCTGCTTTTAGGATCTGTTATTAGGTTTTAAAATATTAAGGGTGATAAGCATCAGTATTTTATTACTAGCCTTTTTTTTCCACTTTTTCATTTTAGCATATATGGTATTAAATTTCTTTGCTTTGTATTCCTATAATATAAATTTTACTGTTTATACTTTGTGATTTACAGTGAAACAATTCCATCAATTTATATTTTATAATTCTATAATACATTTCTATAAATTCATCAGTGTTATCAAATGATTAGAGTGTAATATAATTTAGTTTCTCATAAACTCATGATATTATTAAAAATCAAGTAGAGGTTGAAAGAGTTATAGGAAAGAAAACATAAAGAAAAATTATTACATACATTTTCTGGACTATCTAAGGACAAAGCTATTTTGCTTTGGGATACTAGAACTGATTATATCTTTAATTGTGGATTTTTTATTCACTTTTGGGATGGCAGACCATACCGTAGAGGTGCTCAGGGACAACTCCCGGTTCTACACATAGGCATCTTTCCTGGAATGCTCTGAGAATCATATAGGGTACCTGAGAATAAACCAGGGTCTCTACTGCTACAGTGTCTTTCTAACTTGTATGTTAGTAAACCACTTTCAACTACCGGCCATAATTAGTTATTAAATTTAAATTAATACTTTAAATTATTCTTTAGTTACACCAAGTGCATTTAAATTATACCAAAGCAGATTTTTCATGCAGAGAGCTGATACAACCTGCTCATCATCCCCAATCCCTTGTCACTGGAATATTGGGGAGAGTGTGACAGTTATCTGGGTTCCAGATAAGGTCCTTTTGATCTGTTTAAAAAAGAATAGATTTTCATGTGACAGAGCCTGACATGTGGGAAGTTTTGTTTGTTTGTTTTGTTTTAATTTCTATTGTAGGCAGTAAGCTAATAATTTTGTGAACTTATGCTCCAGAGTCATACACATGCTAGTCATGAATACTGCAGGGCACTTACTATGTGTCAGACACATTATTAATGACATTCATAGGACAGACTACCTACCCTATGGAACTATAGTATATTCAAAATATTAAAGTATAACAAAATTAAAATAAAACAGCAACAATAAGTACTTCAAAACCTGAAATAATACTGTAGTTCCAAAGAGACAGTACAGTGGGTAAGGCACATTTTTATATAATATCTTTATTTAAACATCTTGATTACAAATATGATTGTGATTAGGTTTCAGTCATGTAAGGAACACCCCCCTTCACCAGTGCAACATTCCCACCACCAATGTCCCAAATCTCCTTCCATCCCACCCCACCCCCACCTGTACTCTAGATAGGCCTTTCAGTTCCCTCATTCATTTACATGGTTATGGTAGTTCTCAGTGCATTTATTTCTATAGCTGCACTCACCACTCTTTGTGGTAAGCTTCATGAAGTGAGCTGGAAGTTCCAGTCCTCCTCTTTTTGTCTCTGAGGATTGTTGCAAAAATGACTTTTGTTTTTCTTAAAACCCATAGATGAGTGAGATCATTCTGCATCTATCTCTCTCCCTCTGACTTATTTCACTCAGCACGATAGATTCCATGTGCATCCATGTATAAAAAAATTTCATTACTTCATCTCTCCTGATGGCTGCATAATATTTCATTGTGTATATGTACCACAGTTTCTTTAGCCATTCACCTATTGAAGGGCATCTTGGTTGTTTCCAGAGCCTGGCTATTGTGAATAGTGCTGCAATAAATATAGGTGTGAGGAAGGGATTTTTGTATTGTATTCTTGTGTTCCTAGGGTATATTCCTAGGAGTGGTATAGCTGGGTCAAATGGGAGCTCAATTTCCAGATTTTGGAGGAATCTCCATATCGCTTTCCATAGAGGTTGGACTAGACGACATTCCCACCAGCAGTGGATAAGAGTTTCTTTCTCTCCACATCCCTGCCAGCACATATTGTTCTCATTCTTTGTGATGTGAAGGCACTTATTTTTTAACTAGCCAATCCAGGTTGGATTCCTTGCATGTCAGATGGTCAATGGAGCTCAGCCAGAAGTGGTCCCTGACAAGAGCCAGAGCCCTGAGCATTGATGGATATAGCCCAAACCCACAAGACAAAAAACACTCCCCTCAAACATTAACCATTTAAAAAAAAATAAAATTCTTCAAACAAAGCCAACAATTTTGTTTATTCAGTATGCAATAACAAAGATAAATTAGACAATCTAGGGATTAGAGGACTGCTTTATTAGTAGCTTTATTAGCAATGTCTCTGAATTATTAATTGATGACAGCAAAGTTATAGAGTGTAAAAATTAAGTATTATGAAATACTAAAGACAAAGATTATAAAACAAAAAACCTCTGATATATTTAACGTGTTGACAAAAGGCCGACATGAGTAGAGTTTTTTGAAAAGATTAAAACTGAAAGGCAACACAATCTGAGAGATGGCCTAATAATTTGCAGTGTTTATCTTTTTTATTTGCTGAAATCCATTAAAATTAAAAAATTGAATGGTATTAAGAACTTATTATATGAATAAGATGAGAATTAGCAGAACAAATTTTATAGAAGTGCTCCTTCAACTGAATTTTGAAAGCATTGCTTCTTGTCATCCCTCATTTTACACATTTCCAGGGCATAAAAAAAGGAAACCCATCCCAGTAATATTTTTTTCAGGTCATGTATTGATTCTTTTGCAAGGCTTTTTGTGGTTGGAAAGGATATATTGAAGGTGAAGCTATTGAATTAAGGGTGGGTGAGAAGGTTGTGTTTATTGTGAAAAACTTACTAAAATGGAAAGAGAAAATAAAAGTCATTGCTTATAAAATCTTCTGCATGCAAAAGAAAAATACTCAATTGATTCTTATCCTAGAAATACTAGGATTTCTTATTCTTGTCTTCTAAAGACTAGGGGTTGATAACTTCTTTTAAGACTATCAATTAGCTACGGGCATGTAATTTGTTTGAAGCCCCATAAATGGGAGTTTATGTAATGGGGCAGATGTTAGTTCAAAGCATTGTGGATATTTTCAGCCATGTCTGCATTGTTTAATGAGACAATGAATTCAGTTGACTTCAAACATGTCATGTCTGGTAAATCATTGGGTTATTAACTTTAACAGGGTGAATGAATGTACTGCTCCCAAATCCATTTAAGAGCATTAGTACTCAAGATAATAGCCAAGAAACATAGGGTATAATAATCCCTACATTATTGCCTCATAAGTTTAGTGACCCTCTTATGGGTGAGAAATTTGGAATGAAGATGCACTTATGTGTAACGATAAAGTGAAAATAATATGAAAATTTAAATAAAAGTTGAATATTATGTTATTTTTCAGTTTCTTTTTAGCCAGGACATTTACAGTAGTTATTAAAATTTGTGTTTATGGGTACAATTTTTTGTTTAATGTTGGTTATTTTTCTAATCTTTGGATATCAATTTTAATATTATATATAGAAAAATGTCTACTTGCTGCTGCATTTCTCGATGTTTAAAGTGGTATCTTAGTGTGTAGTTTTAGTATTTCCTAGAGAGTGAGTGCCACAGTCTTATATATTATTAATTTAATGAATTCAAAGAGTTAAGATATTCTAGTACCTTGCTGATTGGAGCCTGCAAGTTTGCATAAGTTAAATTGTTTCTATACAGATAATTATATTTCAAATTGATTTAATAAAAATAATAGCAAGCATAATTATGGGTTTGAGCAAAGTCTGTTACAGGGACTAACCAATCAATTGGAGAATCCAGCTAATATTATTAAGAAGGAAGACATTAAGAAGAAAAGCCAACACAGACATTACACACAGCTTGTAGTGTCTTGAAACTACAAAATGTGGAGTGTCCCAGTTATGCAGCTGTAATCTTATCTTATTAATAAGATATTTTATTAAATACATTTGTATGATAGTGTGAATCTTGCCTTAGGCACAAGACTAAAAAAGCATCATTATCTAGTTGCCAAATGGCCTAGATTTGATTCTCCTGTATTCATAGTTTTGTGAGCATGATCAAATAGGACATTATAACCAGGTAGGAAATACTTTTCCTTTTCCCTTGACTAAATTAATTACATCTAAATGACAAAACTCCTTCTTCTTAGTTCCACTTGTCACTGAATGAGTCAGTTAGTTAAAACAATGTGAAAATTCTGCATAGCCTTGAAAAAAATTGTACTTTCTGCACCATTAGTGAATCAGAGAAAAACTGAACATAAAGTAAAGCACAAATCAACATTAATTTGGTAGTACTTTGGTTTTAGATTTTGAACCAATCTTAGTTTCTGTGTTGTAATTTTTTTCTTTTCTATGTTAATTGATATGAAAGAGGAAGGAATATCTCCTGCCCTTTTTTCCTCCTAGATTTAAAAACACTGAGTAGATGCAGTGATATAAACCCACATTTAAGTTCCTTATATGTTTCTTTATAGACACAATTGTGAATTTGTAATACTAATTGCATTTGTAATTAGTGGGTAAAACAGATGGCAAAAGCTCAGTGCAAAGGGATGTCCATTAAAATAACTTATGCTGCCAAGTCATTATTCATGACAAGAGGAGAATTAAGTTTCTTCTCAACAAATTAAAATATTAGTACTTAGATATTTTAAAGAAATATTGTTGTACCTGGCAACTTCCACAGTAGTGGACCATATATTGGAAATACTAAAACCAAAAATGCATAGATAAGTTCATCTTTTCTTTTAAAAATCAGCTTTGAGGAAGATGGAAGTTCAGGCTGAGATGGTAAACATATAACTCCATGTATTAACAATAATTGCTCTAATCCTTCTCTGAGAGTTTAGTGAGTGCAGTGAATGTATGGCATGCATTTTCTTTGATTGTTAAGCAAGCTTATAATAGTAAATTTAAAATGATTACAAGTGACTTGGACACATTCTTTTTTTTTTTTTTTTTTGGCCACACCCGGCATTGTTCAGGGGTTACTCCTGGTTGTTTGCTCAGAAATAGCTCCTGGCAGGCATGGGGGACCATGTGGGACACCGAGATTTGAACCAACCACCTTTGGTCCTGGATCGGCTGCTTGCAAGGCAAACGCTGCTGTGCTATCTCTCCAGGCCCCAGACACATTCTTTTTGCCTTAAATATATATTGGAGAAAAAATATATTTAAAACATTTGTTTTGTGAAAATACAATGTAGTATTAAAAAACAATTTTGCTGTCATTCTTCTAGATTTGAGTTGTATCTGCCATTACTTATGAGTAAATTTGGGGACATTATCTGACTATGTGTCTCAGTTCTCCCTGTGTCAGGCTGTAGTAACTAAAGTTATATTGAAATTTTATTAAATAATGGCACTATGTTGCCAGAATGTTATTTAATATCAATATTATTTTAAATTACATTTTAAAAACAAGCTACTTTAATAAACTATTTTCCCATAGAAAAGCAGCTACAATATTTCTTCATACAACCCTCTCTAAATTTTCACAAACCTCTCTATATAATTGCAAATATCAAGCTCTAAGCTTGGAAATAGTTCTTGTACCTGCGTTTTTGACAGTTTTCTGTCTATACAGAGCTGTTGATTGATTGAAATATAAAACTTATATTAACATGGACATTTTACAAAGATCATTACTCGGAAAGGAAACTATATATTTTGCTTGTTCAGTATATGAGATCACTCAATTTGAGTGAAATTTATGTTTGATTCCTAATCAATACAAAAGTCTCTTGAGGTTTATCTTTAAATCTGGCTCTATACAATGGAATACTAAACAGCTGTTTGGAAAAATGAAGTCATAAAATTTGCCTACACATTGATGGACATGGAGACTATCATGCTGAGTGAAATGAGCCAGAGTGAGAGAGATAGATACAGAATAGTCACACTCATCTCATTAATGCATGGGAATTAAGAAACTTAAGATAGCGTGGTAATAATACCGAGACAATATAGATGAGGGTCGGGAGGACTAGCCCATGATATGAAGCTTTCCCTCCACCAACATTTCCCATTTCTCTCCTCCCCTTTCCCCCACCTATCTTTGGGACAGGCATTCTATTTTTCTCTCTCACTATTATTTTCATGGTAGTTGTCAGTGCAATTATTTTGCTAAGCTCTATTTTGATATAGAGCAGTTCCTGGTACATATTTAATATTTAATTAACACACTAAATATCTATCCACATGAAATGTCTACATTCTTTTTCTTTCTGTTTAGGACTACTTTCATCAGTGCTCAGGGGTTACTCTTGGCTGTGCACTTGGGAGTCACATATAGAGGGCTCACAGGACCACACACGATGCCAGAATTCAAACTTGGGTGGATCTCATGCAAGGCAAGCATCCTTCCCACTATGCTATCTCTTCAGATCCTTGTTTTATTTAATTTTGGTTTTGTTTTTGGGTCACACACGGCTGCGCTCAGGGGTTACTCCTGGCTCTCTGCTCAGAAATCGCTCCTGGCAGGCATGGGGGACCAAATGGGATAACGGGATTCGAACCATTGTTGCTCCTGGGTCTGCCACTTTAAGGCAAATGCCCTACCGCTGTGTTATCTTTCCAACCCCTTATTTTATTTTTTATACTATATATTTTATTTCTTTTAATTTTTAGGCTACATTTGGTGGCATTCAGGGCCTAATCCTGGCTCAGAGATTATAGTTTGAGTGATGCCAGGGATCAAACATAGAACTACATACAAAGCATGTGCTCCAGTCTTTTGAGCTCTCTCTAATCCTCTCTGTTTTAAGATTCTACCCCAAGAAGATGATTTATTGCACAGTATTTCTTTTTTTTTTTTTGTGGTTTTTGGGTCACACCCGGCAGTGCTCAGGGATTATTCCTGGCTCCAGGCTCAGAAATTGTTCCTGGCAGGCACGGGGGACCATATGGGACGCCGGGATTCGAACCGATGACCTCCTGCATGAAAGGCAAACGCCTTACCTCCATGCTATCTCTCCGGCCCCTATTGCACAGTATTTCAACACACTTTACTCAAGGCACTATTTGAAGTCTAAAGCTCATATAAATATTTATGCTAATATTTAGTAATAAATAGTCCAAATTTCAAGTATTTGTAGGATTGAAAAAGCTCATTCTTAGGTTTAACATCACTTTCAATGTCAGTGTAATTTGAGCTAAAATCTACATAACATATATTGGGTGGAAGGAAGTGTAAGTACTATTTTTCATCCTGATATCTCACTAAAGTAAATATTAAAATCATTCATGAGTTAAATGGTTATTAATCACACAGGTAGTGATAGTGAAGCTGAGTATTAACGTAAGCATTTGGTAAAGCATTGACACATTCAAGAGCTATATGTCAAATTTAGAAGTATTTTATAATAAGAAACCAAAAAGAGTACTGAATTTAAAATTTTGTTTTGTTTTGTTTTGCTCAGAGGCTACTCCTGGCTCTACACTCAAAAATTGGTCCCAGCAGGCTCAGGGGACCATATGGGATGTCAGGATTTGAACCACTGTCCTCTGCATGCAAGGCAAATGCCCTACCACTGTGCTATCTCTCTGGCCCCTGAATTTTAAATTTCTTTCAGGTTCTACTATACAAATAACAAAAATTGCAATACAAATATCAAAAAAGTAAAATAATATTTTATAAATACAATATTACACTCTAATAAATTTATCAATTATTAAAATATATAATTAAATATGTTAATTATAATAATAATAAATTAAATATATAATTAAAGTGATATTATAAAAATCAAAGTAAATATATAATTTCACATTTTATATCTGAAAAACATCACAAAGAACAAAACAACCAGTGCTGGCACAGAGGTAGGGAAAAAGGGACACTCATTTTACTATCATTGGGAATGGCAACTGGTCTAGACGCTTTGGAAAAAAAACTATGAATATTTATCATAAAACTAAACATTGAGTTTTCCTATGATCCAGCAATACCACTCCTAGGAATATACCCACAGAATCTAAGAACACAGTGCCAAAAAAGCTCTTTATGTTCATTTAACTCCTATATTCAATGCAACACTATTAACAGTAAACCGAATCTGGAAGCAACCCAAGGAAAGGCCTTAGTACAGATGAGTGGTTAAAAAAACAATGAAATAGTATGCAGCTGATGAAACAATGATGTCATGAAACTTGTTTATACATCGATGGATATGGAGAGTATCATGCTGAGTGAAGTAAGTTAGAGGGAGAAAGATAGACATAGAATAAGTACACTCATTTGTGGGAAATCAAGAAAAGACTATGATAATACTATCCAGAGACAATAAAAATGAGGACTAGGAGGATCATTCTGTGGTAGGAAGCTTGCAACAAATAGTGAAAAAGTGCAATTAGGGAAGAGAAGGCACCACTATGTCAATGATAATTGGAAATGTTCACTCTGGATAAGAATTAGGTGCTTAAAGGAGATAAAGTGATGTGCATTGTATTCTTTTAGTAACAATATGAAACTCAAGTGTTTAAAAGCAAAAAAGGAAGAGAGAGAGAGGGAGAGAGAAAAAAATGTCATAAATGTCTTTCCCAAGTCAGTTTGAGGTCACGCAGGAGGGAAATTGGGAATATTGGTGGCAGGACATGTGTACTGGTGAAGGGTGTTGCGCATTGAATGACAGAAACTCAATCATGTACACTGATAACTTTGGGAAAAATCAAACCAACTGTACTATAAACAACCTTGTAACCACTGTGTTTAAATAAACTAATTTAGGATCAAAGATTATTTTACAAGTAATTGGTAACTGATTAGAATTGTAAAATAAAATCTTTTCTTTCAAAATAAACTATGAATGATAAAAAATAATGTAAATCACCAAAATAACCAGCAAAGACTTTGTTTAAAATAGAAAATGTTAAAGTTATATCTGAATTTTTTGAGTAAGCAAACATACCATATTTATGTATGTAATATTTTCATTTCATTTTATTTTTATTATTTGGGTTTTGAGCCACACCTGGTGATGATCAGGGTTTACTCCTGACTATGTGTCTAGAAATTATTTCTAACTTGGGGGACCATATGGGATGCTGGGAGATCAAACTGTGGTCATCCTACGCTAGCGCGTGCAAGACGCCATACCGCTTGTGCCACCGCTCCGGCCATGATGAATGTATAATTTCAATATAAATTTAGGTTTTCAAAATAGTCATCAATATTAACTAATAATCATGAAATTTTCAATGATATTTTTTATTAAATGGGAATAAAAACTTTAAAATTTGTATGAGGGCCAAAGATTAGATTGATTTAATGAGGATAGGTTTTGAATGTTGGAGGCCCAGTTTGGAACCCAAGTTCCAGAGCCATAAACTTCCCAAGAATAAAGAGAAGCCCCTAACCACTCTTGTGAGTGTCCCCAAAATAAAAAATTAAAAAATAACAACAACAGAACAAGTTAATAGTAAAAAGTACATACAGAAGAGTATTGAAAACAATGTTAACTAATAAAGATGGAGGAATGGGGCAGGTACAGCTGGTAGAGTGCTAGAGTGCTTCACTTGCGTGCAGTGTAATCCATTTTTGATTCCAGGAACTCCAAATTGTTCCTATGAACCCTTCATGTGTGATATCTATGTTTAGAGCCAAGAGAAAGTTCCCAGCACATTCAGGTGTATACCAAAAATCCATAAACCAAACAAAAGAATAAAAACTGGTAACCCTACTCAGTTCTCTGTAGTAAAAAGGGTTGAAACCAGAATCGAGACCAGATCCAACGGATAACTAATGAGGTAAATAACACCCAAGGGGGTAGCTGCGTCTAAAAAGAGACATTTAAAAACTCATAGGTGTATTAAAATTATGATATTTTTTTCAGAAATACTGTAGTTCATGATTGTTCTCATTAAAATATAGCACTCCCTTTTCAAAATATTTCTTTAGATGTAGACTAATACCATCAGAGTGAAACTTCCGTAGTTGTTAAATAAAATTCTGCTTACAAGACAATTTATTATTATTTTTATTTGTTTGGGTGCTACTCATGAATGTTCAATGGATACTCCTAGTTTAGTGCTTGGCAGATATCTGCTGTCTTGGATTGAAAATTGAGGCTCTGGCGGAGGATAAATTATTTGATTTCTGTTTCGTTACTACCTTGCGATTTAAGCATAAACCACGTGGGAGAGTCATTGTGACAGAATATTCAAGTGAAACATGAGGATTTTATTTTAAATCAGTGTTCTCAAATAGTGGGGTGCGCCCCCGAGGAGGGGTGCGAGGCTCCGTAAAGGGGGGTGCATTTGACATCGGCAAACACTGTCACAACAAGCTAGCTAAGCCCTGTGTTTATGTCTCTGTATGTCTCTGGAGCTGAGAGTTGCTGTGTCCTGCTTCAAACCCCGCTTCGAAAAGCTACGCATTGCAAAACGTGCTCATTGTAGCTATTAATCCAGACATCACCTCTGATTTAAAAAATGAGCTCAAATTATTTTATATATTTTTGTTTTGTAGGTTAAAGTTTTTTTTTTTAAGAAAGATACTATTTACAGTCGAGCGGGGGCGCAAAAAATGTTTTCTTCGGTATGACAGAAAATAATTGAGAAGCACTGTTTTAAATGGAAGTATCATAGAAAACAGTATTGATATTTGTGCTTTAGGCATATAATATTACTATCACCTGCCATCAGTGAGCAACATTCACAACTGTCTCTAGGTCTTCTCAATCTATATTCCCCTACTACTGGTTTCCCTTGCCAGTCACCACCTCTGCTGCTCCCAGCCATTTGGCTAACTCAGTTCTGATGATAGAATCATAGAGCTTGGAAAACCTTAAGATCTTGTTCTATAAGCTTCTGACAAGATTCGCAGGTTCTATCTTTTGCTTATATTATTGTTTGATCATTTTTCTAATATATTTTTGAGGCTATGGAAATGAATATTTGTCCTTATTAAAATTCATGATGTATGCTGGAGAGTTATTGAGATATTTTAAAATTTAAAGCTTATGCCCCAATGAGTTTGTTATTTCTCCTAAGAACAGTTAATATACAAAGTTTAATATTTCATTTTTATGAGTGTGCCTACTCATTATAAGACTTAAGGACAACTTCAAAAATAACTCTGCCTCTGAGACACTAGCACTCTATAAGGAGAAGGATAAATCTGCCAGAAAATCTGCCTGTCTCTACTTTTACACAGCAGAAAATCATGTGAGCATGTTTTCCAGTAAATTGTGCCTAAAGATAGAGATGATTCAATGGACTGGAGTACATTCTTTGCAAGGTTATTCCATCACCAGTATTGCATGTCCCTTGAGCAACAAAGGGAGTGGTCCTTAATAGCAGAGCCAGGAGTAACCATAGAGCACAACTCTACCAGATTGATACCCCAAAGCAGGGGTTCTTAAACTTTTTAAACAGGGGGCTAGTTCACTGTCCCTCAGACCATTGGAGGGTCTGACTATAGTAAAAACAAAACTTATGAACGAATTCTTATGCACACTGCATATATCTTATTTTGCAATGAAGAAACAAAACAGATACAAATATAATATGTGGCCCGCGGGCCATAGTTTGAGGACCACTGCCCCAAAGCAAAATAATTAAAAAATAAAGACTAAAAGAAAAGTGACAAAATAAATTTATTTCTGGTGACTTACATGGTAGGCTACGAAGTCTATATGACTCTTAAAAACATGGGAAATAGTTCCTATAATCCCTAACCCTGATGTTATTCCATATCATGCCTTTATAAAGTTCTGATAATATCATTTTTAATGATTGTAATAGTTTAAAATAGAATTAGCAAGCATTGATAGTTTGAATTTACTTTTAAATAAATATTTTAACTTTAAATTTCCAATGATGGCTATAAATGGGAGCCTAACATCCTACCAAATATTGTACTTTGTATCTAGTATTTTATTACTCAGTTCTCATTTTTATTTATTTATTTATTTATTTATTTATTTATTTATTTATTTATTTATTTATTTATTTATTTATTGGTTTTTGGGTCACATCCAGCAGCGCTCAGGAGTTACTCCTGGCTCTATGCTCAGAAATCACTCCTGGCAGGCTTGGGGGACTATATGGGATGCTGGGATTAGAACCATCATCTTTCTGCATGCAAGGCAAACACCCTACCTCCATGCAATCTCTCCGGCCCCCAGTTCTCATTAATTGAAAATGTATTTTCTCTGATAGTTTAAAGTTAATCTATTAAAAAATAGAATATATTTTTATTCCTGGTTTAGAGGAAAAACCTTTTTTTTCTTTTTTTGGTTTTTCAGGCCACACCCTTTTGATGCTCAGGGGTTACTTCTGGCTAAGCGCTCAGAAATTTCCCCTGGCTTGGGGGGACCATATGGGACGCTGGGGGATTGAACCAAGGTCCTTCCTTGGCTAGTGCTTGCAAGGCAGACACCTTACCTCTAGTGCCACCTCACCGGCCCCAAGAGGAAAAACCTTTTAAGAGGATTCTAAATTTTTTGACTCTGGAAATTCTTTTTTTTTTTTTTTCCATTTTTAGATTTTTGGTCACACACCCAGTATTACTCAGGGGTTACTCTTGGCTCTGCACTCAAATTAATCCTAGCAAGCTTGGGAGACCATGCCAATGCTGGGATTGAACCTGGTTGGCCGCGTGCAAGGCAAATGCTCTACGAACTCTGCTATTGCTCCAGCCTAATGAAATGTTTTACATCTTTGTTTATGGTTATTCTTTTTTTTTTTGTTTTGATTTGCTTTTAGTAAAATGTAGTGCTGCAACAATTTATCATGTGCTGGTATACTTTATCAGCATGCAGATATCTTCAGAGATAATATTACATTGCATTTTTAGATGAAACAGAACTGATAGCATAAAACCATTCTTTTTAGCTGGGGAAAAAGTTCAAGAGACAGAGAACATACTTTGCTGTGTGAGACTGAATTTGATTCTACATACCACATGGGGTTGGAGAACACAGACAAGAGTGACCCTCATCCCAGTAAAACTAAAAACATAAAATATAAACATGTTTCTTCTAAATCTAAATTTATTAAAAATATGTACTTTTGCTTTGCCAAAGTAAAACCCACATGTGCTTATATATGTATATATATTCTTGATTTTTCTACATGATTTCATACTTTACCATTCAAAATGCTTAGTTAAATTCTGAAAATGTAAACATATATATGCAATTCATTTTTAACTCATAAAACTAAAGTCATTATATTTGCTTAAGATTCCCATTAATCGAACCTGAGGTTCAATTTCTAAAATTGAATAAGATCCATGAACACTCCCAATCCCGAGTTTTCAGAGCCAGGAATAGCTCCTAACACTGCTCATTGTGGCCAAAAAAACAACCAACAAATAAAAAACACCACCACCAACAAAGAAGTTAAATTATACTGTATATAAGAGAAAAAACATAGAAATTAAATTTGAATATATTAATGTGACTTGAAAGTGTAGCCATTAATTTGTGAAAAACTCTTATTTATTTTGCAGGGAAAGTGCTTTAGGGGACCTCCCTCTTACCTCCTTTGGTTCTTTAGCCAACAATAAATGATACAAATATATTAACAAGAAAATAAACATTTAACATCATAGTTGTAGATGAAAATACATTATGGAACTAATGAATTCCATAATTCATCAATTAGCCAAATAATAATCTAAATAACCAAACTACCATTTTATTTACTTTTAGACAAGGAGCAATACTTCTGTGAGAAATGGAGATGACTAAGAAATTTTGGAACATTGTGGTTTAGGCAATTCAATTAGTTAGCTAAGTGGAAAGTTTCATACAACTTGCAGGCCTGCCTCTGACCATAAGTGTGTCTCTTCATTATAGTACAGGGAGAAGATCTTTCACATAGATTCATTTTCTGCTTTCAGGGGAAACCAAGGGGGAAAGGGTTAGAAAAAATTCTTGCTTTTAGGAGAAAGGGGAATTTATATATGATCCACTCACCAACTGTCACTTTAATTGGAAATATGTTACTTTGGCATATCTTGAAACTGATTGATCTGGGACTTGACATTTTGCAGGTATCCAATCTATGTGTTCTATTTGAGAGCCTGCTTTTGGCCAAATTATTTTTTAGAAGACTGTCGTTTTCTTTATTTTATGTGATACCGTAGCATGACTGTATTTAAAGTGCAAAGGGAACAAAATAAACATACTTGTCAACTTCTGAAACTCAATTAACTACTCCCAACTTCAACCTTTAAAAGTAGTAAAATCATCATGCATCTTATGTTGCTTTCATCCTCAGTATGTGAAAGTTGTCTAGAAAATGTAAGCCTTGTACTTTAATAATAAAAGAAAAGCACTTTAAATGGGGCTGAAGTGGGTGGTTACTGTGGGTAGGGTGTTTGCCTTGCATCTAGCAGACACTTCTTTGATCCCTGGCATCCCATATGGCCTCCCTGAGCTGCCAGTAGTGATTCCTGAGTGCAAAGCCAGGAATAACTCTTGAGAACCACCAGGCATGCCCTCCAAACAACAAAATAAAATAAAGAACACCTATATATTGATTTTCATAAGACAAATAAAGACAGGTATTTAGATATACCATTTTTAGATTCCATGCAAAACTACTGTAGAGTATTTTGCTTTGTTTGCTTTGTTTTGAGACTGAGCAGTGCCCAGGACTCATTCTCAAGGATGTTCTGGGTACAAGAGGTGGTAGAATGCTTGTCTTGCACACAGGTGACCCAGGAGGTGAGACAGAACCAGGATAGGAAGGAGTAAAAGTTACTTGCTGGCTTCTCTCCTTTGCCATTTTATTCTTTCATTGGTGAACATCTAGCACTTACCGTTTAACTTCTCTGCCCATCTTGATTATTTTACTTGAATTTGAAGGACAGGCATTAGAGAAAATAGACTCTGGTAAAGATGACAAAATCCTCACCTTGATGGTGTTAAAAGTTAAAGAGGAAAAAAAATATACCCAAATGGCTAAGAGGTAAAAAGTAGCTAGAAAAATGTAGTTGTAGATTATGGTTGCAAGGGCTATTTAAACAGAAGGACTTGCTGAGTGGCAGCTAGTACTCTCCAACCAATCAGGAAGTCAGGCACAATACAGAATTTTGGTTAGGGTAAGAAGATATGGTAGATAGGGTAAACTTAATATAAGAACCTGCCATGCCTCACTTGCCTTATTATATAGGACATTTCAGTAAACTTAAAAAAAATCTTTTGGACTAGATCTTATATCCTAAGAGAAATGGTAAGTTAAGAAAAGAATTCGTTGATTTCCTATCCACTTCATGCCATGCTTACAAAAAAATCATTTATACAAATGACTCGGTGTTGTAAATGACCAGGATCATTATCATCTAATTGCAATCATTACCACTATCTAATGGTATTTCTGAAAGGGACCACCTGCCCATTTGTAAGCAGATGCAGCAAGTGATGGATTGATAAGTGGCCATTACATTAAAATAAATCCGAATAGGTTAAGAATTTATTTGGATTTAAACCAAGGAAAGCTTGTTACCACTTTTCTAAATATAAACCTATTAGAGACTTCAAAATCTAAAATTTTCTTTTCTTTTAAAAAATGCAATACCTTTGCTGAGAGTCATAAAATAGATTGAAATAAAAATTGCTAATTTTGACTAGAAAACTGAGAATACTAGAAATTTGTGCTGTTTGGGAATATTATTAGAAAATACTTATTCTAAATAATTTGCTGTTTGAAAATGTTTGCTATTAACAAATAGTCTCCTAAATGAGAGAGAAAGAGAGAGTGAGAGATATATTAAACTGAAGGACAATGAATAATAAAGACTGATGAGCTGGGTTATTATCATGCATGTATGTTGCCGACTTGAGAAAATGTAATCATTATTTAAAACATAGGATTAAGGGGCCAGAGCAATAGCATAGTGGGTAGGACATTTGCCTTGCACAAGACAGAACCAGGTTCAGTCCCCGGCATGCCATGTGGTCCCCCGACACTGCCAGAATAAATTTCTGAACACAGAGGCAGAAGTAACCACTGAGTGCCACCAGGAGTGACCCCAAAACCAAATACATACATACATACATATGTATGTATGCATAGGATGTATGTGTATGTATGTTTATGACAAAATGCAAAGTAAGTTTCCAATTTAAACAAACCAAATGCATTCTTGATAAGTGTAAATTATGGTCACTCATCTTGGCACACATCATTCCCTGGATTTAGACTATTTATTTTAGGTGAAGTACTATAATTAACTGCATATATATACCTAATGAGAAAATTTCTAAGCAGTATCCTTATTCCATTGAATTTGGAAGCACTATTGGCCTTTAATTTTTCAAACATGTTTAATTATATAATGAATATAATATAATTCTCCCTGCAAATCAACGTGACCTTCTATAACAAAAGAGGAACAAAGAGATCCATTAGTTTATAGACTGTCTCATCTATTTCAGATGCTTTATTGAATTCTTTCCTCAGGCTTTTATAATGAGTACAATTGGTGTGGTAAAAATAAAGGTTTTATATATTTTTAATAATTTATATTAACATTAGTTCTGAAGATAACTTTATAGCAGATAGTTCCACAATAAAAACTTCCAATTCCAACTATATATAGGAATTGTAATAGTGGGTTGATTTTTTTGTTTGTTTGATTTTTGTTTTGTTCACACCCGGCAGCACTCAGAGGTTATTCCTGGCTCTATGCTCAGAAATCACTCTGGCAGGCTCGGGGGACCATATGGGATGTCGGGATTTGAACCACCGTCCTTCTGCATGCAAGGAAAATGCTCTACTTTCATGTTATCTCTCTGGCCCCAATAGTGGGTTGATTTTAATATACATTTTAAAATCTTTTAAGAGAAATTATTAAACAAAAACTAGTATTATAAATTACTAGTTGATTTATACTGATAGTGAGAGAAGTACCTATTATAATTTGCTAGCTACCCCAAATATAGGCAGATAAATTGAGGACATAAATCATTAAATTTTTTAAAACATTTTAGCAAAATTGTGTTTTCATTATTTGAATGAAAAGTTACTCATATCAAGAATATAGATGACATTTCACACAAAGTTTCAGGTGAGATAACCTTTTGACATCTAGTTTAATAAATTATAACAATTTGAAAAATAAAACAGTGGTGTATTAAGCAAAGATCAATACTATTAAAACATATCACATTATAAATCAAAGATGTGCAATATAGGTGGGATGATATTTGAAAAGACTGAGCTCAATTTCAGCCATAAATTCAATTCCTGATAATGCTATCTCCTCTTTCAGCATTACCAAGTGTGGCTTTGATGGTCCCAGCACCACTTTACAAAGTCTTACTGCTGAAGCTTTAGGCCCATATAGCTGATTGAGTGCCATTGGGAATGTTGTTAGGAGTGATTGGTCAGAACTGTTTTTGGACTCCTGACAAGTTCTTGGGAATATGCCCCCATTCTAATAAATAATAATAATAATAATAAAAGATTTGCACTACAAAGTAACCATATTAATTTGTTCAAATAAAAGTAGCAAAATGACACTTAGGGATAAAATAATCTCTAAGCTATGGTTTTAGGCATTATTAATTACCTTTTCTTTTCTACTCAAATTAGTTTCCTGTGTGCTTTTGTGTGTGTGTGCGTGTTGGCCACACCCGGGGGTGCTCAGGGCTTACTTCTGGCTGTGAACTCAGAGGTTCAGAGATCCATATAGGGTGGCAGGAATTGAATCTGGGTCTACTGAGTACGAGGCAAGCTCCCTATCATCTATTCTATCACTCTGGACATAATAACATCCATAGTAGGATTTTAAATATCTTTGAATCAAGTGATGTCATCATTTTATGAACCACAGATCAGCCATATTTACTCTTACCTATACTGAGAGATATACTTCTGGAGAATAAAGTCAGGTAATAAAATTGAGATAGTAATGCATGTGAAGAAATGAGTAATTTTCAGACAGAACACATTGGATCCTCAAAATACAAACAACCATTTCTAAATAAATTAATCAATCACATTGATACATAGGAAACTTTCTAAACGTTTTGCTGTTGTTTTTGATTTTGAGGCCACAATGGCAGTTACTTTTGATTCTGTGCTCAGAAATTACTCCTGGCAGGCTCAGGGAATCACATGGGATGCCTGGAATTAAACCCTGCTCCGCTTAATGCAAGGCAAATACCCAGTTGTGCTTTTTCTCTGGCCCTTAAACTCGTTTTTTTTCAAGAGACCATTTATAAAGCTTTCAGAACTGGGGAGAGAATTCATTAGATAGGGCACTTGCCTTGCAGGAATCAACTCCAGTTCAATACCAACCCTCCACAAATGGTCCCCTGAGCCTCAGGAGTGATCCCTTAGTGAAAAGCCAGGAATAAGCCCAGAGAAGTTCTGGATATACCTAATGCCAAAACAAATAAAGCATAAATTAAAAGTATTGAAAATGCATTAAATTAAACATACCTATTTGAATAATCTGTACATTAAAGTATAAATGTTTGAATTAAAGTGTTTTTGGAGAAGCATTTTTGTTTTTATTCCATTTTGCAGTCCTCTCTTTGAGATAAATATACCCCCAAGGTGTTACAAAGTCTTTTGTATCATTCTAAGCATTCATTAAAGAATAATATTTCTTTTCTTATGTATGAATGAAAAAAATACTGTTGTTCTTTTATCCCACTAGCTAAAAGACAACGAACTCAATCAATAAAATAGCAGCCCCCCCCATAATTCCCCAAACTATGAACATGAAGAGTGTAAAGTTTACTTGTTTTAGTAAATGCTTACATATGTGTGTGAAAGACAGCAAAATTTATCTCTTAGCATTAAAAACAACAAACAACAGAAAGTTAAGCCAGTGGCAAACTGTATATTTATGTGTGGAGATTTGTGGAGATGTTAATGAATGTTGATAGAAAAAAAAACAAAAAACAAAGAGGAAGCATATTCTATGATATGAGAAGTATGCTGAGAGACCTCACAACTCATAAAAGAGTGATGTATCACAAGTCAAACATTACCAATATAATCACATAGTCATTTGATTATCTCTATGAACAAACTTATTTGCTAAACAGAATAATTTTAACCCTCATATAATTTTTATAATTATCATTTCTATTTGCCTTTAAGCATTTCAAAGTATTTAAAGTATAAATGAATTATAACAAATTATTTTAAGATACCAAAATACCCATAAGACAAAATTGAAAAAATTCTGAGAGGTATAATCCTGAGAGAAACTCTTTTTTACATTTTCTAGTTATTCCATTGGTTGAGTTTGTAAATACTTTGGTAAGGCCATTTTACACGTGCTGCTACTACAGTCCCTTAAGCTGTCATAACAGCTATGATGGATAGAGATTTTAACATGTGCTTAAGTGCATGCCAGACAAATCTTCAATAATATGTGAATGTAGCCCTAGTTCAAGAGTTTAGGTGCTCCCATTTTACTGTTTATCTTCGTGAAAATGTTTATTTTCTCATTGGAGAAAGTGATTTTTTTTCCCTCTGTTTTCCTAACCTTCTTTACAGTGCAGAAGTTTTAGCTTGCAATTTCTTTCAAAGATACTACTTCTAGTCACAATGACATTTTATATGTATATGTACATATATAATTTGCTGGAATAGAACAGAGGGTGAAGAGTTTATTTTAAAATAGATTGCAATTCACAAATATTTTTAAGATGTGGGAGGATAGTTTATAAACAAAAATAAGTTACTGCCATAAAGATTAAATCCTCTCTTACCTGTTATTATTATTAAAATAGAGAAAATACTCTACCTGATCATGATAAAGAAACTATAACATATACAACCAATACATAATTGATTCTAATTTCTATGTCTTTTACTCAAGAAATGGGCTGAATAAAGCTTATTATCAACTTGCAAATATATTTTTCAAATATACTTTTATGAAACTATTACATAACTCAAAACCATTTATAGGAGAGAATAGGCTTTTGAATAAACATAATTAGTACTAATGGACAAACACTTTGACAAAAAAGAAATACAAATGACTAAAAGACACATGAAAAAATGCTCCACATCACTAATCATCAGGGAGATGCAAATCAAAACAACTATGAGGTACCACCTCACACCACAGAGATTGGCACACATCACAAAGAATGAGAATAAGCAGTGTTGGCGGGGATGTGGAGAGAAAAAAACTTTTATTCACTGCTGGTGGGAATGCCGTCTAGTTCGACCTTTATGGAAAGCAATATGGAGATTCCTCCAAAAACTGGAAATTGAGCTCCCATAAGATCCAGCTATACCAAATCCTAGGAATATACCCTAGGAACACAAAAATACAATATAAAAATTCCTTCCTTACACCTATATTCATTGCAGCACTATTTACCATAGCAAGACTCTGGAAATAACCAAGATACCCTTCAACAGACGAATGGCTAAAGAAACTGTGGTACATATACACAATGGAATATTATGCAGCTGTCAGGAGAGATGAAGTCATGAAATTTTCCTATACATGGATGTACACGGAATCTATTATGCTGAGTGAAATAAGTCAGAGAGAGAGAGAGAGAGAAATGCAGAATAGTCTCACTCATCTATGGGTTTTAAGAAAAATGAAAGACATTCTTGCAATAATAATTTTCAGACATAAAAGAGAGAAGGGCTGGAAGTTACAGCTCACCTCATGAAGCTCACCACAAACAGGGATGAGTTTAGTTAGAGAAATAACTATATTTTAACTATCCTAATAATGAGAATGTAAGAAGGAAATAGAAAGCCTGTCTAGAGTACAGGCGGGGGTTGGGTTGGGAGCAGGAAGACTTGGGACATTGGTGATGGGAATGTTGCCCTGGTGATGGGTGGTGTCCTTTACATGACTGAAACCCAAACAACACAATCATGTATGTAATCAAGATGTTTAAATAAAAATATATTAAAAAAGATGAATAGTTGAGAAATATTTGACAAAGAAACTTTATAAGAGGTTAACTTATTTATGTAATGGTTTAATTTGAGAATTTCAGAACACTGTATGTGTTTTTGTTAATAAAAGTATTTTGCTTACTATTGATTTATTCTAACTTACAAAAGTAAAGAATTTATGGAGGCTAACTTCATACATATTGATGTGTATTATACACAAATGTTTCACAAACAATGATCTATCAACTACTCATTTCTCCTATTTTCCATTTTCCTTTCTCTGGTATCACAATATTATTTACTGAGTTTATGAGTTAATGGTTTCTTTAGTTTTTTATATTTCATATAAGAGTAAAACCACCAGAAGCTTTCATACTTTTTTTGACATAATGATATCCTTATTAATCTATACTCATCCATGTTACAAAAGACAAATTTTCACCTATTTAAATGACATAATAGCATACCATTGAATTTATACAAGAGTTTATCCAGTTAGTTTTTTTTTTATATTACACTTGGCAGTACTCAGGATTTACTCTTGGTTCTGGGCTTAGGGGTCACTCCTTTTGGGAATGGGGAGATCATATGTGGTACCCAGGTTTGCTGTTTGCAAGGCTAGCACCTTACTTATCACACTGGGCCTTATCACTCTGGGCCCTCTAATATTTTCTGAATCCATGTTTTGATTATTGTGAATCAAGTTTTTGTAAATAAAGAACAGATATGGATAAATAATCTAAAATTTACGATATATATAGGAAATATATGTTGTTTTCAATTTTTGGCATAAGCCATTTTAACTGATGTGCAGTGATATTTTATGTAGTTTTGATTTGGACTTCTCAAATACTAGGTAATAAAACACATCTTTGCGAATTTCTGTGAACTATATTTCTATCTTCTTTGGGAAAGTTTCTATTCAGTTATTTTGGTCATTTTTCATTTTACTTTGTTTCTTGCTTATATCTTTTTGAGATGTGTTCATTCTTTTTGGATAGGAACTTCTTGTCAGATACATAATGTAAATATACATAATGTAAATATCTCCTCCCAATTGATATGTTTGTGGTAGCTTCTTTTGCTATGTAAAAATTTTTTAATTTGTTATAGTTTTATTTATTTATTCTTTGCTTTTGTTGCCTTGATATTCGAGTTTAGTCTTCAAACAGATATCTGATGTTGAGGTCTTTGAATATATTGCTTCTGTTTTATTCCTCTACTTTATGGCTGTTTGGGATCAATTATCCAAATCCTTACTTCATTTTTTTATTTTTTATTTAATTTTTATTTTTATACTTTATTTTTTATTTATTTTTATTATTTTTATTTTTTAAATTTTTATTGTGGTTAAAGTGAATTACAATTTTTTCTCAGTAATATTTTGAGGCTCATATTCACAATGAGTGAGGGGCATTTCCACCACCAGTGCTGTTCTCCCTCCAACCCCTGTTCCCAGCATGCATCCCACATCTCCCTCCCTTACCCCTGTAATACTAGTGAAACTGTTCAACCCTTGTACAGCTTGTTGTAGTTTGGGTATCTATTTTGTTGTTATTGACTTTGGATTTGGTATCCATATCTGATCAGTTTTTATTTCCACCAAATGAACATTCAACTGTTTGGTCTTAGTACCATAGGGGGGAGAAAAAAAAGGCAAACAAAAGAGACAAACTAGGAGGAATCCATCTAGGTGTTATAAATATCTATTTAGAAGAAGGAAGGGAAAACAAAGAAAAAGATAGTAAAACAAAACAAAGCAGAAACAAAAGACAGTAAGGGAGTATCAAGAAAAACACAAAAAGAATAAACAAAGGATAACCCAAAAGTCAAAACCATCAGCTATGGAAAAAAAAAGAAACAACAACAACAACCCCCCAAGAAACCAGACCAGCACATTCTTCTTCTTCTTCTTCTTCTTCTTCTTCTTCTTCTTCTTCTTCTTCTTCTCTCTTCTTTTCTTCTTCTTCTTTTCTTCTTCTTCTTTCTTTTTCTTCTTCTTTTCTTCTTCTTCTTCTTCTTCTCTTCTTCTTCTTTTTCTTCTTTTCTTCTTCTTTCTTCTTCTTCTTCTTCTTTCTTCTTTCTTCTTTTTTCTTCTCTTCTTCTTTTCTTCTTCTTTTTCTTGTTCTTCTTCTTTTTCTTGTTCTTCTTTTCTTCTTTTCTTCTTGTACAACCCCCCAAGAAACCAGACCAGCACATTCTTCTTCTTCTTCTCTTCTTCTTCTTCTTCTTCTTCTTCTTCTTCTTCTTCTTCTTCTTCTTTTCTTTCTTCTTCTTCTTCTTCTTCTCTTCTTCTTCTTCTTCTTCTTCTTCTTCTTTCTTTTCTTCTTCTTTTCTTCTTTTTTTCTTGTTCTTCTTTTTCTTGTTCTTCTTTTTCTTCTTCTTCTTTTTCTTCTTCTTCTTCTTCTTGTTCTTCTTCCTTCTTCTTCCTCTCCTTCTTCTTCTTCTTCTTCTCCTTCCTCCTCCTCTCCTCCTCTTCTTCTTCTTCTTTCTTCTTCTTTTCTTCTTCTTCTTCTTTTCTTTTTTCTTCTTCTTTCTTCTTTTTCTTCTTTTTCTTGTTCTTCTTCTTTTTCTTGTTCTTCTTTTCTTCTTTTCTTCTTGTACAACCCCCCAAGAAACCAGACCAGCACATTCTTCTTCTTCTTCTTCTTCTTCTTTCTTCTTCTTTCTTCTTCTTCTTTCTTCTTCTTCTTCTTCTTTCTTTCTTCTTTTTCTTTTCTTCTTCTTCTTTCTTCTTCTTCTTCTTTCTTCTTCTTTCTTGTTCTTCTTCTTCTTGTTCTTCTTTTTTTTTTCTTTTCTTCTTCTTTTTCTTTTCTTTTTCTTCTTCTTCTTGTTCTTCTTCTTCTTCTTCTTCTCCTTCTTCTCCTTCTTCTTCTTCTTCTCCTCCTCCTCCTCCTCCTCCTCCTCCTCCTCCTCCTCCTCCTCCTCCTCCTCCTTCTTCTCCTTCTTCTTCTTCTTCTTCTTCTTCTTCTTCTTCTTCTTCTTCTTCTTCTTCTTCTTCTTCTTCTTCTTCTTCTTCTTCTTCTTTGCATAGGCAAGGTAAATATTGGGGGGAAATTACAGCAGGAATTTCCTTGGCCTAAGAGATGCAGGTAAGAGATACAGGGTTTCAATGCCCTTGAAGCATACTGCCATGGGAACAACTACAGGCTCCATGCTCACTCACTTTTGTAGTAATCAGTGTTCTGTAATTAGTGGTCTTGGTTATTGTTCAGAACCTAGGACAGAGCCTAGTCTTTCAGCATAGTTCCAGAAATTCTGCTCAGTTCCAGTTGTCAAAGTTAGACCTCTGAAATTATAGATCTTGTTTTTTTGTACAAATTCTAGGCCGAACCTAGCCTAGAAACTTCCTCATTGGTCCCTTGATATGTTCTGTCCAGACCATATTTGTCTAAGTACAGTCTTCTGTAGTAGTCTTCTGTGATTTTGGTTTTTGCTTAGGGCTAAGGATAACAAAGGATGACATGTCTCCTAGTTATATTATACCTTTAGGTGCTGAAATGGGGCAGACCTCTCTTAGCTCAATTTGTTGCTGTTTCCTCATATCAGGATGTATGTTAAAACTGGTGTCCTTAATCCAATTTTATTTAATTTATTATATATAAGGGACAATATTCCAGTTTATTCCTTCCTTCCTTCCTTCCTTCCTTCCTTCCTTCCTTCCTTCCTTCCTTCCTTCCTTCCTTCCTTCCTTCCTTCCTTCCTTCCTTCCTTCCTTCCTTCCTTCCTTCCTCCCTCCCTTCCTTCCTCCCTCCCTCCTTCCTTCCCTCCCTCCCTACCTCCTTCCCTCCCTCCCCCCCTCCTTTCCTCTTTCCTTTTGTCCAGTTTCTCAGCAGTATTTGTAGAAGTTTTGTATTCTTCATTAATACTTTTGATGATTTATCATATGTTAGATGTATCACAGATTAGATGTATGAATAGATTTATTTGGGGGCTATATATTTTATCTCTTCAGTTTCTGTGCCTTTTTATACAATAAGAAGTTGTTTTAGTTGTTACTGTTTTGTAAAGTAGTCGAAGTTATCCAACCTTTTGGAATAAAAATATTTTTTACTTCTGTTCCTTCTATTTTGTTTAGTAATGGTTTATAGTTGTTGATGCATAAATATGAAACATTCTGTTATATTTGCTCCTAGATATAATTTAGTTATATATATTGCAAATGGAGTTGTTTTCATAAGATTCCTTTTCCCCAACTCAAATTTTTATGTAATAATAAAATAGAGTCAGGAGCACTGATTTTGTAAACTGCTACTTTAGTAAACTCTAATATTTCTAATAGTTTTTGTTGATTTATTACCATTTTCTTTCTATAATATAATTTTATCCACAAATAATAAGCAAAAATAAGTTTTAACATTTTTTCAATTAAATTTTATTTATATATTTTATTTTTTACTATTCTCTCCAGATAGAATTGTTAAAAATGTGATTTTTTTAGACATCATTATACATTTCTTTATTGTTCCCAGTACTTTTTTGTCTCCATTTTCTTTCGTAAGTATATATATATATATATATATATATATATATATATATATATATATATATATATATATATATATATATATATATATATATATATATATATATACATTTTTGTGACCATTGTGAATTACAAACCTTTCACAGTTATATTTAAGGTACATAGTCACAGTGTATTAGGGCCATTCTGACCACCAATGTTGTCGTCCGTCCACTCCTGTTCCCAGGATGCATACCTTACCTCTTCCCTTTGTTCACTGGACTGCTAGTATAGCCGGTCTCTTTTATATATAACTAGTAGATTGGGTATCTTGATTCTTTAGTAGTTGAGTTTGGGTTTGGTGTTTAGATCGGATCACTTTTTATTTCTACTCAATGTTAATGAGACTGTTTACTCCTGGTACTGTCCACATTCCCCCCTTCCCCTCAATTTATGAGGCAAAACAAGATGACTAAAGCTCTGTGGTTCTGTTGGGTAAAAGAAAGATGAGAGAAGTTTGTCTAGGAGCTATCAATATCATTTTAAAAGAAGAAAAAGGCAGAAAAAAAAACCAGGGAACAACAAAAACAAATGCAACAGAAACAATAAACAACTAAAATAAGAAAGAAGAAAAATGGGGGAAGGCTGGTGTGTCAAAGTTTTGTGTCTTTTGTTGTTGTTTTAATTTTCTTGTTGTTTTGCATAGGCACATTAAGTATTGAGGAAATTAAAATGTGATTTTTTATCTTCTTTTTAATGTGGTATATTACATTCATTGATTTTCATAGGTTGTGCAATCCTTACATCTATGGAATAAATTCTACTAGTTCATAATGAATAGTCTGCTGAAGTGTGAGTTATTTTACTATTTTGTTGAGAAATTTTCATCAATGCTCTCAAAGATCATGGACTTCAGGTTTGTTCCTTAATTGTTGATTTGAGTAATATTGGGATCCTAGTATATTTTTGAGTGCATTCTCTTAAATTTTTGTAATTTTGTGAACAGTATGGGTGTTACTTCTTTGAAAGTTTTATGAAATTTGTTAATAAGATTTCTGGTCCTATAAGTTTACTTTGTTCTATAAATTATTTTAATTATATTTTTAAATTTTAAAAACTGTATGCATAATAAATCTGTACAAGCTTTCTTTTCCTTTCTACTTCAGCCTCAAAATGTTGTATAGTTGCTAAAAGTTTTCAGTTTCTTTTAGTCCAATTTGACTGTTGAGATGTTCATAGTATGCTCTTATGATTTTTTTGTATTTCTGCAGTATCATCTATAACTGCTTCTTAATTTATCAAGACCTAACATAACGCAGGGCTTACTTGTGGATTTGTGCTAATTTATCTCTCCTGGCAGGTTAGAAGGATAATATGGGATGTCAAAGATCAAAAGTAGGTTGATTGAATGCAAGGAAAGTCTTACATCCAGTATTACCTTTGTAGCCCTAAATGTTCTTTAAACTGTACATTCTTTAAATCAAAGTTTAATAATTGTTATTTTCTGAGTGCAGAGAGAGGCTTATGAACCTCACTGATTTTTTCAAAGCACCAACTATTGTTTTCACTGATTTTAAAATTATTTTTATTTAATTATATTGATCTATACCCTAATTATTATTATTATTTATTTCTTATGCTTATTTTTGGTTTAATTTCTTCCTGTTTCTAGTTCTTTGTTGGCTGAGGTTAGAATGTCTATCAGTTTTTAATACTAAAGAAGGCAAGTATTTTAGTTTGCTTCCTTATCAATTCTGCCTTCTTTGTATCTGATAATATCTGCTGGTTTGGTATTTTTTCCCCTATATTATCCAGGCAATTTTAAATTTCTCCTTTGATCTCTTTATTGACCCATGAGTTATTCAGAAACACGTTGCTTAGTCTCTACAAATAAGATATTTTATATCTCTTTTTAATTTTAGTAGTATATCATTATGGTCAGAATGGAAAAGTAACATGATTTTAATCTTAGCATTTATTGTTACTTATTTTGTTGTTATTATTACTTATTTTTGTGAGGATATAGCATAGTACATAAGATGTTAGTTTTGCACAGAATCCCAATCCCTGGCACTGCAAACAGTTCTCTGAGCCCATCAGAGTGATCCCTGAACATAGACGAGGAGTAAGAACTGAGCATAGCTATGTATAGCCCAAAAACCAAATTACAAATAAGTTCCTTTGGTGTGCCAACATATGATCTACATTTAAAAAAGTTCCATCTACGTTTAAAAATAATGTAAATTAATTCATTTGGGAATGTAAGAATATTAAAAAATCAAAACTCACAATCATTTCTCTATTAAATCTTAATGATAATTTTGTAGAGCAAATTACTCTTTCTGGCAATTTAGTTATTTAAATAGTCTGACTACATTATTTCAGTCTATTTTAGTCTAAAGGAATTTTTTCTGACAAGTCGGATGAAAATCTGATACTGATACTTTTGAATATTACATTTTTCTTTTTCTTAAGTTATTTCAATAATTTTTTATTATTTCTTTTTAACAATTAAGCAATATAAAATTTAAATCTTGGATGCTTTCTCAGCTTCCTATGCCTTTATGGTTATTTTTTGCTTATATTTATGTATTTCCCAGATATTATTCCTTTGAATTGAATATCTTTTCCCTTCCTTTATCTACCCTTTCTGGTATTCTCATTTCCCAATATTTACCTTTTAATAAAATATGATATTTTCCCTAGATTTTCTTCATTTATTTTTCATCATGTTTTTCTTCTTTCATTTGAGTCATTGTCAATTTTATCTTCAACTTATGGTAGTCTTTTACAGCAAGATTGACTCAACTTGATATTCTTTCCATTTTAATTGAATTTTATTTCATACCATTTTTATTGTAAGAATTTGTTTGGGAGTTTTAAATGATCTTCAGTGTCTTTAAGGAAGTATTCCTTATGGTCTTTTCTCTGTTTTGGTATCTTGATCTCGCTGCACTACATTTATGTAAGATTCTCTAATATCATTATTTTGTTATTATAACTCTTGTATTTTTGGTATTATTTTAAGATATGTGTCTCTAGATAAGATTTCTCTGTAGAGATTTGTAATTTACTTTGTGAAATTCTATATTATTTTTATTATTGCCTACAGAATGTTGCTATTTACATATCTGATTTAGCTCCTTTATATTTTTGTCCTGTAGGTGGCAATGTGATCTTATTGTTGAAATTCGTTTCACCTATTGTGTGTGATGGGAAGGAAGTGGGGGATAAGATAAAAAATGCCTATTAGCAAACTATAAAAATGATCTCTGAAATTAGGCACATGAAAAAATGTTCCATATCAATAATCATCAGGGAAGTACAAATCAAAACAGTGAAAAATCATCTCTCACCACAGTGGCTTATAAACAACAAAAAGAACAAGAACAACCAGTGCTGGCATGGATGCAGGGAGAAAAGGACTCTCAATCACAGTTGGTGGGAATGCACTGGTCCAGGCTTTTTGGAAAAACAATATGGGTATTCTACAAAAAACTAGAAATTGATATTTTACATGATCTAGTAATACCACTCCTAGGAATAATTCACATGATCTAGTAGTATCACTCCTAGGGATATAACCCAGAAACCAAAACAAACAAACAAACAAACAAACTACCCAAAACGCCATTAGAAAAGCCCTCTGCATTCCTATGTTCATTATAGTCTTATTTACAATATCTAGTATCTGTAAACAACCCAACAGATGAGTATCTAAAGAAACTGTGTTACATATGCACAATGGAATAATAAGCAACTGTTAGGAAAATGAAGTAATGAAATTTGCTTATATATGGATTGATATGAAGAATATTATGCTGAGTGAAATGAGTCAGATGGAGAGGGATAGTATAGAATAATCTCAGTTATTTGTGGAATATAAGAAAAAAAGATAGTATAGTAACAATATCCAGAGATGATCAGGGTCAGGAGGACCAGTCTATGCTAGAAAGTTTGCCATAAAGTTCAAGGAGTTCAGTTAGGGAAGAAAAGGGTCCACTATGACAATGATAGCTGGAACTGAAATTTGCATAAGATCTGGATGCTGAAAGCAGATAACATGATATGCATGGTAACCCTTCATTCATTCACCACAAATCGCAGTGTCAAAGTAGAAAAAGTAGAGAGAGAAACATATATATATATATATATATATATATATATATATATATATATATATAGAGAGAGAGAGAGAGAGAGAGAGAAGTAAATATCTAATATCTGCTCCAGAAGCTAAACTGGTGGGGGAGGGTGGGAGGAGGAAAACGGGACATTGTTGGTGAGAAATATGAACTGGTCAAGGGTGTTCTACATTGTATGATGGAAATTTAATCATGATCATTTTTAAATGTAGTGCTTAAATAAAAATAATTTAATTATTGAGGCTGGAGGGGTGGTGCAGTGTTAGGACACTTGCCTTGCACACTGCTGACCTAGGACGAAGCAGGGTTTGATTCCCTGAGGTCCCATATGTTCTTCCAAGCCAGGAGCGATTTCTGAGCACAGAGCCAGGAGTAACTCCTGAATGTCACCGTGTGTGACCCTAAAAAATAAACCAAAAATAATTTAATTATTAAAAAATAATGAGTGATAATAATAAGAAAGGTTAACAAGGGAGCAATTCTAGAAGAACACAATGCTTCTTTGCCTCTGCAATCACATGATTCCTGTTAATGTCTAACGTCTGCTGGACAGTTATTTTCTTTCAAATTGAATTCAGATCTTTGTATTATTCCCAGACAGAAGTGGTGGTGTGGGACGTTGCTGGTTCAACTGTTGCTGTCCCAAAATATTTGTATTTTTTTGTGTTAGTTTTGTTTTGGTTTTTGTGATGGGCCACACCTGGCCATGCTACACTCAAGAATTAGTCCTGGTTGTGCCAGTGATTTAACCCAGTAGACGATATGCAAGGTTCTACCTACTATTGTACCTACTATTGCTCTGCCCAGAGCTCATTTTAATTATTCTCAAGCTTTATTCATAACAGTAGCAAAGTTTGGAAGGTCACTTTTGTTAGGGTATATCCTCTATTTGAATACTACCACAGGAAGAGCACATGTTTCAATAGTAATGATTTACAGTGCTCAACATGGTGCACTAAAGATCTCTTTATTCTTCATCTCGGCTCTCATTCTATGCTATAGTGGCCCATCTTTAGATATGACTATGTTTCTCAGACTATTATCTCAGACTTTAATTGAAACTTTTGTTTGTTCATATCTTGTTACATATAGTTTTATCTTCCATGTCTCTTCACTTGCTCATATCCTGACTTTTCTCTAGCAGCATCCCCCCAAAAAAAACTTTTCTTAAGAAATCAAGTTTGCAATACATTAATTCTTTTTTGACAGGGACACATCTGGTGAGCTCAGGACTTACACCCAGCTCTGTGCTTAGGGTAACTCCTGGTAGAGACCAGAAACCATATGGGGGAACAGTTGATAGGTTGACAACATAAATGCAAGTCAGAAACCTGCCTACTGTACTATTTCTCTGTGCCAGAAAAAACTCTTTATCATCAATTGGCTTCTATAAAAGTTTGAAATCTTAATATAAATGTATATATACATATAGTTTATATATTCCTATTTTGATAATTTAATGTTAGTGTAAACTAAATGTAAGCACGATGTTCTTGGTCCATATAGCAACAGAGAACTCCTATAATATGCAATCAGGTGATTCATTTTTAAATTCTTTGAAGCAAAAATTTATATGCTACATGATAAGAAGCCAATGCAATTCCTGAGTATCTAGTTTAAAGTCAAAGTCTAAAATTCAGTGAATTCTTAAATTTATGAGTTATAAAATTTTTCTAATGCATTTTATGTCTATGCTATCAACTTCTTATAATAATAACTATGTCTCCTGAAAACTTGCTTAAGGGAATTTTAGCAAAAAGAGTACTAAGAGGCTGGAGGTATAGCTTAAAAGGATAAACATACTTTACCAACTGGAGACTAGGTTTTTTTGTTTTGTTTTGTTTTGATATGTTTTGTTGTTTTGGGCCACTCCCAGCTTCGCTCAGGGGTTACTCCTGGCTATCTGCTCAGAAATCGCTCCTGGCAGGCTCAGGGGACCATATGGGAAGCTGGAATTTGAACCACTTTTGGTCCAGGATTGGCTGCTTGCAAGGCAAATGTCCTACCGCTGTGCTATCTCTTTGGCCCTTAGAGACTAGGTTTTAATTTTTGGCACTGCATGATCCTTAAGAACTAACAGGAGTGATTTTTGAGCACTGAGTTTAGATTATTTTTGAGCATTACTGGGTGTGACCAACAAAATAATATTAACTAGCTTATATATTTTAAAATATATTTTTCAAAAAATTCTAAAACATGCAACACGAGTATCCTTATTCAGCTAGTAGATATCCAGTTGTTATAAAAAATAAAATAAAAATCAAGTTTTACTTAACTAAATTTAAAAAATGGAAAAAGGAAAAAATAATTAATCCTGGACAGAAAACCAAGGTAGAGAGAAAAATAGGAGGGGATGCATTAAATTTTAACTTTTGAGTTAATTTAAAAGTTAGAGCCGTGGTTAAATAGAATTCCAATACAGGGTACAAAAAGCATATGATAAACCAAGTGATTTGAATACATGAATTGAAAACATTTGTGGTTTGCCCCTCTGTTTCTTTGTTCTTCCCTTTTTCATAATTCACTAATAATAAAATCAAGCTAGGTAGAGAAGCTACATCACTATGGGGTCACTAAAGTCCCGATTACTAAACCCAGCACAGATTGGGGTTGTGGGAAGGTTAAGTAGTAAAATGGGAGAAAATTAACTTGTCAGGATAAGGCTAGGAGGCTGGCTGGCACAGGTTATTAGGTGCCTGTGTGTCGATGCAGCACAACTGACGCTCAGATGTACCAGACAGGGAGAAGGTCACCCCCCTAAGGCTGGATGACAATCAGTTGATTTAGTCACTGGCCCAGGGTCAACCTAGTTTTACTAAGTAATATCTCAAACTAGGAGTTCCTGCCATGGTGTGTATAGGAAGATAAATTTCAATCATCTGCAACCAGGATTTTTTTTATCTTTTTTGTAAAGTGCAGAAAAACTTGGATATGTGTTCAATTAGATAATTTTAAATAAGACACAATAGAATACTTCCTACTGAATAGATATGGAAAAGAAAGAAATTATTTGTATATTTTTTACTGGTTATTAATTTCCTTTCTTTAAGGTTCTAAATTATTTTCATGTTTTATATTTCTAGTACCTAATGAAGGACAATACAGGTTTTTTAATTTTTATAACCTGTTTATCAAAAATGCTAGAGTTTGATGACTAAAAACAGTTGAAAATAAGCTGTCTTATATGGAGAAAAAAATAATGTTCTGTCACCTGTGGAACGAATTTAGCTCTATCTACAAACAAATAAACAAAAATATGAATGCAAGCTTTCTTTTATGAAAGAGATGTATCATTAAAATATAATAATAAAAATGCTAAATCATCAGATTAGTTGTTATAGATTAATTTGAAATATCAAAAATCTGGAAATCACCACATATTCTTAGTAGATTCCAGTTGAATAAACCATGATACTGCCCAGGTTTTTCCAAAATGGGCGATTATCTTAGTGAATTCTGGAAGTATCAAAGGGGTGGTAGTGGCCTGAGGTACAACTTGAGGGAGCTTATTGTTTATTTATTTACAGAAGCCATATGGAGTGTTGAGTAAAATTTTCAATGAAATTAAAGTAGCAGGGGCCAGATAAATAGTATAGCAGGTAAGACACTATCTTGCCATTTGCTACTAGGTGAATGAAAGTAATGTGTATCGTGTGGAGCAAATGAAATTAGAGGGAGGAAATTCTGGATATCTTTATTCATCATGAGACAATAATAAAACAAAACAAGACAAGAGATAATATTAAGCAATGAATAACCTTTGGCCTTATATTACAATTCTTATTACTAAAGTCTGCATGAGGGTGGGAGAGAGTGAACTGACTGGAGGTGGTAAAGGGAGAATGGACACTTTGGTGGTGGTGAGGAGCTACAGTACATTTTTATTATTATTTTACTACCATTTATTATAGGCCTTTTGGAAGAAGTATCAAGACTTTTCTCACACTAATCACAGTAGAACCTAACAGCTTTATGTATTCTGTAGCATGTTTTGGGACTTTAGAATGAGAATGAGTCTTTGGATTAGGCACTAAACAGTTCTTGATTTAGGCAAAATGGCAAGTACTTTGTAATAGGAGCCAAGATAAATAATGAGACGTTGAGTACTTGTGTATGTGCCCAGGCCTTGACCTGGAGTTAGGGTTGTTGTGTTTCCTGTAGGGCAGCACTTGGGAGAAACCGACGCAGCAAACTGGCTCTGAGAAAGCTGCTGCCAGATACTCTACTATTAGGATGTCTATCTACCCCTCATATGATAAGGTGCTGACGTCGCTGTAAGAAGAATGGAGAGTTAAACAACAAATCTGCATCTAGGAGATAGAGCAATGAGCTATTATAGAGGTCACTGCGTACCAGGGAAAAGGTAGCTGTGATGAGAACCCTTGATCCACGCCCGTAGAGACAGTGGGGTGAGCTCATAGGAACAGAGTCACCTTAAGGGTCACAGGTTGACTCTGACTTCTGAAAGAGCCCGAGAACCCCGAGACTTCTAGAGAGCAAAAGTAAAGCTATAAGCAGCAAGCTGGGATAATGTGGTTCCAATGAGGAATTTAAAATACTTCCCCAAGACATGGTGTCCTACTTCGACTTGTTATGACTTCCAGAAGTATCAAATACTTCATAATTGGTAAAGGGAGGGCAGGGCCCCCAAATTCACCATGCACCCCCATTGCTCCATGATCATTATTCATTTACATTACGGGTCTCTGTCTCTCTCTGCCCCCCCCTTCTTATTTCTTAAATAAATTTATTTAAAAGCCTTCTACTTTTGGAAATAAAAATGGAAATGATGGAACCTAAGATTCGTTTCAAAGTAATTTAGGGAAGGGGGACAAAGATGAAACTGGGCTGGTCATGTTTGTTATAGCAGCGGTAAGTGGTCTTTAATATTCTCTTTTTGTATATGTTTATACTCTTCCCTTATGCAAAACTTTACTAGGTCTTTAAATTTAATAAATTTATTTATTTATTTAATGTATATGCCTGGAACCAAACACAGGACCGCTATGTAAAACTTTTAAGAATATGTTTGAATTGAAAAATACAGAATTCTAGGGCCTGCAAGATAGCATGGAGGTAGGGCATTTGGCTTGCATGCAGAAGGACTGTGGCTCGAATCCCAGCATCCCATATAGTCCCTCAAGGCTTCCAGGAGCAATTTCTGAGTATAGAGCTAGGAGTAACCCCTAAGTGCTGCCGGGTGTGACCCAAAAATCAAATAATAATAATAATAATAATAATAATAATAATAATAATAATAATAATACAGAATTCTAGCCTTTGAATATATCTCTTTGGCCTCATCTTTCCCACATATGTTGTATTTCCTTGTGTTAATTAGGACAGTTGAAGATTATAATGCAAATTTCTAATGCGATTTCTTATGTGGAGTAAAAATAGAATTTAGGAATTGGAACTCTTAAAGCAAACATTCATTTTTTTTTTCTGATTTTTCATCTTTACACTAAGTTAATATTTTTTTAAGACTACGCTTATGGACTAAAACAAAGTACAGTGGTTAGGGAATTTGCCTTGTACCAGGCCTAACTAGGTTCAGTATCAGGCATCCCATATGCTCCCCTGAGCACTTCCAGGAATAATCCCTGAGCACATAGTCATGAGTAAGTCCTGAGGTCAACCTGCTGTAGCTCTAAAACAAAAGCCAATCCAAACAAAACAAGTTTAGGTTTGGGTCAGAGGGATAACTCAGTGGATTTTGAAGCACAAGCTTTTTATGCTGGAGACCAGGGTTTAATCAACTAATACCATGAGTTTCCCTGAGCACAAACATAGAAATACCTCAAAGCACAATCCCCGATTATCATTATTTGTGGCCCAGAAACAAAAACATAACCAAAAAAAGCATGAAAAACTCTAAATATAAAGACAAAATAAAATGAACAAGTTAGCAAAACATTGCATTGATACTGAACAAATTATCAGAGGTAATAATAGAGGAAACCATGTATTGTAGAGGTCAGTATATTTCTATTCATTTTCCAGGTCTAAAGAAATAACTTTAGGCAAATTATAAAAGCTTGAGAATGTTTTCTCTTATTTTTCCAGGTCATGTGATAAAAGGTCCCTAAAATCCAATATAACTTCATTTCTTTCAATTCAGTTCTGCTCTTTTTAATCATTCATTTTCAAATGTGAAATATAATAAATAAAAAGAAATCTATCTGGCATAAAATAATGTTTACTGACAAGAATAAATATATATTGCATATATATTTACAATATCAACAGTTGGGCCTAGAACTAATTTGCTACTTTCAAATATCCTCTCCAGTAATGAGATTAGACATGAATAGATCAATTTTTATTTCTTTTTATGAAAAGACAAGTATTAAATGGAAATTCACACTGATATTACATTTCCTTTCATTCAGTGTGATAGAAAAGTTCTATTTGTAAAACTTCTAATAAATTTTCACAGGATGATTATATGTCTGACTTTTCTAATACTACTATCTGAAACATTTGTATGGACCAGTCTTAGCAGTGCCAGCATTGTAATATTCACACAGCACAATGATGCACATAAAATATACATTGAAGAGGATATTTAATCCATACCAATTTCTATGTGAAAGAGTTTCCATTAAAGTTGTCTTTCTATTCTTTTGTGCCACTTACCTCTCTGAAGTAAGTGGTTTTGTTCCTTGGCTGTTGTTTTGCAAGAAACATTCTCACCTGTTACACTGCTTCTCGGTCTGGTTTATCAGCCTGACTTCTGTGCTGATTCCCAATAGTTTTCATTCCTGTGGAGGAGACCTCAAATCACCAACTCTGTGCAGAATAAATTAGTCTGTCTTCTCTTTTAGAGATAGAGAGCCCATTTCTCCACAAATTTAAGCATAGTTTATAGTGACTTACCATCTTGATTTTGTTTAATATTCAATATACATACAGTGAAGTAGATTTTTTTTATTTTAATTAAAGTGGATTACAAATCTTTCACAGTCATATTTTAGATACATAGTGATATGGAATCAGGGGCGTTCCCACCACCAATGTTGTCCTCCCTCCTAACCTGTTCCCAGAATGCATCCCATATCCCCTTCTTTTACCCCCCAACAGTGAAGTAGATTTTAATTTTACTTGTGAGAAACTAAGTGTCAGATTAGATCAGGTAACATTATTAGAAAAGTGTAGTACTTATACTAATCCTTCCAGACATATTCAAGAGAGTCAAGTCTATCATACCCTGAAGCCAATTTCTGGGAGAAAACTGAGATTTAAATCAAGATGTGACTGATAAAGGATAAAATCAACTTTATACTAAGAGATAAATTGGAACATATGGATTTGCTAGTATCAAATCTCAGATTAGTCAGTCAAATGTCACTGCTCAGGGACAGACACTCTCCCCATTCAACAAAATTTTCTTCTCCATCCTCCAGCAATAATTCAGTCTATTAACTACTCTTAGAGTGAAAAAATAATAAAACTTGTTTTTTGAAAGTATCTCCCTCTAAAAGAATCTTAGAGAGGCTACAAACAATCTAGATTTAGTCTATCTCAATAGCTCATTCAGATTCACTTTGCTTTCAATGGGGAGAAGTGAGCGAATGATCTGAGAGAAGCAACATAGGTAAACACCCATAAGTCATAGTTTAACTCTACACCCACAACAAATGGATCCTCAGAAGTGAGGGCTAAGCAATTAGCCCTAAATTCCCCAGTTCAATTTTTCTCTGAATTCATTTAATTCAAAATTAATATCATATCTTGCTCTTTCAGGAGGTACAAAATAAGTTGTCAAAACAATTTTGCTTTTGTGTGTTTGTTCTCTAACTTCTATCACCTACTTTTTGTATTGTTTTAGGAGCCTTGGGTTACTTTAAAATTGATCACTGGGGAAAAGCCCTACTGGTGGGACAGCACAGTGGTTTCCTTCACCATTCCCACTGGGGAGCATGCTGAGGGTGGTTTCAGTGAGAGAATTCCAGATGTGTGTGTGTGTGTGTGTGTGTCTGAGAGAGAAGACAGAGAGAGATAGAGATATAGAGAGAGATACCATTGGAATGTTCTTATGTCGATATATACTTTTATTAAGTAATTAAACTAAGACAAGTATCAATACAGAGTTTAAACTTCTCTGTTCTGTTTCCAATTCTAAACAATATCCATCTATATTTTCCAACAGCATGCCAGTATCTTTTCAATGAGGGTTTATTAAAAAAGTAATTAGAAGGCATAAAAGTAAGTAAGGATATGCCAATATAGAAATACCTCAAACCTGAATATTAAGACCCCTCACTATTATAAAAGTCCCAGAGCAAGACTGAAGTTCAAAGATTAAATTCTCTTTCAAGTTAAAGTCAAAATATGTTAAAGTCCAAATTAATTAAAGTCCAACATTAAATTATTTCCCCCTATAGAACTGAATGTTTGAAGTTTAAACTTTATAAGTTGCAATTAAGACATAAACTATACCCAAAATTTATTATTCAGCTTGATCTAAGCAGAAGGATTCTGGATGCCAAAGGAGAATTGGATTTTTCTGAGCAGCTATTTCTATGAATAGGTATGGTTGTTTAATGAGACCATGAGCTTTATAATGCTAGATGTCTGATAAACTTCAATTTAAACAATTCAAAGTATTCATACTAAGAAATTAGAGATTTTATAGCATTGACTGTATACCACAACATTAAGAAAACAAGCTTATTCTCTTGTCCCTAGATGCATGGTCTCATGCAGAATTATATTGCTAGAAGTGAGTATTAAGCAAAGACCATGGCAGAAATCCTGTTTGCTCACAGATGAATGGAAAGATGTAGATCAGTTGTTTGCCATCTACTACCATGAATTTAAATTACATTAAAATTTTCCATCAAGAGACCATTTATAAAACCTACAAAATGTGCCTTATTTCTCAGACATTAACATAAGAATAAGCATGGACCTTGAACGAAGTTAAAAAATTTACATTTTTTATAAATCAAACTTCTGGGCATGACTAAAGTGTCTTTCTGTCCATTTAATATACCAAACCCTTTTAATTTCTACTAGCACTCAGTTTAAATTCTATTTAGTACCACAACAATTTTCTTCTTGTGAGCAAATGTTAGTTATTGGGCCACTATTATGGATGGCTCTTTTATCCTCTTATTTAAAGTCATATTTGGTGCCTCTGAATCATTTCCCTGTGAAAGTTTTTCATTTTAATTCTAATTAACTAGTCTAGACTTAAAATGAGTTGTGAAAAGCCACATAAATCCAAAGCTAATCTCAACATATTTCCTCTTTTGGGCTCTGCAGACAATTTAAAATCTCCAAAAAAAGATAATTTTTAATCCTAAACAGCTCTTCAACAAGATTTTATGCCAGAAACTCACTGATACTCTCTTTAATGCTATAGGAAGTCAGTTTACTATAAAGTAACTATGCTATATAAAGTAACAACTATTGTTTTACTGTAGAGCAGGGGTCTCAAACTCGCGGCCCTCCGTACAACAGTTTGTGGCCATGCCCTAGAGGAATCATTTTTTGTTTCGTTTCGTTTTAGTTGTTTGGGTCACACACCCCAATGTTCAAGGCTTACTACTGACTTCGCACTCAAGGATCACCGTGACTTTGCCTCCTGCGTCCCCCCCCTGTAAATTGAGTTTGAGACCCCTGCGAGTAGAGTAACAAATAATCACTCCCTCCGGAAATACCTACAAGACTTCTAAGACTTGTTAGAGTTAAATATGGTAACAATCACAACTATTTTGGGTATTTTGTGGTGTGTTGGGGCCACCTGCCATTGACCTCTCAGAGGACTTCTGTTATTAGGCTCCCATCAGATGAAATGCTTCTTCCAAAGCCTCTCTACAAGAATGTTTGGTTTTACCTTTTATCATTTTGTCCTATTTTTTGACTTTTTGACCCTTGTCAAGAATCTTTAGCAGTGAGGTATTCCTTTAGCTTTAAAGAATATATCTTTAGGTATCTTTTCTATAATTGGTTTTGAGAAAAGTTTAAAAATAAAACCAAGGGATGAAGATGAAGTAAAAAAATATCAGTTTTATTTTTCTAAGTGCCAACTCAAAGTACATGAACCTTCTAATATTGCATCTCAGAGTTAAAACTAGCTGCTTCATTATAGATAGCACAGAACTAGTGGACTTTACAAGGTTCTAAAGAAACTTGTCCCAGCTCTCAAGAACAAGGCCAGACTTAAACTGAAAATATATAATATGTTCTATACAAATTTAGAAACCCTGTTAATTCTTTCTCTGTCATGAGAGAAGAGTGAGGAAAGTAACTCAGATAATAATGGTGATGAAAATTATGTACCCCCAAAAAACATTTTAGGTAAAAATCTAACTTTCCTTTTCCATCTCATTCTTAACAAGTCAAAATATAAAACTCTTAATCTTTTTATTGATATTACTCAAGGCTTTGACTGTGCCATTATAAATTGTATACTTAGATGTTTTAGTCCTTTTAAATAAAATATTTCCCTATCCTATTTAATGTCTTATCATGGTGTGTATAGACATCTATATATAAGTATGTAATTATAAATGTATGCACATGTACAGTACAAAACTTCTACAATTCTGGCAATGCTCTGTCATTAAATTTAGGTAAGGCAATTAAAGTGAAGGTCAGAAACTGAAGCAATAGTACAACATGCACTTGACTGGCACATGCATCCATGTGGGATCAATCCCAAGCACTTAATATGATCCTGAATACTGAAGAAGTGATCCCTCGAGAAGAGTCAGAAGTAAGCTCTAAGCACAGCTGAGTGTGGCAAAAAAAAAACCCACCAAATAATTAAATATAAAATGATCAAAGTAAACAAAAAAATGAACAGGTCTATTGCAAAGTGCTTTTACTTTGACCCCAGAATGCCAAGATATTTATATAGCCTGGAAAAACCTCTGGCGTATCAATATGCTCCCCTGTGACTCTGTAATTAGAATAGAAAAGAAGCTCAACAAGAGGTCATGCACATGAAAGGCTCAGACATATAATTAAGATATAGTACTTATTAATTCTCCCACTCCTTTCTTCCTAAAGAGACACATTGTCGATATTTTGAGAATAGAAACAAAATAGTGAAACTTTAGTCTTCATGCTGAAAGATATTATTTATTTAAATGCTTGATTATCAAGCTTGGCAGAGCATAATAATTATAGTTGTAGCTGGAACAAGCCATTTTCAACCTCACTTCTTATTTTAACAGAAATAAATCATGAGAAATTATTCAGAATGAAGAAAGCAATCTTTATTTTATTATTCCTGTTGATTCTTATTTGAGCCATCAAATTTCTCTTAATGTTGGAAATCTGTTGTTTGCAAAAGAAAAGAACCATTGCTAGAATTTTAAACAGCGGGAAATAAAATTTTAGAATTGGAATGAAAATAACGCTAATGGAATAAATGGGGTATTATTTATTAAAATTGTTCCTTAGGGATTTATATGAAATTACTTTACTAGCCTCAACAGAATAACAACATGTTACAAGATTCAAGAAGAGATACTATTTTGTGAATCAATAGGAATACTTGAGACACGGTCTAAATTAAAAAGTGTATTAAAAATTAATGCAGGTCAATTTCTGACATACTTAAATAGGTATGATTATATATGGTGATAAGTGTTTCAGAATGAATCGAATTTATCTTTCACTTTTAGTAGTTTAAAGGAGGGGTCAATGTGATGAACCCTGGGATGTACTGCCCAGTCTCCCTTGCAGAAAAACAAAGTACTAATTTTCAGAGATTCATACAGTGAAATTAGAATACAGCATTTCTTGTCAAGAGTTTGATTATGGGAATTAGACAAAAAAAATAACCTCAGATAAATTTGCATCATCTTTCCAGAGGAATCTAATGGGGATCTCTGTGGGAATGTAAAGACTATGACCCCATTTCTCAAGCAAAGGCAGTTTCAAGGGCCAACCCAGCTACAGAACTTCAAGGACTCAATTGGGAATTTGGTTTGAATCAAATAATAGGTAAGTTCATACTTTGTTAGAACCTGTTCTATATATTAAGGTCTTCACCAGTATATATTTCTGGAGAACATTGCAATAGGTTGTAAATACAAAGGTATATTCTTTATTTTCTTAGATTAAGTAGCTTTATGTCTTTATTTTCTAAATGTATTACAATTTTTATTTAGGCACTGAGATTTTTTACGCTGTTAATAGTATAGTTTCAGGCATGCAGTATTCCAACACAACACCCACCACCAGAGTGCTAGCATCCTTCCAGCACTAGTCCCACCTCCTTTTCAATTCTTCCCACCTCCACCTCCTTCTCAAATTCTGTTTCTTAGAGCTTATTTGGCACGCATTATTATTTTAGTTTTCATTTCCCCGATAAGTGATGAAGAGTGCTTGTAATATATCGACATCTTCTTTGAAGTATTGTCGAGTCCAGTTTTTCTCTCCACTTTTGATGGGATATTTTTGGTGTTAATTTTTATGAGTTCTATGAAAATTTTATTTGCTTTTTATTAGATATATGGTGAGCAATCATTTCTTTCTTCCAGTCACTAGGGTATCTTCCAGCTGTTGTTTATTTTTTCATGCAGCGACCTTTTAATTTAATATAATTATATTTGATTATTTTTGCTTATGTTCTCAAAAGATACCTAAAATAAATGAGAATGAAGACACTGATTGAGCTTATGAAACCCAGAAAAAACTGTTATAAGAGAGTTCATAGAAATGTAACTGTTCATCAATAAATAAACTCAAATAAATAACTCAACTATATGTCATATGTTTCTGGAAAAAGATCAACACAGGGAACTCAAAATAAGCAGAAAAGATGAAATAATAAAACTTAGATTACAAATCAATGAAATAGAAAATTTGAAAATATGAACAAAACAGCTTTTTTTAAAAGAACAAACAAGATCAGCAAACCTTTAGCTAGTCTCACAAGTAAACAAAGAGAAAATTCTTTTAAAGCAGATGAGAAATAAAAGGAAAGAAGATATAGCAGATGCCACAAAAATATTCTAAAGAATGTCTAAGTTTACTGTAGAGTTCTTCATGCTATGAAATTAGAGAAATGGATAAATAACTGGAATAAAATAACCTTTCAGGACTTAGTGATAATAAAGCATAATAAGCAAACTATCTAATAACTAACACAGAAATTAAAACACAGAAGTTTCACCCCAAATAAAAGCCTAACCGCAGTGGGTTTACCACTGAGTTTCTACAAATCTTCAGAGAAATCATACTAATGAATCTTGGGTTTTTTCTTTAAGAATGTGGTACTACTTCATACTGTGTGGTTTGAAGGCTGTAATATGTTTTTTCAATTGATGCAATTTCGTTTGGTTTCACTGTTTTTTTTTTTAAATTAAATTGTTTCCATTGAAAGTACTCAGATAATTTTCATTATTTATATCTAAATTCACCAGACAAAGAAAAAGCTATGGAGAGAGAAAACAGATGTGATTTTCAAATGTTAAGGTGATGGGGGTAATTGAATACCAAATTGTACAATAAGATTGGTGAATAATATAGTATAAGGGTATTGTATTAATAAATGTTTCAAATATTCGGTGCAAATATTTTACATGCTCTACTAGAGGTACCAGCAAAATAACTATATTCATAAATATTTTGTGATTCATAACAAAGTGAAAAAAATAAAGAGAATACCTTTTAGATGTGGCAGATTTACAATAACTCTTTGTTGTTTTTGAGGGCCACAGCACCATCAGGTGCTAAGAAAATTACTTCTAGTTCTGCATTTAGGGATAACTTCTAGCAGTTCTTGGGGGACTTTATGGGGTTCTGAAAATGATAACAGAGTCAAATACATGCAATTTAAGTGTCATGACTGCTGCATTCTCTCTAACTCTGGCAATAACTTTATTTGAAAATATATTGCCATATAGATGTAACTTTGGATAGCTTATGTAGTTACTTTTAGATATAGCTAAATGTGGGCTCCATAATCATACAGAATTTTTACATTTATTTTATTTAAATAATAAATAGCACATAATTGACATAGTTGATCATAATACATTTGTTTCCAGAGAAAGGGGAGAGAAATTATTTTAAAAAATAAATAAAAGTAAGAAAGAAAGAAAAAGGGTAAAGCAACAAGAAAATTTGTGAAAATTATTGGATCTCCAATGAGGTCATTAAGTCATTGTGAGAGCTTTCATGGCTCTTGTTGCTAGTTGACCATTCTGTTACTTCATTTCTTTCTAAAGATTAGGTAGTTTTAGAGAATCTTTGACATCTAAATTCTTGTATTTTTGTGGGATAGCAATATTAAAGAAAAATGGAGTTGTATGAGTCCAATGCAGCCTAGTGGTTCAGGAATTCCAAGCACTGGCTGATACTCTGTATATTTGTGGAGCTTGTTTTCAGTTGCCAAAGCTTCCAGCAGTAAGAAAAGGTGGAAGTTGGGTGCTCACACTCCAAAAACTTTTTGGTGCTACATCCAAAGTACCAGTATAATTGGAATTTGGTCAGATTGGCATCTCTGCAGAGTGTTAGTAGAGAAATGGTGAAGAAGGGTCATTGACAACACTGTGATTGTGGGTGATAAATGCGGCTGATGCAGCTTTAGCAGAGAAAGTACTTGGCTCACTCTCTCTTCCCAAGATTACCAGCTTTCAGCTGTGTGACTTGAATACCCACACATATTTTTACAGCTTAGTTCACATCTCTTTTGAGAACAGAATGAGTCTATAAAACTGGTCAGTAGCACCTGGCCAGGTGACGTCATTCGCCAGAATCTTCTTAATCTCTTCAAACTTCAGAGATTTTCTTTGGAATCTGGGAATTTAATTGAAAATTTTACACAGGTTTTTGAAATTTAAGTGGGTTCATACATCAAAAGTATCCGGGACATATTGGTTGTTTGTTTAATACAGCCTACCTTCATTTGCTACCGTATCTTAGAGTTTCTACTAATCTCCAAAGAAGCATAAAGTTTACATGTAAATATTCTTTGGTCAAAAACCACAGGGAGAAATTAGGAAGTTTAATCAGTAAGCATATATGAACACACATAAACAGATGCCCCATTTATAGAGGCAAAGGCTGCTGCCTTCAAATGCTTGTTATAAAATATGACAATAATCAGTAAGACTAATTTTGGTGCTGATGTGATTTGAAGTGCTTCTACTCACATTCTACCTAGGGAAAGTAATATATTCATAGACAGTAGTGATGGGGAAAAATCCCTATTGCTGATCTTATATTAGTTTTTCTGCCTATGGGAATATGATTAATTTCAAAGTGTAGCAAAGAGAATAGGCTACTAAGAGAACCTCAAATTTAATTTCGTAATTAGTTAATGTTTTAGCTCTTAGGATTTCATTTTCTTCAAGTCATTATCCAAAAATGTTTTATATGATATTGTCTGAAATATTTTAATTTAGGAAATAGAAACAATAAAATTACCACATATTACCCAAATTCACATGATAACCAAGTTAAATTTATGGCATTTAATATAACATCCATATTATTCCAAGAGGATATACTATATTTATTATTCTTTGTCTCATGCATGGCATATATAGATCCATAGTTATTTGAGAGGCATGGAGTGAATCATGTATTTCAATATTGTTCAAAAATACTAGGAGTTGTATCTGATATCAATTTGCATCTGAAATGTTTGAATGACACAGGCTGAGTTAAACACAGCAAGTGCAATTAATAGAATATTTTGCATACATATGTAATAAATGTATACATTCATAAAAATGTGTGCTCTAGCTATGCAAATAGCTTTGTATGATATAATGAGAAACCAACTTTTACTTTGTAGCTGTGTGGTGTTGGCCACTTTCCTCAACCTCTATATGGCTCTATTCTCCTACTTTGAATAAAGGGCATGATAATAGTAGTCTCTAATCTCCTAAAAATAGTAAAAGGGTTTAGTATATGAGAGAAAAATTAGGATTGTTTACAATAAATTGAAATATAACAAGTAAATGGATAATGGAAGTGAGCATATGAAGTCTACAGAGTTCTTAAAAGTATTCCAATTGAGGAGCTGAAGAGATAGCACAGCAGTAGGGCATTTGCCTTGCATGCGGCTGACCCGGGATGAACCTGGGTTTGATTCCCAGCATTCCACATGGTCCCCCGAGCCTGCCAGAGGCAATTTCTGAGCTCAGAGCCAAGAGTAACCCCTTAGTACCCTTGGTGTGGCCCCCAAACAAATAAACACAGTATTCCAATTGATTATAATCCTTTAGAAGTTCCCCTGAGAACATTTGTGAGCTATCCTCAACACAGAGCTGAGAGTATCCTACTGTTGTATGTGGTTCAAAATTACTGTACTCAAAATTACTGGGACCATACATTGAACATCTGGCATAAAGGACAAAAAATTTCAGAGAGACTCCAAACTTGCTAAGCAATGAAGAAAAAGAGAAGGAAGGAAGGAAGGAAGGAAGGAAGGAAGGAAGGAAGGAAGGAAGGAAGGAAGAAAGAAAGAAAGAAAGAAAGAAAGAAAGAAAGAAAGAAAGAAAGAAAGAGAGAGAGAGAGAAAGAAAGAGAGAGAGAGAAAGAAAGAAAGAAGAAAGAAAGAAAGAAAGAAAGAAAGAAAGAAAGAAAGAAAGAAAGAAAGAAAGAAAGAAAGAAAGGAAGAAAGAAAGAAAGAAAGGAAGAAAAAAAGAAAGAAAGAAAGAAAGGAAGGAAGGAAGGAAGGAAGGAAGGAAGGAAGAAGTAAAGAAAGAAAGAAAAAAGAAAGGGAGAAAGAAAGAAAGGAAAGAAGGAAGGAAGGAAAGAAAGTAAGAGAAAGAAAGGAAGGAAGGAAGGAGGGAAGGAAGGAAGGGAAGAAGGAAGGAAAGAAAGAAACGAAGAAAGAATGAAAGAAAGAAGAATGAAAGAAGAAAAATGAAGAAAAAGAAAAGAAAAGAAAAGAAAGAAAGGAAGGAAGGAAGGAGAAAGGAAGAATAGTAGGAAAGAAGGAAAGGAACCAAGGAATAAAGGAAAAGGAAAAACTGCTTTTAGTTTTCACTTCCATATAGAAATAAAGATTTCTCTCAAAAATACTAAATGCTAAAGTCTTCTAATTATTTGAGGGGATTTAGTTGTTTCTCTTCTCTCTCTTCTTTGTTTTCCCCCACTTCCCCTTCTTTTTTCTTCATTTAAGTTATCTTCTTTCTTGTGATCTTCTTTTTTATTATTATTTTTATTTTTTTTTAATTTTCTTTCATTCTTATGGTCATTATATGATGGTGGTCGTTTTTAGAAGCTTGGTGCTTTTTCGTAGTTGCTATTTTGTTTGTTTTTTGTTTTGTTTTTATTTTTTTCCTTTCTTCTTTTAAGTTGATATTTATAATCTATTGACAGAATCCTCCCAGTTTTGATTTTCTTTCTTTTTTTTTTTCCCCAACAGAACCACATAACTTGAATCAACTTGTTCTGCCTCATGAATTGGGGGGGGGGTGGGGAATGGAGGGTAACAGGACCAAAAAGTTGTATGAACATTGAGCAAAAATACAAAATAATCAGACTCAAACACCAAACCAAAAATCAACAACAGAATCGATACCCAATCTACAACAAGCTATACACAGAGGGCAGCAGTTAAAGGAGAAGCCTGGGGGCAAATGAGATAGCTATGGGATGCATGCTGGGAACAGGGGTGGAGGGAAGATAATACTGGTGGCAATACTGAATGCCCCTGATTCATTGTCACTATGTACCTTAAATATTACTGTGAAAGACTCGTAATTCACTTAGGTCACAATAAAAATTATTAGAAAAAAACAAGAGTTACACCTGGAAAAATGCTTAGTGCTTACTCCTTGCTCTCTGCTTAGTGATCACTTCTGGTAGGGTTTGGAGGACCCATTTGGGTGCAAGGTACCCAAGTCACTCATGCACTACTCACTGTACTATCATCCTGGCCCTTTGAATTCAGTTGCTTTTCTCTTGGCGTCTTCAACAACCATTTCTTTGACTCACTCTAAAAGAGTTTCTAAACAGAAAACAGTCTGCATTCCCTAGACTGAAAAAAACGTGCCTTTATCTCACGTTGCTAAATTTGTTGTAAAGACTTCTATATTAATGAAGACAAAGCAATAAGGATCATGTGGCATTGTAGAGCATATTAATCCAATTTGATCTAGAAGACTTCTCAAGCCGCTTAGTGAGGATATAAAAATAAGGCCTGATGGTCGCACAGTGGTAGGGCATTTCCCTTGCACGTGGCTGACCTAGGACGGACCTTAGTTAGTCCTATATGGTTCCCCAAATCAGGGACAATTTCTGAGAGCATAACTAGGAGTAACCCCTGAGTGTCACCGGATGTGGCCCCCAAAATCCAAACAAAGAAACAAACAAAATATGAGGCACGAAATAATACAAGGAAAATTAGAAAGAGGAACTCAGATGGAGAGAATTGGAGAAGACTAAGAAGAAAATTAACTCACTTGATATGGAAAGAGATGAGATTCCAGGGTAAGAAGAAACACTGAAAAACATTTAAAAAAATCTGCAAATATAAATTGCAAGGCACAAATGGATTTTTAAAGCAAAATTAGAACATTAATTTACAATGTATGTATGAATGTGATGTAATTTACATTTCACAAATATCTTTGGGAAATCATTAAATAATTTAAATAGTACGAGAGTAACATGATTAGACTATACTCATCATATGCTTGCAAAGACTTTTCTATTCATATTTAAACTTCATTCTCTTTCTCCTATGTTATTTTTAACTTGAGATAATAGTTGGTTTTACAAGACTGTATTTTGTGGGATTTTACACATTTCCAAATACAATACTACATTGTTACTACATTATACCTATCACCTAATTACCAATACTACCACCCAGGTTTCTCTCTAGTAATCTCAATTGTGAAGTTGGTATACAAGATAGCTATTGTTTGCCATTGCCTCTTTCCTTTCTTTTACTTTTCTACCTGAGTGAGATCATTTGATATTTTATCCCTTCCATGACTAATTTCACTTAGCAAATGCATTATCTTTGTGAAGCCTTCCATTATTCCTAAGACAAACAATAAATTCTTCCTGTTTTCCCAACATTCTGAAGATCTATTTTCACTGAGCATTGATTGTTTCTGGCACCATTTGGAACACTTTACCACAAATTGATTAAAATATTTAATTGCTCTATCCTCAAGAAATAGGCTTTTGTGTCAGTTCACATAGTCAAAGGGACTAGAAGTGGAAAATATTAGGACTCCTGGAAGTCTTTCTGGCGACAGAACATCATTTTGTAACAATATCAACTTTGTTTTTATTAGTTATGATGGATCACTTAAATATTTAGTGAGTGGTAGTATAAAGCTTATCTAGGGCTAAGTTTAGGAAGGTTTTTATGAAGCAACATCAAAGAAATAATCATCTCATATCTGTTGCTGTTAAATGAGTAAATTTTATTTTAAGAAGATAAATGAACTTTGTTATTCTTATTCTAATCATGGTATTAAACACATGAATGGATTTTTGCTCACTATTATTCACAAATGAAATACACCTTTCTATCACAAATAAATAGTGGTACATTGCTTATTATTTTGGAGTTTATTTACTTCTAAATTTTATCTGAAATACTTTTGATTTTCCTGTGAGAAAATATTTGAGAATTCTGCTTGGTATTTGAAATCTGTAGTCAAGGCTTTATTGTGTACAATATATGCTCAGAAAAACCCACACCTGATTATGCCAAATCAGGTTAAGAGCTGTTTCTCATTTCACTTAGATGTGGCATTTTTATTAGGTCTCAGGTTACTTCTTTTACCATAGAAATTTTCTATATTAATTAAACTAATGAGTCCATAACTTAATCATTCCCTTAAACAGTTTAGTTAAACAGAGAAAATGCATTAAATTGTTAGTGAATTTTCATGTTTTAAATGTGTAATCAGTTATCAATCTCATTTCATCTTTTTATAAATATTTGTAAACAAAACTGAAAAAATTGTTCCTTGCCAAATAAAAGTTTTCTCTACAGAATCATTTTTATGTTGTTTCTATTTTTATTTTTTAAATAATATCTCTATTTAAGCACCATGATTACAAACATGTTTGTAGTTGGGTTTCAGTCATATAAAATAAAACCATTCACCAGTGCAACCTTCCCACCACCAATGCCCTCCATCTACCTCCTCCCCTACCCACCTGTATTCGAGACAGGCATTATCATCTCTAACACACTATGATATGACATGTCATGATAGTTGTTAATGTACTCACCACTCTATGGTAAGCTTCATACCGTGGGCCCATCCTTACAGCCCTCATTTCTATTGTCTCTGAGTATTATTACAATAATTATTTTATTTTCTTAAATCTCACAAATAAGTGAGATTATTCTGTATCTATCTCTCCCCCTCTGATTTATTTCACTCAGATAATAGTTTCCATCAATGTATAGTCAAATTTCATGACTTCATTTTTCCTGATAGCTGCATAGTATTTCGTTCTTTGGCCACTTATCTGTTGTCAGACATCTGAGTTGTTTCCAGATTCTAGGTATTACAAATAGTGCTGCAATGAATATAGGTGTGAGGAATGCATTTTTGTATTGAGTTTTTGTGTTCCTAGGGTATACCCCTAGGTGTAGTATAGCTGGATCATATGGGAGCTCAATTTCCAGTTTTTTGGAAGAATCTCCATATTGTTTTCCATAAGGGTTGGACTAGACAGCATTCCAACCAGCAGTGAAAGAGAGTTCCTTTCTCCCCACATCCCTGCCAGCACTAATTGTTCTTGTTCTTTGTGATGTGTGCCAGTCTCTGTGGTGTCAGATGCTACCTCATTGTTGTTTTGATTTGCTTCTCTCTAATGTTAAATCTATTTTAGTTTTGATCATAAAATGCAGAAATAGTGATCTGTATGCATTATTTTTTTTAAATTTTTCTTTCTCTTTTATTCTTGAAGGACGGGAAACAAGCAGAGAAACAGTAACTGTAGATCTTGACCATTGATATAGTAGAAGTCAGGTCTGAAGGCTGCTGGGACCCAGCCAGATCTTCCCAGAGACATTAGTACTGCACTCCATAAGTGTCTTTGTTCTCATTTGACTCCAGATGTATTTTTACTTCAATTTAATTTTTCCATTTTTCAAATGTTTTTTGGAAGCTTAATATTTAGTTTTCACAAATTCATTTTTTCATATTTCTTCTTTTACATGACTTTTAGTTACATGTATTAGCTTTTGTACCTTTAGCCTCCTCATTTTAGTTTTTATATCATTATGATTTGAAAAAGATGATTAAAATGAGTTTAGCTTCCTTGAATATACTTGCACTTTAGTAAAATATGGTCTCTCCTTGAGAAAGTTTCATGTGCATCTTAAAGGGTTATATGTTTTGCTGTTCAGGGATGTGATGCATTCTATTATACATTATGGTACAATGTGTTATTTAACACTGCTGTATCCCTGTTGATTTTCTGTCTAGATAATGACCTGTCAACTAGTTTGAGTAATTCCTGAGAAAAAATAAAAGCAAATAAAATTAGCTAACCTTTGCATTTATTTATTTCAAATAAATTGCAATGCTTCAAAGAAAATATAATTATGTTATATATTTTTCCTAGTGTTTGAAATAGTGAACTTGGATGAACAGGTCAGTTAACAGGCACTGGAGGTATGCCGGGTTTTTTTGAACCATATCATATTAAGTATTTATCAAGTGCTATATTTCACAAAGATAAGAGCACGTGTGTGTGTGTGTGTGTGTGTGTGTGCGCACATGCACGTGCATTTGTATGTGTGTGTCTGTGTGTGTTTGAGAGGCTAAACTCTCAGTATTTATGAGGGTGTTTTTTAAAAATGCAAAGTATCACAGTTTCTTTAGCCATTCGTGGCTAAAAAACTGTGGTACATATACAAATGGAATATTATGCAGCCATCAGGAGAGATAAAGTCATGAAATTTTCCTATACATGGATGTACATGGAATCTATCATGCTGAGTGAAATAAGTCAGAGGGAAAGAGAGAGACACAGAATAGTCTCACTCATCTATAGTTTTAAGAAAAATAAAAGTTATTTTTGCAACAATCCTCAGAGACAATGAGAGGAGGGCTGGAACTTCGAGCTCACTTCATGAAGCTCACCACAAAGAGAACTACCATAATCATGTGAATGAATGAGGGAACTGGAAAGCCTGTCTGGAGTACAGGTGGGGTGGGGTGGGATGGAGGGAGATTTGGGACATTGGTGGTGGGAATGTTGCACTGGTGAAGGGGGTGTTCTTTACATGACTGAAACTAATCACAATCATATGTGTAATCAAGATGTTTAAATAAAGAAAAAAATAAAAAAGAATTATACATAGTAAAGAAATACACCTAAAAATAAACAAAGGAAATATACTTATGTGTTTTAACTTTTTTGAAATAGTCTGCGGATGGGGAGATAAAATTCAGAGCACAGCTTCAGCCAGTGACATGCTCTTGTGCTATCTGAAAACCAGCTTGCAGCAGTCACATATCAGGAAATATCCTCGAGCTGAGGGTCTCTCAAAAGCCAAATCAAGTAGAGAGCTACCATAGAAAAAATAAAAATGCAAAGTAGAGAAGTATGTCTGCCAATAATAGCATAAGTCATATTTAATCATATGATTTATGGGTATATTAGTGGCCCAATGCCAAACAAGATTCATTCTATCACTTTTTGATAACTTTTGTTCTATTATTTAGCCATTTATTTCTTCTTAAAGACTTCACTTAATATGGACTTATATATATATATACATATATAATACATATGACATTAAGAAACTTGGAGAATTTTTGTCAGTGAAAATGTTAGGCTTGAACTTAAATGAACTATGCCTAATATATTTCCATTCATTTTCCCATTATAATTTATATATAGTTATATAATTCTCATTATAATCTAATTTCCTAATCTCCCAATTTTGTTCTGCTTGATAATTTTGGTACACTCTCCCACATTTTTAAAACTTATCACTATGTTTTTATAGTTACATCTAAGAACTTATGCAATAATCACATTTTTTTTAATCTTTTATGTGATGATCAGGTCAATTAGAGAAATATCACATAAACTGGCTAGAATAAATAATAAAAATCTTTATAAATCAAAAGTAAATTGTAAAACATAAAGAAGTTCATTGTCAAAATTTTTATTTCTCTCAAGTGATATTTATCAGTCAATGTATTTCTCTTTAAATAGGTTTAATATTTCTAGTATCACAGTACAGACAATGGTAGTAGTCCTAAATCCTGCTGCTAAGAAATCCTTCAAGATGATAGAGACAAATTAAATGTGTTTCTTTTTTTTTCCCCAGCGGCTCTTAAATTTGTTTCTTTTTCTTTTTTTTTTATAATTTATTTAAACACCTTGATTACATACATTATTGTGTTTGGGTTTCAGTCATGTAAAGAACACCACCCATCACCAGTGCAACATTCCCATCACCAATGTCCCAAGTCTCCCTCCTCCCCACCCGACCCCCGTTAAATTTGTTTCTTAATATTAACCTTGATATAGTTCTAACATGTCATTTAATAACTCATATAATGGAAACTACTATTGACAATTGCATAGTATTAACTCAAAATGACAAAGTGTCGATTTGACTCTATTTTAAACTGCACTATTATATAACGTGTATGCATATGTCGTTTAGTATTTGTAAAAAAAAAATGATTAGCATTTGTATGTTGTCACCCGCTCAAAATCAAGTTGAAGAGTACTTCTTATAGCCTGCTTATTTTTCTAATTTTTATTTTGCAAACAATTTGTGTGTTCTCTCACATCATCTGCTATAAAATTATATTGTTTTATTTCTTATTGATAAAATACACACCAATTAGCAATTAAACTCTAATATATAATCTATGTAACATTTTTATTCTCAAAAGTGTTAACATCATTTGGATACTAAACAAATATTCATTTGAGGCTTAATTTAGATATAAGGACAGCTTCCCTAAAAATGCTATCAAAGTGAAGGTGATTCTGTTACTTTTAAAGATTTGTCAGATTCATCATAATCTTGAACAAATATTTCTTCAAATTTTCACTGAAATAAGGACATTTTCATGTTGGAAATAGCAGAAGAGGCTAGCTTGTGCAAATTCTCTAATTTATAGCTTATAAAAGGGATGATTGATGAGGCTATCTATAGTAAGGTACATTCTACTTTTAGCTTAGTTATACCTTTTCAGATAGCTCAAGGACAACTGTATTTTTGGTCTTTAAATTGAAATTTGGCTCCTGTGACTCTATTAACAACAGAATCCCACACTATAGTTTTTTCTTGAAATTTACTTTGCTAATGTTCTCATTTTTCTCCTGTTACATATTCCCGCCATGTTTAGATTTCTTTATATATCAGTAAGCCTACCATTGACAATAAGATAGCAACTCCTGATTAAAACAAATAAATTAAATAAAAGCAATTATTATTTCACATACTAGTAAGAGATTTAATGACCCTCAATGTTCATTGACTTAGATATCCAAATGTGTTAACAAAGGTTTAAGGGTTTTTTTTTTGTCTCTTTTCTACCACTTTTACTTTGATAGAGTTTTATCATATATTGGTAGGAATATGATTTCTTTTCACATGTCATAAAAGAAAATAATAAGAATTACATTTTCTTATATATCATGTATTTATGTATTTCTGGAAAAAATATGAGATTATGATAATTTTCTTGTAAATTATATACATGTAATAACCACATTTATGCTAAATCTGATATTAATATTTATAGGATCATATTTATTTTCCCCATTGCTTTACTAAGATATAATTTAGATATATTTTAAAAATTTACCATGCAGAGCATGTTGATTTGGGATACCTACATTTGCGAAAGTTTCCATCATTGCGTTAGCTAATAATTCATGTCACTTAAATATCTTTTTCTTGTTGTTTGGCATTTAAAGCCTACTCAGTTTTTTTCCAGGTGACTACAAATTGCATATATTTAAGGTCAGTGATATCTCATTGTTTTATCACCAAGATGATAGAAAATTTAATAGAAAAATCTTGTTTTAGAAAAATGTTAATTTACATATGTAATCTACACATATTCATATACTATACATATTTTAACATTTTGCGCTGTTTAATTTATTTACAATAAATATAGCATATAAAACACATATTCATTCAAATAATTATTTGAGGCCAGAGAGGTAGTACTTGAGTCCAGCATTTGTCTTGCATAAATCTGGCCCAGTTCTACATGCAGCACTTTGTGTAATCCTCTACCAATGGTCCTCAAACTATGGCCCACGGGCCACATATTGTATTTATTCCCACTTTGTTTCTTCACTTCTAAATAAGATATATGCAGTGTGCATAGAAATTTGTTCATAATTTTTGTTTTTACTATAATCTGGCCCTCCAACAGTCTGAAGGACAGTGAACTGGCCCCCTATTTAAAAAGTTTGAGGACCATCACAATGTCTTAGAAGAACCTTGAGCACAACGTCAGGAATAAGCTCAGAGTACAGTCATGTAACTCCTAGAAACTCAACTAAAATAAAAAATGTCATAATGTTATCCAAATGAACAGTTGTGGGTTGTTTTCAAAGAGAAATATATCTGTGCTTCTAATGACAAAATTCTGGTTTTTCAAGGTAAGAAAAATATTACCTTATACCCAGGCTCATTTTAGGTATTAATTTAATAAAATCGATAAAATAATGACCTAGAATGGTATTTCAGTGGGTAAAGCAGTTAATGTCCCTTATGCTGTGATCTTTGGTATCCCATATGGTCCCCCAAACAACCATCAGGAATGGTTTCTGAAAGAGAGCCAGGAGTAACTCCTACGCACTGCTGGATGTAGACAAAAATCAAAAATTAAATTGGTAACATAAATGGAAAGTTAGACATTTATAAATCACAATTATGATTATAATATTTACATAATTATCAAGGAAAAGAAATAAAATCCAATAGAAGCAAAGAAGTTTTAGAATGCAATGCTCTTTTCTGGGTCATAGCTATCTGTATGCTGAGAAAGATTGCCACAACAAAATTGTCTTAATAGACCCATCTTCATAATAATTAAAATTTTCTGATAATACAATGATCTAATCAAATGCACACAAATTTTACACTAGCAATAATAAAATCTAAGTATGAAAAAAATTAATTTGCTTTTCTTTCTTTGCTTAGTTAAGTTTTTTGATGTAATGGTAATTGGACTTGGTCACACCCCTGGACAAGTCCTCAGAATTAGACTTGGACATGCGCATTGGACACCTCTTGGATGTGCCCCATAATGGACACATCTGGGAATATATATGGAAAGAGTTTGACAATTTGACAGGGGACCCAGGGTAGAGTCTGGAGCAAAGACTGCCTGTCCACAGGGGGCTTGAGATAAAGCATCAGGAAATGCCTGCTTTGCCTCTATCCCTATTCTAGCTAAAATCCTTGGATTACAGGCCTCCCCTGTCCCCTTCTGGCCAGTAAATTATATCGAACTCTCATTATATAATAACATATTATATAACATATATCATATATACATGCAAATCATACATATACATGCATAAACATATATAGTATAATATATCATACATATATTACATTATCACATATAATATTTATATATAATTTATTAATTTATTTTTACTTATTTATCTTTATTTATATTTATATATAACATAATATATATATATATCTCAGAAACCTGAGCAGTGGCAGACTTTTGACTGCAGGCTGGAAATAAAATATATACTTTCTTTTTTTTTTTTGCTACACCCAGCAGCGCTTAGGGGTAACTCCTGGATCTGTGTTCAGAAATCGCTCCTGGCAGGCTTGGGGGACCATATGGGATGGTGGGAATCAAACCCTGGCTCGTCCCAAGTCAGCAATGTACAAAGCAAACGCTGTGCTATCACACCAAACTCAAAGATACTTAGTTTCTACCTCTTTCTCTCTTCTTTTTTTCTCCAGCTCAGTGGCAGCAGTCCCAGATTTCTACAACTTGTCATCCTTGGGTGGGCACCTCACCTCATCTGGAAGCCAAAGCCAGGTCCACCAGCCCTTGCAACCTTGCAACTAATTGCAGTAATTTGTGGCTGGTGCCTGACTAGGTGAACACAATTGAACCCTGGATTTTCAAGGACTTCAAAAAGAAAAAGATGTAAAAAGTGGAAATGTTGAAAATAGAGAAAAATGAATGAAAGAGAGACATGAGAGAGAAATGAAAAAGAAATGAATAAAAGAAAGAATTCGAGAAAAAGATTTATTAGTGAAAAAGAGATAAAGAGAAAATGTAATGAGCAAAAGTGAAAAAAGACAAAGAAAATGAGCAAAAGATATTTTTATTTTGTTTGGCCACACCCGGTGATGTTCAGGGTTTACTCCTGGTTATGCATTCAGAAATAGCTCCTGGCTTGGGGAATCATGTGGGATGTTGGGGGATCAAACTGTGGTTCGTTCTAGACTAGCATGTGCCGAGGCCTTACCGCTTTCACAACTGCTCCAGCCCCAGCAAAAGAGATTTTTACATAGAGAAAAAAGAAAAAAAGACAAAGCAAAATTTAAATGAGAACATTTTCCCCTTAGATAGATAGAAATAGAAAATGAAAAACTCTGATAACCACACAACTGTCCCATATCAGCAAGAAGCAGCTAGAAAGAATTCATTTCCCCATTATCCAAAAGGATCAAAGTGTTTTACTTTCTTAGACTAGGCATAGGTTTTATAGAATTACTGTTTGTTCCTTATAATATTGTTTTCTTTCTCCTTTACATTTCCTCTTTCAGCTTTGGAGATTTAAATGCATTCACGAGAAAAGATGAATGCAGCTGACAACCACCATCGCAAAACATCACCTGACTAATCTCCACTGACCACTGAGGAAATCTCTCCATATAATTTTTCAAAAAACAATAGAAATGGAAATTTGTTGATGTAATGGTTATTAAACCTGGACACGCCCTCTGGACACACCCATGGAATTAGAACTTGGACATACCCCTTGGGATAACCCCTGTAACAAAGTTTTGGAGGTATAAAAGTGATGGCGCAGCAGTAGGGCATTTGCCTTGCACTAGGCTGACCCAGAATAGACCTTGGTTTGATCCTTGGCATCCCATATGATCCCCAAGCTCTGGAGGGATTTCTGAGCACATAGCCAGGAGTAACCCTTGAGTGGCACCGAGTGTGCCTCCCCCAAAAGAAAAATGTTGACAGTTGAGGGGGGCTTAGAGTAGAGTCCAGAGCAGAGCCTGCTAGTCTGTGGGGGACTTGAGATATAGCATTAGGAAATATTGCCTGCTTTGCCTCAATCTCTGTTCTCTCTCTAAGGGCCTGAAACTACAGGCTTCCCACAGCCCTCTCTGGCCTGTGAATTACCTCTATCTCTCTTTTTCAGAAAACTCTGGGCAGCAGCAGCAGACTTCAGATTGGAATAGAATTGAATATTATGATACTGGCCATTGATGATATGATCAGTTTGTATGTGTTGTATATATACCTAGTGGAATACTTTGTAGCCGTCAACAAAAATGAAGTCAAGAAATTTGCCTATATATGGATGGATATGGAAACTGAGTGAAATGAATTAGAGGGAGAGAGAGACATAGAATAGTCTCACTTACCTGTGGGACTTAAGGAAAATAAAAGACATTATAATAACACTCAGTCAATAGCTATGAGGACCCATGATATCAAGCTTACCACAAAGTGTAGTGAGAGTAGTTAGAGAAATAACTACACTAACTGCTATCATGACAATAATAGTGAGTGAAATAGAATGCCTGTCAGGAAGACAGGCAGGGATGGGGCAGGATAAATATTAGGGTGATTGGTGGTGGGAATTTTGCACTGGTGTAGGTGGTTTATTTTTTCCTGACTAAAACCCAACTGCAAACATGTTTGTACCCAATGTGTTTAAATGAACATATTGTTAGTAAAACAAAACCAAACAATGTTGTACATCAACACAATGGAATACTATGTAGCTTTTAGGAAATATGAAGTCATAAATTTAAATGGATGGATATGGAGATTATTAAGTAGAGTGAAATAGAGGGAGAGGGATAGACATAGAATAATCTCACTCCTGTAAGATAAATAAAAATAAAATATTGTATAATAACAATATCCAGAGACATTAGAAATGATTATCAGGAGGGCCAGCCCATTGTAGGAAGCCTGTCACAAAGAGTGGTGAATGCAGTTAGAGTCGTGACCAGTCCACTTTGATAATGATAGTTGGAATTTATTACTCTAGACAACAATTGGTTGATGAAAGGGTATAAAGTAATATACATGGTAACTCTTTATTACCAAGAATGAAAATCACAGTGTCAAAAGAGAAAAGAGAGAGAAACAGAGAGAAGTGTAGTAAAATGCCTGCCCTAAAGGCAGGTGGGGTGGGAGAGAAACTGGGAACACTGGTAGCAGGAAATGTTCACTGGTGAAGGGTGGTGTACATTCTATGACTGAAACTCAACCATGAACAATTTTAAACCACGTTTCTTAAATAAAGTGATTATATTTTTAAAAAGAGAAATTAATTCTCATCAATATGTGAGTCAGATCAAGTGTTAGCAAATTTATAAAGCAATTTTAAATCTTAAGAGATATATTCAATGACAACCAAAAAATAGTGGAAGACCTTTATATGTTACTTATTACTGAACAAACCAATAAGGCAAAATAATAATAAAGAAACATAAATACTGGATGTTTGTTATAAGAATTGATACTAAGAAGTCTATGAAGGGCCTTTCACACCCCCAAAAAGCCAAATATACATCTTCTCCAATGCATGTAGAACATTTTCCAGGATAGATGAAATTTGGATCATAATTTAAGTTACCACAACACTATGAAAATAACACTTTTAATAAGTATCTATTTTTAGGCACTATTATTTACAATAATGTTCTTCATGTATGCAATGCTCCAATACCACAACCTCCACCGGTGTTCAGCTCCAACCATCACTGTTTCAGTGTCTCCTTCCATTGCATCCCACCAATCATTCCACAATCATCCTTCAAAATCTCATTTCTATACACTAGTTTTCTTATCGTGTTCTTTTTACATCCCACATATGAGAGATATCCTTTGATGTCTCTCCCACTCCTTCAGAGGAATTTACTTCATGATGTACTTTAGTTCCAGTCACATAAAGACTAGTTTCATGATTTCAACATATTTTTTTATAATTTTTATTTTGATCAAAGTAGCTTACATATCTTTCACAGTAATATTTTAGGTACATATTAACATTAAATCAGGGGAATTCCCATCACCAAAGTTGTCATGATTTCAACTTTATAGAGCTGTGTCATTATCAAATTGAGAGTCAAGAAAAAGACCTAGTAATTTATGAAAAAATATCTCAAACTCCTTAAAATGCATTTCTAGGCAGCTAAGTTCTACGGTAGGTACTCCAGTGTAAAACATGAAAATAAAATTGAAAGACAAAAATAATTTGAGAATACAGAGAAAAGAACATTTAAGAAATTAATATAAACAGTTGTTGCTCTTCCTAATCTCATTGAAAATTCATGTCTACTAGGTCACATAGAAACTTGATTTGATTTGACAAGCATTGCTTTATATTTGAATAGCTATAATTTATACATATACGAAAAGATAAAAGTCCAACTGTGGCATGTTTACTATTCATGTGGCAAATAGATTACATTTACTAAAAATAATTCAAGCAAAACACATTTGTTCCAATATATACTTTATAAGCTATATTTTAATATAGAGATAATGTCAGGAAAGAAATAGGAGTAGATTAACTAAAATAAAAAATATTGTAACAATTGATTTTTTTTTTTTTTACGAATTAAAGCATTAATATAGAGGAACTGGAGAGACAGCACAGGGTTAAAGTTTGCATGTAGCCAACTCAGGTTTGATTCCTCCATACCTGTACATGGTCTAGTACCAGAAGGAAAGATAATTCTTAAGTATAAATCTGGAAGAAAGCTTGAGCACGACCTGATATGACCCCCAAAATAAACAAATTATAAGCATGGAAAGGCACAAAGTATTTCATTAGCTGAAAGAGAGAGCTTGTGTATGTATCAATGGGTCACAAGATGTGAAAATATACTTAGTCATAAATTTTATGTAGACCTCAGGCCAAGCAAAGATATAAGATGCATGTTACAGAGTAGTGGGCTAAGATTCATGTTTTTAATATTTTTATGTTATGTGGAACATACATAACTAAATCTGGATATTTTTTGGAGGGGGGGGGCACATACCTCCATAGAGCTCAGCTTTTACTGTTGGCTTTTGTTTAGGAATTATGCTTGGTGGGACCTAGGGAACTCTATGTGGTCTTAGGGAACTAATCAAGGTCACTCATATTCAAGACAAGAAGATACTCATCCCATGTCTCTCTCTCGAGCCTCCCTCAAAGCTGTATTTTTGTTTGTTTTTGTTTTGGGCCAAACCTGGTGATGCTCAGGTGTTACTCCTGGCTCTATGCTCAGAAATCGCTCGGGGGACCATATGGGACACCAGGGATCGAATTGCGGTCTGTCCTGGTGCAAAGCAAATGCCCTGCCGCTGTGCCATAAATTCAGCCCCCAAAGCTGTATTTTTTTGTTTGTTTTTCGGGCCACACCTGTTTGATGCTCAGGGGTTACTCCTGGCTAAGCGCTCAAAAATATGGGACGCCGGGGGATTGAACATCGAACCACGGTTCGATGCTAGCGCTTGCAAGGCAGACACCTTACATCTAGCGCCACCTCGCCGGCTCCTAAAGCTGTATTTTTTGACATTTATTTTATTAGCACTACACTACAGTCTTATCTCTAGCTCCAATTTTATGCATTTTTTTCAGTATATTGTGAGAGAAGTATATAATTAGAATCATTGAATCACTCTTAGAAACATAAACAGGTGGCAACAAGGATCCAACAAAAATTGCAGTGAAAAGTAGAAGAAAATAAATTAGTTAAAGAAAATTTTAAAAGTCAAATTTATATAAGTCGTTTTGGGGGGAGGATGATGCACTTATATCTTACCTAATAGAACTATTTCAAGAATGTTTCAGTACTAAAATATTCTACAGAATCAGGTCACTAATCAAGAGAGTGTTCTACTTCTTTAGAAAGATTAAAAAGAAATGTCAAAGATTTCTGAGATTTATTGTCCTTTTTGGAAAATGTCAGGCTCTCATTTGTATTCAAAAAGGGTATTTTCAGGAGATTTCTCTGATGCAGTCTTTTAAAATTTTGTCAGGGTGACAATGCCTTGTTTATCTTCTGATTAATGTATTACTTTTAAAGAACAGCTGAGGAGATCTGATGTGTCAGTTCATTTAAATGCTGCCATTTTGCTTTGTTGGAAAAGCATTGCAATCATCCACACGTAGCAATGAATAAGACCTTGGCAGTTACTGCAGTAAATATCTGATCAGTCTTTCTGCCAACACAGGAGGAGGGAAAAGATGTGGGGAGGGGGGAAGGAGGAGGTTCTTTACTTACTTATTTTTCTAGAACTTCACTTGCAATTTAATATTTTTATGAACAAATAGAATCAACTATGCCTGAGTTGTCAGCAAATAAAGTATAATTTACATCGGTCAAATGATAGCCACATAGCCCAAATAGTAGTTACTTCTAGCATTAATTTTACTTTTTCATACATGTGGTTTGATTTAGTATATGGCATCTTGGCCTTTAGGAATGTATTTATTCTTTTGACTCTTGCTTTCATTAGTATTCCACATGTTCAGATTTCTGTTATGAATACAGAGGTTTAATTGATGTTCCTTTACTGTAATCATTGACATTATATAGTGAAAGTTTTTGCTACATCCTTGTACTGATCACTATTACTTTAATGTCAGCTTTGCTTTATATATAACCAACATTATTCTAAATAGTTACAATAACCTTTTAAAAATGTTATTTAAACTTGATATATTTAAATATTCTTTTGGGTTAGAGAGATATAGAGGGCAGAGTGCTTGTCTTGCAAATGACTAGTCACAGTTTGATTACAGACACTTTATGTGGTCTCCGTCATTAGTAGTGACCCCTGAAGACTTTTTGGTTTGCCAGTCTCCCTATTAAAAAAAAATGTGTCCTTCTTTGTTTCTGCTCAAACGATTTCTAAACTGCAATGCCACATATGTTTATATATCTAAAGGCAAAGTTTTATTTCATTTGATTCTCTTTTTGGGGAACACTTTTTAAAAATATTATTTAAAAATTGAATCATACTGAGATGTAAAGTTACGAGGTTGTTCATGCTACGTTTCAGTCATATGTGTTCAAACTCCATCCCTTCACTAATGTACACTTTCTGCATTGGTTCTCTTTTTAAATCTTCCATTTTTTTTTCATGTAGGTTCCAGAATTTCTTGTATGGGTAAGTGTGGATAATACACATTCAGTTATTTTCAAAATATGGTTTAAGACTGTTTTATGCTCTTCTGATTTCTGCAATCATCTACTCTCTCTAAAATTTGAAACCATTGTAGAATAAAAATCAGCATAAATAGCTACTTTCCCACTCCCTAAACATGTAGAATATTTAGAGATTTCTATTAGAATTTTAGAAATTCTTTGTAGTTATTTTATAATAGCAATTTTTCCATGTACAAGATAGAATATGTTTTATTTCAATGTTTTATAATCACAGCATTTATTAAATTAATCAGGTATCATAAAAATAAAATTAAAATGCTTATTTTTTATTCATAAATAAATATTCATTATATCATATATATATTTGGATTGATTTTATATGTGTCTACGTAGGATTTCTATATTTATCACTTTATAAATATTCCTATCCTCAGTACATGTTTCAATAAAGGGTAATCACTCTAGAAAATTATTAAATGATTTCCTCAAAGTTTATCTTTTAATTTTTTTGCTTCTTACAGATATGATTTAAAATGAATCATTCACCAACCTTACATTTTAAATATGATACTTTCTTTAATTTAATTTTTATTGAGTTGACATTATTTTAAGTGGACATATATATTTATATACTATATATATTTATATACTTCATATACTATCATATTACCAAAGTGCTAACAGCCCTCCAGGTCTCTAGGTAATCTAAATTTTGTGGTTAAAGCATAAAGGGCAGTTTTGTTGGAACTTATCTATTTTGTTAGTTTTTTTTTTATGTACCATACATATGTGAGTGAGATTGTACATTATTTGTATGTCTTCTTAAGGTTTATTTTACTGAATATAACCCCAGTTACAGGAACATTATTGTAAAAGGCACATTTTATAGTATAATGTTATAGCTCACAGAGGCTCTTTAAAAGCAGAACCTAAAAAATAATCTATTTAACTAGACTTACCAAAGGCAAGAGACAAGAATTGCATGGGAATAGATCCTGGACAATGGTGGAAGGAAATAGACCTTAGTGGAGCATGCATGTGGTGTTGAAACATCGAATGGAACTCTATTAATAGCAGTATTGTAAATTATGGTGTTTCAGAAATTTTTTGTGTGTTATTGGGATAAAATGATTGCAGGATCATGTGGTGATACCAGTTTCAATTTATTCTGAGAGATACCAATCTGAACCTATTTATAGTTCCACCAACAGTCTATATGGGCATCTTTCCACTATATCCAACTTGGATTTTTTTCCCCTGACTTTTTGAATATATAGGTATGAAGATACATCTCACTTTGATTTTGTTTTTCTTATTAGTCAGTGATGATGAATATTATTTAGTGTACCTGCTACTTTATCTGTATGTCTTCTATGAAGAAACATATGTTAAGCTTTATACTCTCCCTTCTTATTTTATTAAAAATGTTTATTATAACATTGTTATTTGCCAATTGTTTGTAATAATACACTTGCTTTAGGCATTAAATGTTCTAAATCCAATTCCACCAACAGTTTGTCTTTCCTTTACCTGTGTCCCCTATTTCCCTTCTACCACCCTACCCTGCCCCTTTTCAAGTACAAATTTACTTCATACTATTAGTTACAACACAAATGGAATTATCAACAATGATCAATTGGAATTAATTATTATATCTCTCCAAGGTGTTACCAAAGTATCTAGAAATTTACTGAGCTATGTTTGGTCCTAGTCTGAGCTTGATAGATATAACTTTCCCATCATATTTCTGTGACCTGTACTCACACTACAATGGAATTTTGAGACCTTAAAAGACTACTTGCAACTACACAGTCCAGGATCTACAGATCTGGCACAAATGTGGCGGCTTGGCAGTTTGATTAGGTTAAGTATAGAGAAACCCATTTCTTTTGGAGGGTGTCATGAGTGGTGGAAATGGTATGCTGTGGACTCATGCAGAAAGGGAAATCTATCCCAAACCATTCTGAAAATGTTTGAGAGGTATCAGCCAAAACTGGACTACATGAATTTTTTTTCTTGCTCAACATATGATCTATATCATAAAATTTTCCATGTGTTCTAGAAAAGAATGTTATTCTGTTATTGTTGGATAAAACCTTCATAAATGTTTGTTAAGGCTATCTAGTATTCTAGATGAAAATGTTTTTCTACATTTGTTGAATATAAAGGCATGCAGATATTTGTTAAGCTGAGCTTGTCTAATTAATATGTCAAACATTTTCTTATTTTCTTTTTGTATCATACACCCATTTTTATAATGGAATGTTGAAATTGCTCACCTTAACTAAATATGTGTTATTTCCTTCAATTTTATTATTATACTAAAAAAATGTAATTAGGCTCTCCTTTGTTGGATATATGTGTCTCTGATCCTCAAAGGTACCCTAAAGCCTTCTCTCCATAATGATTCCAATTAAGTGATTACTTTATAATCTTTTTCTTTTAAGATCTCTCTTTTTTAGATGAATTTATTTTATATAATTTTTATTTTTATAATTTATATTTTGACCATATTGGCTTACATATCTTTCACAGTAGTATTTTAGGTAAATATTAACATTGAATCAGGGGAATTCCCATCACCCTCCCTCCATACGCCCTCCCTCCACCCTCGTTCCCATCCTGCATCCCATATTCCCCACCTTCACCCCCCCCCCAGGCTGCTAGAATAAGTGGTCCCCTCTGTGTCTAGCTTACTACTTAGTGATCATATATCTGGTTGGTCCTGGTACCCTTCCTTGTTTCCCCCTCTATTTGAGAGGTGGAACTAGATAGTTCAAGTTATGTGGTTTTGTTTGAAGAAAGAGAAAGCAATAAAGTGGGGTAAAAATCAAATAAGCCGAAAATGGGTGTAGTCCTTCTAGAGGCTCTCAACCTCAGTTTGAGAGAGGAAAGGAAAAAAGGAATTGAAATACCACAACAATACAAAAAGAAATATCAAATAAAATACCCAGTGAGCACTACAGTACTAAAGGCAAGCACCACTTAATAGTCTCGGTCCTGGAATAAAACCCTGCCAGAGTGCAAAAAGAAAGAGAAAGATAAAATAATATAAAATAATATTGGGGACATCAACTTCAATATGTACACCAAAACAAAGAAATAAAAAAGATAAAAATAAAAATATAAATAAGTAGACAAATAGATAAAGAAAACTATTTTGTGCCCCCCCTGTTTTTTTTTCCTGCATAGATATAGTAAAAATTGGGGGCATTAGAGAGGGAATTCCCTTGGCCTAGGAGATACAGGGTCTCTCCACCCTTGAAGTATAGTGTCATGGGAATGACTGTAGACTCTTTGTCTGTTCATTTGCTCTCCCCTCGGTGCTTTTGTGGTGTATGGAAGACTTCTGCTTCGTCGCGGGCGATAAAATCAGACCTCTGTATCTAGAGATCTTGGTAGCTGCACAGGTCAAGGAGTAGAACTTATGATGAAGCCTTTCTTTGAGGTTCTAGGAGTTCTGTTCCTTCCGTGTCTTTTTAATCTGTCTTCTGTAGTTGGTGGTCACAGTAAGATCTATCTTTTATCAATTATACCCTTTTCTACTCAAGTGACTAGTTTGCATAGCAAACAACCTGGATATTTCACAAATACTTATATCTCAATATATTTAATACATAATTAATCTCTCCTAATTTATTCTGTTGTGTAGTTTTCCATTTTATGTACTTAATTCACCTTAATTAATTACTTAACTAATTAGTTAATCAATCACTGTTAACAATAGTCCTTATCAACATTAAATAATAATGAGTATGAGGAGTAGAATGCCTGTCTCGAATACAGGCAGTGAGCAGGGGAGGAGGGAGATGGGAGGCATTGTTGGTGGGAAAGTTGCACTGGTGAAGGGGGGTTGCTCTTTTTATGACTGAAATCCAACTACAAACATGTTTGTAATCATAGTGCTTAAATAAAATATTTAAAAAATAATATTTTTCTGTTTGATTATCTTCTGGTTGTTTCTATTACTATTGCCTATGACTAAAACAATTTATTGTCTTTGTACTAATTAAATATTTTTCTAACTTCACACTATCCTCATTATTTTCTGTATTGAAGAAAATACCTTATACTTTCTGTGTCTATTGTACCTTTGAAATGTGGTTAGTATATTTAAAGATTTGGTATTTGGGCCCGGAGAGATAGCACAGCGGCGTTTGCCTTGCAAGCAGCCGATCCAGGACCAAAGGTGGTTGGTTCAAATCCCGGTGTCCCATAGGGTCCCCCGTGCCTGCCAGGAGCTATTTCTGAGCAGACAGCCAGGAGTAACCCCTGAGCACTGCCGGGTGTGACCCAAAAACCAAAAAAAAAAAAAAAAAAAAAAAAAAGATTTGGTATTTGTACTTAAAAGCCACATGTGGTTAGAGATTTTCATAATGACCTACCCAGTCCAGATTCCTTGCACTTAATATTTATCCATGAATCAATTAAAAAAACAATACCTGAGAATTTTCTTGAAATGTATACTCAGGCACAACTCCAAATCTTTTAATTAAAATCAACATTTTAAAATAGATCCCCATGTGACTTGTAGGTATTTACAATTTTTTTAGGTATTTACAATTTTAAGAACACTTAATTAAATAACACTATTTATTTATTTCACCCAGATAAGTTATAATTCTCTTGTGTTAAATATTTCTAAATATTATATTGCCTTCCCAATAACAACTTTGTCAGCCTAGAATTCTAGTAGATTCAGGTTCTGGCTCTTCTCTAATCTTATGTTTTTCATGCTCTGTCATATTTTATAATATTTTCCGCTCATTGATTTAATTGATGCAAGTTGAAAATATAAATTATAGTATCAATATAATTGTAGACATATTTTATATATAACATATACATTTTAATATATATTTAGTATATTTGAATAAATTATGTAACATTTTCTGGAACAAATCATTATTATCTACTCTTATCTAAGCAGGTGGTTCTTCCACACAAAATTATTTTAGAATATGTTCTATGAATAATATAAATAAAAATCATATGGGGTGAGTTTGGTTTTGGAAAAAAATGAAAGAAAAATACTTACATGTGATTATAATTTCTAAGCTTAGGTTTTGTTTTATATTCCATTTTTCTTGACATATTTCTCTAACTTTTATTCCCTGGAATTTATCCATTTTTATCCATAATCTTCGATTTTGTTTGGTCTCAAGATCCTACCACATGTAAGTAACATCATACAGTATTTGCCCTTGTATTATTTATTTTTACAAAACTTCAAATCCACAAGGTTATTTCAGGTGGTCACAAATGGTAAGGTATTATGTTCTATGACTGAACAATCTATTGTCTAGGTATAATATATGGTACTAGTCATTGATGGACATAGGTTGCATGGTTGTATTCTTATCCTACTGTCATAAATAAAACTACTATTATATGGGTTGGAGTCCATACACAGTCTGGGAGATTGAACCATGGTCAATTGTATACAGCCTTTAAAACCTGTACTGTATACTAAATTAAATTTAATTGGACACTGGGTTAAAGTTGTTCATAATACAGTTATTTTTGGCATTCACTTTTCCAGCATCAATTACACTAGCAGTGTAACATTCTCTCCACCCTTGTCATCAGTTTCTCAAACTCCCATTAGCTGTCTCTTGGCAGCCATGAATATTTATCTTAATATTTCTCAGTACAATTAGATGTAATAGGATTATTGGGAAAAACTTTATTAAAAGAGTATAGTGAAAATTGTCATATTTCACAGATATCTTTTATGCCATTGTCTTATTTCATTGTCTGAAGTCGTATGTTGTATGTTGCTAGTTGAACATTCTATTATTGGTTTGGTTTGTGGAGCTTATGTACTGTCTATGAAAATTTCACATCTAATTTAGTTTTTACTACTGGAAAACAAATATTAATATACCTCTGCAGTTTTTAGTCCATAACTTTAAATATCTGTGGAACAGGGCTGGTGAGATATGTCAACAGCAGTGGTTCATGGGGGCCCTCCAAAGGGCCCCAGTGAGATTAGTTGCCAGGATAGTATCTCCATGAGGTTTCCCTGCTAATTGTGCCTCTCTTTTGAGAGATAGATAAGCGTATGGAGTTGGGGGCTTGTGCAGAGACATGGTAGAAGGCTCTGGATTGTGGATATGGCTGTTGAACCAACTTGAGTTTGATCCCTAATACCACCTTTGCTTCTCTGAGACCACCAAGAATAATTAGTAAGCTTAGATCTAGGGATAAGATGGCCTCAAAAACAATTTTTTAAAAAGCTTTAAAATTATATGATTATTACTTAAAACAGAATTTATTTTTCATTCATTAATTCATAAATTTATTATTTACTCATTAATTTAAGTTGATCAACAAATATCTTTACTAACTTGATTATTATAGGATAACTTATGAGTAACTGGTATCTATAAATTGAAAATTAATATTTGTGTACGAAAAACAAAGTAAATGAAAAATACTCATAATAAAAATCAACACAATCCCATTATATTTTTATATGTGGTAAGGATATTATAGCATTTCATGAACCAGCTCATTAATATACTTTCTCATGTAATATCTAGAGAAAAACTGAACCATTTATTTATAAAAAAACAAACACTCAGGTCTGAATATTGGATTTTCATTTTTTACATATGTAGCAATTGCATATCATTTTTGTCATTGTTTTGGGGTCACACCCAACAATGCTGAGGTCTTTGCTCCAGGTTCTGCATTTACTACTGTGGTGTTCAGGAGATGGTGTCGAATGCCAGAGATCCAACATGAGTGGGCTGTTTTGTAAGGCAAACATCCTACCTCCCATACTATTTTTCTGGTCCCTTAAATACCATTTTTATAATCTGTAAATTCAAGATAACAATAGTTGTCACAAAAGGTTACTGTAAAATATAAATGAGAAAAATATGATTCCCCATAGAATAATGGAAAACACAGTTCATACATAGTTCACTCCTCTCTTCTGTCAATTCTCTTAGAATAATAATTTAATCTTTATCCAGGTATCCATTTATTTTGTCTTATTTTACCTAATCTCTTTGTCCCCATTATGAATTACACATTTAATAAGAATATACCTATATAAGATGTTTCAAAAATTTGATTTTTATTTTGGAAAAATTAAAATTTTAAATTTTAAATTAAAAGTGACATTCCGAGACTCTTTCTTAACCTTTGTTTATCTGCCCTCTGCCATTACTCTCTTTCACATTTTCTGCTTCATTTATATTTATTAGTTCCTGATTGCCTATGTTCATATATATAAAAGTCCAGTTCACATCTACTTTTGGCATGACAAGCTGTCAGATATATCTCTATATATTTACATTTGTCTATATCTAAGTATCATCTATGAGTAAATAAATTCCCTTTCATAAGAGTTCAATATATCTTAAGATCAGATATAGTCATTCATATAGATTTTACTATATATCAAGAATAAGATATTTCAAAACTTAATGTAAACAATTGCTTATGATTAAAATAAAGAAAAAATATACAGTAGCTTGTCGATGTTTTCATAATATATATATGTGTATATATATATATATTGGCTTTTTGAAAGAGTTTATGTGGCACATAAATAGTAGAACACCAACTAGAATACAATAAAGTGATTCTTTGTCAAATAAATATTATACTCAGTATTATTAAGGAAAAACCCATAATGAGCACTGTTTAAATGATAAAAAATTTTACTCATTTTCTTATTTAAATTATGAGCGTTTAGATGACCTCTTTTACTTTTCAGAATAGATTTTCTTCATGAAATAAAAATGTATGTATCAGTTGACTGAATATATTAGAATGTAACACATTTGTTTTAAAATATACAAACAACATACCAGTGGCCTACGTATAATAGAAGTGTAACATGGAGAAAAGGAAAATAATACAGGTCTTGAAAGCACTGAATTAATCTTCAGATCATATAAAAAGCACTATTTCTAAATAAAATGGCTCCCAAAATTAAGAGACAATTTTGGCATTTTATTCTGTACTAAGTTACAGATGCTTTTCTGATTCTGAAGAGAGTATATTGAAGAGAGTATATTTATAGTTGACCTTTTGCAATGTTATGCTTTTTGGATTTAGGTGATAAATAATTAATGTTTTGAAGTGTCATGCAGTTTATAAAGGACATAAAATAAAAAAACTCACAAATCAGATATGCCACTGAATTAGTACATGTGAAATAAGTATTAGAGTAAAATAATTCATAAAACAAATTAAATGTGGCCATAAAATATTTTTGGGAGATTTTAGACTGCAAACCACCTGTTACCAAAAACTCCCACTTACCCTGCTAAATGATATTTATTTATATTGAATTAGATCCTATAGTTTAATAATATTAACATACTAACTGCATGCAATTATATTTATGTATAGAGGAATTTAGCCTTACTATAATTATCCCTTACAACCATCCCTAAATATGTCATCTCAACTTAATCACATTCCATTAATTATTATTTTAATTGAAAAAGTTTGATTTTTCTATGAAAATATAGCTTAAGCACCAAATCCAAAGCCAACGACAACAGAATCGATACCCAATTTACAACATACTGGACACAGAGAGGACCAATTATACTAGCAGCCTGGGGGGTAAAAGAGGGGCGGATATGGGATGCATGCTGGGAACAGGGGTGGAGCGAGGACAACATTGGTGGTGGGAATGCCCTTGATTCAATATCACTATGTACCTAAAATATTACTGTGAAAGATTTGTAATCCACTTTGATTAAAATAAAAATATATATAGTTTGAACAATATCACTCTATTTATCTTATACTCAGACCCCTTAGCTTCAATCCCCAACATCTCAATAGGTTCTCTGAGCACTGCCACAAGTAATTTCTGAGTGTAGAGCCAGAGTGACCCCTGAGCACCTACCTCAAGGTGTGGCCCCTCCATCAAACAAAACAGAACAAAGGAAAACAAAAAAGAATATAGCTTCCAAATCACAGTAATTCAACTTGTGTCCTTTTATTTCTTGAAGCAGTGGGTTTTTTTTTTTTTGGCGGGGGGGGGGGAATACCCGGAGGGGGCTCTTATGGGTTAGTCCCGGCTCTGTGCTCAGAAATCACTCTTGGCTCAGTGGACCTTATGGGATGCCAGGGATTGAACCTATGTTCTTCCTGAATCAGCCGCGTGCAAGACAAACTGACTACTTGTTTTGCCACCACTCTGGCCCCTGAATTATTGTTTTATAGCTTTGTTTGTATAGCTCTTTCACCTCTTTAGTTAAGCTAGCTTCAAGGTACTTGATTTTCTGGGGCACAATTGTGAATAAATTGATTTTTATATCTCTTCACTTTCATTATTTGCATAGAGAAATCCATGAATTGTTGCATAATAATTTTTAACCTGCCATTTTGTTATGGAGACCTACTGTTTCTAGAAACTTTTTTGTTAAGATTTAAACATTTTTAGAAATATAGTAACATGTTATCTGCAAAAGTGAGAGTTTGACTTCTTTATTTCCTATGGATGACTTTGATATCTTTTTTTTTTAAACCTAATTTCTGTGGCAAATATGTCCAGTAATATATTGCATAGAAGTGGAGAGAGTGAAAAACTTGTCTTGTGTCAGATCTCAGAGGAAAGGCTTTTAGTTTTTCCCCATTGAGTATAATGTTGGCCAAGGTTTTTATTTAAAAGCTTCGACTATATTGAAGAAAGTGCTTAGATACTACTTTTGACTGTTTTCTTCTTTTTTTTTTTATCATGACAGGGAGCTAGACTTTGTAAAATGCTTTTTCTGTGTCTATTTGTATGATCATATAACTTTTTTTATATTGGTATTTGTCACAGACCAACTGATCTTGACACAAAGAAATCTTCTGTGGTCCCTTGAAAGGTGTGTACTGGGGTCAGCTGATGAGTAACAGAGGCAATGAGTCAACTTGGGTTCATGCACTGTTTCGTTTATTCAAAGCACAAGGTGAAATACTTACACTCGATTTCTTGACAGATCATAAGGCTAGTTTACTAAAAAAGGCATAGGGGAAAATTGTTCAAGGCGTATTTCTGATGCCTTGAGGCTGCTTCTTGCTATAAGTAGTTTCTCAGTAGCAAGGTAAGTTGAGAATTGTATTGGTTTTATGCATACTGAACTGGGGCCTAAAATGTTAACTCTTACACGTAACTCTGTATGTAGGCTAAGAGCAAAAGATTTCAGGGTGACTAATTCTGTAGGACTAAATAAAAATACTTGATCTAAACAAATGTTCTCCATAGGATGTGTTTATATGTCTAAATAATTTTTAAAATGTCAGGTAAATTATATATCAAATAATATTTATGCTGCATCCCTTTATTTCCTGAATGCCACATGGACAGGCAACCAAGGATTTTTTAGGGCCTTAATGCCTGTGAATACAGATGATTTCTTCAAGCATCTATTTCTTACAGTTGCTACTATTTCAAATTTTCACCCTGTGAGTATAGACTGCTTTGAAAAAATTTCTGTAATTACAGACAGCTTTAAAAAAACCCTCCATTTGGAAATTAGGGCCTTTATAAACCTGGTGCTTTTCCAGGCCTCGTGATTTGTTAACCCAGAAGATATAGCAGGTATAGTGTATTATGTTGAATGGCTTGTATGTGTTAAACTATCCCATCATCCCCTGATGAATCCTACTTGTTCATTGTGACCTTTTTGATAACTAATTGAATTATATTTTACTATTTTGTTGAGAATCTCTGCATCTGTGTTTATCTACGATATTGACCTGTAATTCTCATTTATTGTCACGTCTCTATCTGATTTTTCATCTGGGGATAGCTTTATAGGAACTGTTTTGGAGTGTTTCTGTTTCCTCAATGTCCTGGAATAGCCGAAAAAGGACTGTCAGTAGGTCCTCTTTGAAGGTTTGAAAAAATTCTCTAGTGAATCTATATAACCATGGCTTTTTTGGGGTGTGTGTGGGCAGGTGGGCTTTGATTACCATTTCAATGCTCTTGATAGTAATAGATCTGTTCAGGTATCCCAAATCATCTTGGGATATTATTTTTGGAAATCATTTTGGGATATTATAGGAGATTATGGTCTCTCTCAACACATGACATAAATATTCTCAAATTAATCTATGATTCACATTTAAATTTCTGTAGTTTCTGTCATGATAAGCCACTTTCATTTCTGATTTAGTTTATTACGGCTCTATTTTCTTGTGAGTCTTGCTAACAGTTGATCAATCTTATATATTTTTTTCAAAGAACCAACTCTGCTTTCATTTTTCTTTTAGATTTTATAGTTTGGATTTTCATGTCATTAAGTTTTGCTCTATATTTTATTAGTCCCTTCTCCCTACTTTCAACTCAATTTACTGGTCATTTTCATTTTTCAACTTCTGTTTCGGGCCACACCTAGTGACACTCAGGAGTTAATCCTGGCTATGTGCTCAGAAATTCCTCCTGGCTTGGGGGACCATATGAGATGCTGGGGGATTGAGCTATAGTCCGTCCTAGGTTAGCCACGTGCAGGGCAAATGCCCTACCACTTTCACCACTGGACCTGCCCCCATTTTTCAATTTCTTAAGCTATACACTTAAGTATTTTATTTAGATCCTTTCTCCCTTACTTATTATTATTTTTTAATTTAAGTTTATTTATTGAAACTATTGTGATTTACAAAAATTTTCATAGTTGGTTTTCAGACATACTATTAATCAGGGCCAATCCCACCGCCAGTGTCTACCTCACTCCAATATGTTCCCAGAGTGCTTGATTTTTATGGAAGTATGTTTTATGTCCAAGTATGGGATCTACCTTGAAGAATTCCTTATATGCACTACAGAAGAATATGTAGTTAATTTGGGGGAGCTATATACGTTTACTAAACCCATCTCTTCCTTCAAAGTAAATATTTCCTTTGGAGCTTTAGTCTAGTTGATCTATCAATAGGTAATAGAATATTGTTGAAGTCTCCTTACTACTATTGTGTGAAATTCAATATCTTACATCATGAATTTAATAAGTTTTTATATAACTTGATGTTCTCTTATTAGGTGCATGTATGTTGAGGAGTTTGACTTCTTTGTGGTGTATATATCACTTTATCATTGAGAAATGACCTTTGATGCCTCTTATAACCTTTTGAGTCTGATTTCTATGTAATTTGAAACTATGATAGTTATCCCATCTTATTTGAATAATTGTCTATGAAACTTTGTCTTTGAGTCTGTCTTGCTTTGACCATTCAAAAATATTTCTTGTAGGCAGTGGATTTTTGGATTCAATTGCCAATCTGTTTCTCTTAATTGGTGTCTTTAGTGCAAAGATATTGAGAGAAATTATTGCCATGAGCTTTGGTGCCATCTTTCTATAAAAACATACTGTTTATGGAGTTTATCTTGTCTTTAAGTACTGTAGCCCATTTAGTTCTTTTAGCACTGGTTTTGAGTCTAAAGTTCGTGAACAGTTCTTTAACCATGAAGCTGTGTTTGTTCCTTCAAATCTGATTGAGAATCTGCCTTTGGACCTACAGGGTTGGAATCTTCATTCACAAGGTGTGATGTGTTTTGTGATGCTTTCCCTCGGTTCTTCTCTATTGCCAAAGATGTTTCAGGGGATCTTTTTTTAATATATATTTTATTTAAACAACTTGATTACATGCATGATTGTGTTTAGATTTCAGCAATGTAAAGAACACCACCCATCACCAGTGCAACATTCCCATCTCCAATGTCCCAAATCTCCCTCCTCCCCACCCTACCCCCACCTGTACTCTAGACAGGCTTTCTATTTCCCTCATGCATTTTCATTGTTAGGATAGTTCACAATGTAGTTATTTCTCTACCTAAACTCATCCCTGTTTATGGTGAGCTTCATGAGATGGGCTGTAACTTCCAGCCCTCCTCTCTTTTGTGTCTGAAAATTACTATTGCAAGAATGTCCTTCATTTTTCTTAAAACCCATAAATGAGTGAGACCATCCTGCGTCTTTCTCTCTGACTTACTTCACTCAACATAATAGATTCCATGTACATTCATGTATAGGAAAATTTCATGACTTCATCTCTCCCGACAGCTGCATAATATTCCATTGTGTATATGTACCACAGTTTCTTTAGCCATTCATCTGTTGAAGGGTATCTTGGCTGTTTCCATAGTCTTGCTATGGTAAATAGTGCTGCAATGAATATAGGTGTAAGGAAGGGATTTTTGTATTGTATTTTTTTGTTCCTAAGGTAGGGGGAAGCCACTGAACTCTGCTGGCACTCAGGGGATCTTACGTGGGTGAGCGATTATCTTGAGACTGCAATTATTTGTTTGGCCTCTTGCCCGTGTGGATATATAGGTCACAACTCATTCCTTCAGGCAGATCATGTAGCTCATATTTTTCTCTAATCTAGGCTTCCTTGAGCTGTGAGCTTTTCACCTAGCCAAGGAATCCTTGTAAATCTGTGCCACTGGGTGTGGTGTCTGAGAGTTTTGAAGAGACATTAGAAAACAAATGATCTCAAGCACTTTAGTTGGGGAATTCACAATGGTTATAGCTCCTTGTATCCCGTGAAGAGTGCAGTTAGTAAAATAACTACATTGAGAACTATCATAACAATGTGAATAAATAAAGGAAGTAGAAAGTCAGTCTAGTGTATACACAGGGGTGGGGTGGGGAGGAGGGAGATTTGGGACATTGGTGATGGGAATGTCGCACTGGTGAAGTGGGGTGTTCTTTACATGACTAAAACCCAACTACAATCATGTTTGTAATCAAGGAGTTTAAATAAATGTATTATTAAAAAAAACAGGAAGGGTGGGCCGGGCGGTGGCGCTGGAGGTAAGGTGCCTGCCTTGCCTGCGCTAGCCTAGGACGGACCGCGGTTCGATCCCCTGGCGTCCCATATGGTCCCCCAAGAAGCCAGGAGCAACTTCTGAGCGCATAGCCAGGAGTAACCCCTGAGCGTCACAGGGTGTGGCCCAAAAACCAAAAAAAAAAAAAAAACAGGAAGGGGAATCCATAGACTAGTTGACTCTGAATTGAAGGACACTGGAAAGTCTACAGACATTGGTATTTTGCCCTATGGCATTGCTGCTTTCCTACGGGGCTGAAAACTCGGGTTTTCATATCTGTCAGCTTCAACTTTGCTGCTACCAACCAAGACTTTATGAACGTGAAATCCTTGGGTTTGGCAATCACAGGAGATTGAAGAAAAAGGTCTATTCTCTTTTCTGTTTTCTTTCTTCTTTCCCTTCCTTCTCCTCTCCTCCCCTTTATTCCCTCTTACATGAGTAGATTTGCTCATATTATCACTTTCTGTATTTTTCTACTAATTCAAGATTTGCATAAAGTGATAAAGTGTGCATTGTTGGCTATGAAGTAAGATAGCTAGATATTACTATATAATTTTTGCAGGTTAATATGGCACAGTTATTAGGGAAATGCATAATAGGTGTTCAATATATTTTCTGGCATCATTTGCTAAATTATTATACAATTACTCCAATTTTTGGACAGAAAAGTATTTTTTACTGATTAACATGTGATATGTGTGATCTGGTCATACCATGTGTTAACAACAATAATTATTCTATGCACTGACAGAAAATAGTTGGAGCCTGCTATTGTTCTACAAACTAGTAGTTTTTCAGCTGCTAGTATATAAGCCATAATTTGTTTATAATTTTCCATTGCTTATAGTACTATGTCTTGAAAAATTAAAATGATAAAATATCATATACTTGGTGAGTTAAACATTAGCAATTAATTTGCTCACAATTTTGGAAACTGATCAAAATCAGGGTCTTTAGCATGCAGATGGATGCCTTACTATGGCTGTTTCTTCACATTGGAGAGAGAAAACAGTATACATACAAAGAAAAGAGAACTGATCATCCCAAACTGGAATGTAGGTGGCTCCAGAAACAGTGTGTCTATGGTATCTATTATTTATAAGATTTATTTTTAAGACATTAATTCCCATCATAAGGATCTCACCTTCAAAACTGCATCTAAAATTCATTATTTTCTAAGATGTCTTATCTCTAGGTAATGTCAGATTTGTGGTTAGAGTTTCAATATGGTTGGTTCTTACTATAGGAGGACCCAAATTAGTAATGTGACCTACATTTTTTAAATTATAGTAGTATGCTCATACCACACCCTCTACCTATAAAACTGATCAGGGTGTCTTGTTTTCTATTTTCATACTTAAAATTCCAGTTTTCACCAGAACTTGGAATACACTGTCATTTCTTTCTGCAGTGGCCTTTCCTACTCCCCAATGCACTTGACCTAGTTAATTCATTATTCCTTCAAATATGTGTTCATTTCAAATGTAAAAATTTTTATTTATGTTTTTTATTTTTTTTATATATTAATATCTTTCTTTAAACACCTTGATTACAAATATGATTGTAGTTGGGTTTCAGTCATGTAAAGAACACCCCCCTTCACTGGTGCAATATTCCCACCACCAATGTCCCCAAAATTTTCACCTAACCAGTCTCAAAAATTTATATAAAAATGAACTTCATCTTTGTTACACTTACACATATATATTTATCATCTATTCATGTAATATTTAGTTTATATATGAACCCTATAGTATAACTAAAATTATATAATATTATTAATTTACATTGGAGAATAGAAAAGTATGTTTAACCTTCATTCTTGTAAAACCAGAATGTAGCATTGTACCATGTGTCTACTAAATTAGTTCATTCATTATAGAAATGAATTTTTATAACTAAATATTACAAGTTAAATTTAATTTATGATTTATTTTTTCAAATTAAAGTCCACAGCATGAACAACCACAAGAGCTTAGAATAAAGCATAGTTCTAAAGGACAGAGAAACTTAAACCTATAAAGTTGGGTCTGATTATAGAGATTGGAACAGAAGAATCAATAAAATTTAAATAATCAGAAAGAAAAAAAGCCTTATCTGATAAAATATGCTTGTGTAACTTAATGATATTTTTATCCTTTTGGCCAAAAACCATAAACCTGTATTTTTGCAATGAGTGATGTAATCATAATGTGATATTTCATTCTAGTAATTCTAACTCTACAACTATAATATGATTTATTTACTTTTTAGCATAGAGAAAATTAGGCATTACCAGTAAATATGCCTTAAATCCATTGTAAATAATAACTTTATGCATCACTGTTACCTCATATCTCACTTGATTCCATTTGTATGTCTTTATGTGAGTTATATATGCATAGAAATGCAGGATCACAAGTTCAGAGCACATACTAGTAAAAAGGCATTGGAAAAGTATCCAAACAATACAGTGCTTAGAAAATATGAGTGATGTTTTTATAATTATTGTTGATTTGTTTACGAAGTTAGATTTGAGAAAAATAATTTGTTACTGTTACAATAACATTTTCAGGGTAGAATTTTCCAATAAATTACAATAGTCAATAGAAAATTACATTTATAAATTGCATTTTGATATTTTAACTTAATCTAGAAAATTAAAATGACCTATTCTACTTAAAAGAATATGTTCAATTCAGTTAAGAACATAAATCTGATGCTTATTCTGTATTAAATTTTCTCTTAATAATAAACCTTTGAAAATATGCAATTTTAACTTTTTTATACTCACATTATTGTTTCAATGAATTTAATTTTTTTAATATTACCAAATAATGTATCTAATAGTAAGTTTCCTTTTTATTTGGTGGTGAAGCAGTGAATTGATAGTGTCCTCTTCTCTTTGCAAGGCCTTAAAACTCCTCAAGTGGACGATATTTTTTCTATTTTTCGACTACTTTTATTTAGATACTTGAATTTACAATATTGCTTTTTTGATAATTATTTTATTTAAGCTGTGGTTACAAAATTGTTCATTATTGAGTTTTAGTTCTACAATGTACACTGCCTTTCACCAGTGCACATTTCCCAATACCCAATGTTTCTAAGACTTTTTATGAATACAACAATTCTAAACCACACCCACCATCAAATGGATTACTTCCCTTATACAGTGTCCCAAACACTGTTTCCACCCCTACCAGCCTATGTGAGCTCAGTTCTATAGAACAAAACTTTAGTCCTGGAGTCCCAAGAAACTGAGATAGACTGACTGGCAGGGGATCTGCAGGCATTCATCAAAAAGGAAGAAAGGGCCACATAAACAACTTGATTTAAGAAACAACTTAAGAAACTGAACCACAAAAAATGGACCACAAAGCAGACAGAGAAAGGAAATAATAAAATTTAGAGCAAATATTAATGAACTGGAATCCCAAATAATGATCTAAAGGATCAAAGGAACCAATGTTTGTTCTTTGATAAGTTAAATAAGATCAATAAACCATAGCAAGACTCACAAGAAAAAGAAAGAAAAATTGAGAAAAGAGAGAAAAATAGAGGAGCCAGAGCGATAGCACAGCGGTAGGGTGTTTGCCTTGCACATGGCTGACCAGAACAGATCCGGGTTTGATCCTCGATGTCCCATATGGTCTCCTGAATCAGAAGCATTTTCCTAGCTCATAGCCAGGATTAACCCCTGAGCATCACCAGGTGTGGCCCAAAAACCAACTAAATAATAAATAAATAAATAAGTAATTAAATAATTAAAATGGAAAAAATCACAATAGACACCATAGAAATCCAAAAGATCATCAGATTACTTTGATATTCTTGATGCTATCAAACAAGAGAACCTAGAAAAAAGTATATAAATTCTTGGACACCTTTAACCTCCCAAGATAAAATAAGATTATTATGCTTAAGCAGACCTATCATTATAGAAGAAATGAAAATGACAATCAAAAGTCTTCCCCAAAATAAAAGCTCAGATGGATTTACTAATAAAGTTTTCAAACCTCTAAAGCGGACCTACTGCTCATACTCTTCAGATTCTTCCAGAAAAATGAAGAAAAAGAAATACCCCCAAATAGTTTCTACGAAACTAATATCACCTTGATAAAGAACACATAGAAATACTACCAAAAATAAAAGTAAAAGAGAGAGAGAGAGAGAAAACTACAGGCCTTGATGAACACAAATGCAAATATATTTAACAACATATTAGCCAATAGAATTATACAATTAATCCAAAAGATCATATAACATAATAAAGTAATTTTCATCCTGGGGAAGCAATGATGGTTTAACTATACAAGTCAATCAATATAACACACCATATCAATCAAAACTTATATGATTATATCAATAGATGCAGAGAGTGCATTTGATAAGATCCATCACCACTGCATAATAAAAATGAAAAAGGAATATTCTTCAATATAGTGAAAGCTATTTACCATAGCACAAGCAAACATTACACTCAATAGAGAAAAAAATTCTAAGACCAGGAGCAAGACATATTGCCTACTCTCACAACTTGTATGGATATAGTATTGGAGGTTCTTGCCATAGCAATTTTGCAAGCAAAATATATCAAGGACATTTACTTAGAAAGGAAAGAACTCAAGTTCTCACTGTTTGTGAATATGATACTATATTTAGAAAATCCTAAATACTCTTAAAAATCTTCTAGAAGCAATGCATCATTGTAGTAAGGTGAAAGGATACAAAATTAATATCCAAAATTTTATGGATTTCCAATATACAAATAATACAATAGATGAAAGAGACATAAAATTTTCTATTCACAATTGTGCCTCAGAAAATCCATCTTGGAATCAACTTAACTAAAAGTTAACTAAACTTAACTAAAAGTGAAAGCAAAGATAAAACAAAGGAACTATATTAAATTAAGAAGCTTTGATATGCAAAGGAAAGAATCAATAGGATACAAAGAGTTCCTAAGAATAAGAGATAATATTAACTCAATTCCCATCTTATAATGAGTTACATCTAAAGTACATAAGGCACTGGTATTGCTAACCAAAAATAAAATATCCAACTCAATCAAATAATGAGGAGAAGAAATGAACAAAAATTTCTTCAGATAAAAAATACAATGGCCAAAATGAAAAAAAAAATGTTTCACATCATTAATCTTCAAGGAGATGAAAATCAAAACAACAATGTGATACCATCTCACACCACAGAGACTAGCACAAATCAGGAAGGACAAGCACAATTATTGCTGGAACATATCTGAGGAGAAAGGGACTCTCATTCTCTGCTGGTGGGAATGTAAACTGATCCAGTTTTTAGGGAAATTATAAGAACTTTTATATTTTTTTAGTTTTGGGGCCACACCTGGCGGTACTCAGGGGTTACTCCTGGCTATCTGCTCAGAAATAGCTCCTCGCAGGCATGGGGGACTATATGGGACTCCAGGATTCGAACCAGTCACCTTAGGTCCTGGATCGGTTGCTTGCATGGCAAACACCACTGTGCTATATTTCCAGCCCCAACAACTTACTTTATTAAACTAGAAATTAAACATCCCTTTGACCCAGCAATATCAATACTGGTACTATATCATGGGATTCCAAATTACAATGTAGAAACGGCATTTACAAGATTATGTTCATTGCAACACTATTCATAATAGCCAAAATCTGAAAACAACCCAATTTCCCAAGAACAGATGAGGGGTTAAAGAAACTTTGATATATCTACACAATGTGATACTATGCAACTATTTGAAGTTATAATTTTTACTTACATATGATTTACATGGAGACTATCATGCTGAGTTAAATGAGTTTGATGTTGATGATAGAAACAGAATGATCGCACTTATTTGTGAGAGTTTAAAAAATAACATGCCTCTGCATTCTTCTGCACTTCACAATAGCTAGAATCTGGAAACAACCCAAGACTAAAGAATAGATTAGTGGATAAAAAAAAAAAAAAAGAAACAAACCATCGTACCTCTGTACAATGGTATACTTTGTCACTGCTAGGGAAAATGAAGCCATGAAAATTGCTTATGCATGAATAGATGTGGAGAGTATTATGCTAGATAAAATAAAGCAAAGGAAGAGGGATAGACATAAGTTCATTCATTGGTGGGATATAAGGGAAAAAAGAGTATGATAATAATATTCAGAGATGAGGGTCAGGAGGATCAGTCTATGGTATGAAACTTGCCACTAATAATGCAGTTAGATTAGAAAAGGAACCATTATGACAATGATAGTTGGAACTGATCACTATGGTAAAGAATTGGGCGCTGACCCAAGCAAAGGGACATCCACTCAAACCCACACCTCGTCCCGGCAGGAAAAGACAACCAACACCCTGCTGACTCATGCTGTGTGGCCCTCCCTACCAACTCTTCCTAACGTGGACTGTTGCTGGATACCGGACTTAGCCTTAAAAGAATTCCCAATGCGGGCCCGGAGAGATAGCATGGAGGTAAGGCGTTTGCCTTTCATGCAGAAGGTCATCGGTTCAAATCCCGGTGTCCCATATGGTCCCCCGTGCCTGCCAGGAGCAATTTCTGAGCATGGAGCCAGGAGTAACCCCTGAGCACTGCCGGGTGTGACCCAAAAACCACAAAAAAAAAAAAAAAAAAAAAAAAAAGAATTCCCAATGCAAGAACTCTACTCAAGACCCTCCTGCCTCAAATATTTTACCAATCTCAAGAAGGTCAGGGTGTGTGATGAAAAGGCGCCTGGGAACCCATACCCCACAAGAGCATAGAGTCAGGAGTAACCCCTGAGCGCTGCTGGGTGTGACCCCCTCCCCCAAAAAGACACACTAGGAGTAACCACCTAAGCATAGAACTGAGAGTAACTTTCTAGCACTGCTGAATGTGGCCCAACCTCTCTCCCCACACAACAATGTGAACAATTTTGTATTGTTTATTATTTCATTTGTTTCATAATTTCTTTAAATTTTTAGGTTAACTGTCATGATTCTCATGTAAAGTTACTATGCCTACAGTAACACCAAAGTGTCCAATACTCTCCCCTACAGTTCTTAATATCCCTTCTTTTTTTTGTTTGTTTGTTTTTGTTTTGGGGTCACATCCATTGGCACTCAGGGGTTACTTATGGCTCTGCGCTTAGAAATCACTCCTGACAGGCTCAGGGACCATATGGAATTCAGGATTCGAACCACATTCCATCCTGGGTCTGCTGGTGCAAGGAAAACATCCTACCGCTGTCCTACCTCTCCAGCCCCTTAATATCACTTCTTTTGTGCCACTTTCTCCCCTGTCTTCCCCCTTCACTTGATAATTTGTTATGCAGTCAAAGACCGGGCTTTATCTATATATGATACTGTCTATTCCTTATTTTATTTCTCTATATTTACAGGTAAGTAAGACAATCTAACATTAGTTTTTTCCCTTTTGATTTGTTACAGTTAACATTTTGCACTATAGTTCCATGCAAATTGCAGCAAGCTGCAGAATGTAGTCCTTTCTTATAGATTTGTATTAGTCCATTATTTATATATAACTCGATTTCTTTATGTATTCATCTGTTGTTGAACATATTCATTGCTTGCAAATCCTAGTTATTGTAAGTAATGATGCAATACATACAATTATGCATATATCTCTTCAAATTTAAAATTGGGTGGAGGGTAGTTGCTACAAAGTGGAATTGCTGGGTTAGAGGGAGCTCTATTCTCAGGTTATTTGTAGCTTTTGTTTATGATTTTTTATTTTCATTTTAACTACATTTTGTAGAGTTTATTCCTGGCTCTGTGCTCAGGAATTACTTCTAGTAGGTTCGAGTGTCTATTTGGAATCTTAGGGATCCAATCCATGTCAGTTATTTACAAGGCAAGTGCCCAGCCCATTGTATTATTTCTTTGGCACCTAATTTTAATCTTTAATGAAGTCTCCATTCTTTTTCCAATAGAGGATGAACCAGCTACCATTCCTAGCATGAGTGAAAATGGAATTTTTTCCCACATTCCTAACAATGGCTGTTTGCAGTCTTTTTGATATGTGTTATTCCCACTAATGTGAGGTGACATCTCATTGTTTTGATTTTTATTTTCATGAAAATAAGTGCAAATCAACACTTTTCCATATGTACACTGATCATATATGCTCTTACGACAAGTGTCTGTTTATCTTAGACCCTATTATTTTTAATAAAATTAATTTTTTTACTTATTGTTCAGCTTTGTGAATTCTTAAAGTATCTTAGATATCAATATCATCTAATACAAGGTATTTTTCTTTGCTTATTTCTTCCAATTCAGTAGTGTCTTGCTATTGTAACATAAATTTTTCCCAGGCAAATATTTTTAGTAAAAATAGTTCCATTTGTATATTTTCATTTTTGTTTGTCTTTGAAAATATATAACATAATTTAAACAAAATATTAGAATTTTTAAAGCACATATATTAAATCTAATGAATTTTATTGAGTAAATTAGTCAACCTACAAATGAGAAAGCACCGTAGCAAATGGTTTCTTAGAAGAATGCTTCTAAAATTTAATGGGAGAATTTTTGCAATTTATATATTTTTATAGAAGGTTGAAGTAGATTAAATACTTCTATTTAATCTCTATTTCTCTATTTCAAACTCTATAGTTAGAGCAATGTCTTAATGTAAGACCAGCATTCCACTAACACTAAGAATAGACAAATATATAATCTGGAAATAACTGCAAAACTTCAGACCAAAATCTCCTATGATCATAGATGCAAAAATATTAAAAAATCTAGATCCAAATATTAGCAAATAAATCCAATCATGTATGAAAATATATAATGTGAATAGAATTTATCCAAATATTAAGTATATTTCAATATATAAAAATAATATGAAAATATTTCATCACTAGACTAAGAAAATAACAAAATCATAAATATCAATAATAAATATAGAAAGATTATTTGATAAAAATATAGCAAAAACATTCTGTAGACTTATTAAAGAAAAAATCTTTTAGTTAGTAAATGGCATCTATTGAAAATTAATGATAATTCATATTAACTTATGAGTAATTAGCAATTAGGATCCAAGTAAAAATGTACCTTTTCACACATTACACTTTTAAGTTGAATTACATAGTTTATTTTATTTTTTAATTTTATTTACGCACCATGTTTACAAAACATTTTATGATTTATTTTCAATAATACAATGTAGTTCACCCTTCACCAGTGTTCTTTTTTTTAATTTTTAATTTTTTAAAATTTTTTTAATATAATTTTTATTTTGATCATAGTGTCTTACATATTGTTGACAATAACATTTTAGGTACATATTTACATAAATATGTATTATGTAAATATGTAATTTTTAATTTTTAATTATGAGAACAATGATGCAAAGAAAGAGGACAAGGTAAAGTTACAGTGGAAGGGCAATCACCCATAAACAGAGTTCTCAGATGTAATCCCCTTGCTGACGCCTAAATTTTGAACTTATAGTCAAAGAACATTAAGAAAAATAAAACAGAACCCATGTACAATTACTTTGTCCACAAGTCCCCAGATTGTAGTACATTATAAATGTAGCATATGAAAAAGTTTCCATAAGATGATTCTTGGAATTGTATATAAAAGTGTTTCCTTAGGATTGTTCTGTGACTTGCCCCACCTAACCCTTCCAGGTGGGGCACTGTGGAGTTGGCAATAAATAGCTTGAGGGACAGGAGTGAGGGGGCCTTCTGTGAAAAAGCTGCTGGCTGCAAAAGGATTCTCTGGCTCTCCTTGCCCGATCTTTTAAACCCTACAGTTCTTGTCTGTGTGGATTATTATTTGCTGCGGATAAATATTACCAAGGTCTTCCCCCAAAAGGGGACAAGGGAATGGGAAGTAATTTCTCATTCTGGGGACTGTTCTTGGATTCACAAATACCCAGCAAAGTTAACAGCGAAAAAACCTTGCAATAACTTTTCTTGGCAGTACATAAAGCAATATAAGGCCATGAAATTTATGTGATTCCTTAAACATTGAAGGTATAGTATTTTTTCACATTTTCATGCACATGCATATTAGTTTAAGTTAACATCAAAAGTTTAAGTGGTTTTTTTTAAGGTTTAGTGTCAAAGGAGTACAGTAAAAACAGGAGTAGAGTGTCAAATATTGTTTGCATAGGCCCACCAAAATATGGGGGACATGGAAAGGAAAAGCCTTGGCCTAAATACAAGGAGACCCTACCCCTGAAGTTTCCTGGCATAAGACCAACTCTAGGCTCCAAGCAATCTAGTTTGTTCAATCCAAGTCATTGTCTGTAGTGCCAATATAGTTTTATTTTTATGCAGGTTTCTGTATTAATGATCCTGGAATCTGCATATCCTACATTAAAGTCAGGCTGGTGTGGAGCATCCTTTCGTTTCACGTCACAATTAAAGGGAAATGCAGAAAGCCCTGTCCAGTAAGCAGGTCATTGTTGTTGTTGTTGTTGTTGTTGTTGTTGTTAAGTCTTCTCAGTGTTAAGGGAAGTCTCTTTCCAGTAGGTCGATGTCAGAGCAGCGGTAGGTTCTTCCCTGATAGAGGATTGCTTCCAGGGGATGTTATAGACATCCTTGGATGTTTCATAAATGGCTTCCCTAGATCAGGGATTAATGGAGAATGCCCATTCTTCTGAGGCCTGTGCCAGGTCATTATGTCAATGTTCAGGGTGTAAGGTCCCATTGCACTACAAGATTCGTGTGTTCCCATCTCTATTAGATAACTTATTTGTATGTATAGTATTTTCTCATTTTAATGTGCCTATGCAAACAAGAAATAAAGCCACGTGGCGCTATCCGTGTATATGGGGGCGTAAGAACACGTCCAAAAATACCCGTGACTTGGTTCAAACATAAGAATTAAACTGAGGGACTCTTTCACCAAATTCCCTATTGAACAGTTCCCAAAGAGAAGAAAAGATAAAAAAAAAAATGGGGAAAATCGTCACTGTATAAGAAAATATTCAGTAAGAGCTATAGCTGTCAAAGAAAACACACATAAAATGTTGAAAAGACATACATGTCCATTTTATGCCTTTTGAAATAGTTGGGGCAGTGTTAACTCCAGTGCACCACTTTGGTCTGTGACTTAGAACTCTGCAGTACTGAAGTTAAAAAGGGTAAATGTGGAATAATGATGGTAGAGGGTGAGAGAGTTAAAGAGAAAAATGAGCTTTTGTAGGGGTATGCAAAAGGGCAGAGTACAAAATGAACATTACGCATACACAAAAACATACTTCAAGAATATGGAATACTATTAATGTATTTTGAGTGCTCAGGGGCACTAGCCCCAGATCGGTTTTGAACATATAGACTGGTAAAAAAATTACCAGTGACTGCTTTAGTGCAACCGAGCAACTCTCAGCACCCTCAAGTTAAGCCTAGGGTAACCTTCAAGCTCCTCCAAGGGACCCACCTAGCTGGCTTGCCCAGGCATTTGGTCCAGGGGAAGCCCTGGAGATTAGGATAAGGCAGTAGAGGGGTGCTGGGGTCACCCAAGTCCTGCAACCCTCCAGGCCTGGTTAAGAAGGCCTTTGGCATGGCGGAGGCCTTCCGAATCCCATGCTGGCAGAGACTCCCATCTCCCAGGAAGGAAAGAGACCTTCAAGAGCTGGGAGCCTCACCAGTGTTCTTTACATGCATCAGTGTCTCCAATTTCCTTGCCACCCTCTGGGGAAAAAATATTTACTTCTCTCTCTCTTCTCTCTCTCTCTTTGTCTCTCTCTTCTTCTCTCCTTTCTTTTCCTTTGACACTGTAGTTTGCACTATAGTTAATGATAGGGTACCATGCTTATCACTTTATCCTCTGTACCCAGTTCTTGTACAGAGTGATCAGTTCCAGCTACCATTGTTATAGTGGACACTTTCTTCCCTAACCAAAGTCACTGCTCTTTGTGTCAAGCTTCCTACCTTGAATTGGTCCTCATGGCCCTCATTTATTTCCTGATGTTATTATCATAATGCCTTTTATTTTATTTATATACCACAAAAGAACGAGGATATTTTATGTCTATCCCTCTCCTTCTGACTTACTTCACTCAGTATAAAACTCTGCATATCTAATCATGTATAATTAAATTTCGTGACTTTATTTTTTTCTAGTAGCTTCATAGTATTTCACTGTCTATATAACATACAGGGATATACCGTATGTATCACAGTTTTTTTTTTTTTAGCCACTCATTTGTTTTTGAGCCGCTTGCATTTCTGGCTATTGTAAATAGTGCTGCGACATACGTGATACATAGGGCTTTTATCATAGTGTTTAGGGATTCCTAGAGTATATTCCTAAGAGTGGTATTGGTGAATTACATAGAAGCTCAATTTCTAGTTTTTTGAACAATATTCATATTGGTTTTCCAAAAGGTTAGACCAGTAACATTCCCAGGGGGTGGTGAATGAAAGTCCTTTCATTCCTGCTTTAGGATCAGCGCCACTACTCCTGTTGTTTGTGATGGGTGTCAGTCATTGCAGTATAATTAATTCACTGTAATTTTTAAATAAATTTCAAGAGTGTTCGATCTTTTTCTTTGAAAAATGCCATGGTATTTTTATAGTGATTGCATTAAGTCTGTACAATGCTTAGGGAAGTATTAGACTTTAATTATGTTGATCCTCCCAATCTGTGAACAAGGTTTATATCTTAATTTCCTTGTGTCCTATTTTATTTCCTGAATGGTATTTTGTACTTTTCTTTGTAGGATTCTTTCACTTTTTTAATTTGACTCCATTGTAGTTGTTTTTCTGAGGCACAATCATAAATAATATTTCTTATCTTTCTGTATTCTCTTATTATTTGCATATAGAAAAGCCATGGACAATTGCTAATTAATTTTGTAGCCTGTCACTATACTATACAAATTTATTGTTTCTGCAAGTTTTTTTGAGAATGTTTAGGATTTTCTAAATATAGCATCATGTCATCTGCAAAAATTGAGAGCTTAATTTCTTCCTTTTTTTTCTAGATGCCCTTAATATCCTTTTACTGTCTAACCACTGTGGCAAGTATTTCCAGTACTATACCAAATAGAAGTAGTGAGAGGGGGCTAACTTGTCTTGTACCAAATCTTAGCAGAAGGACTTTTAGTTTTTCCCGATTAAGTATAATGTTTGTTATGGGCTTGTGATAAATAACTTTGACTATACTGAGAAAAGTTCCTTCAATTCCCATCTTGTTGAGGGTTTTTATTCATGAATGGGTGCTGGATCCTGTTACATGCTTTTTCTGTCTTCATCAATATGATCAAATGATTTTTATTATTTGCTTATTAATATGGTGTATCATATTGATTGACTTACGTATATTAAATCATCCTGTATCACTAGAATGAATCTAACTTGATCCACAGTATATAAACGTTTTGATGAACTCTTAGATTCTATTTGCATCTGTGTTTATCAGGATATTAGCCTGTAATTCCCTGTATAAAATTTTTGTGGTGTCTCTATTTTTGGTATCAGGGAGATTTTAGCTCTATACAGACTATTTGAATGTGTTTCTGTTTCTTCAATTTTCCGGAAGAGCTGGGAAAAATGGCAATATGTTCTATTTAAAGGTTTGAAAGAATTCACTAGTGAATCCATCTAGGCCTACATTTTTAGGAAGTCTTTTGAATATCATTTCAATTTCTTTAATAGTAATCAGTCTCTTCAGGTATTTAGGATATCTTAGTTCAATTTTGGGCGATTATAGAAGTTTAAGGATCTTTTCATTTCTTCCACATTCTTTTGTTTTGTGGAATAAAGATTCCAAAGTAATCTCTGATTGTTCTTTGAATGTTTGTAGTATCAGTAGTGATATCTCCCTTTTTTTTTCTGACTTGGTTTATTGAGGTTATCTTTCTTCATGAGTCTTGCTAATGGTTTATAAATCTTGTTTACTTTTTTAAAGAACTAACTCTTGATTTTATTAATCATTTAGATTATTCTGGAGGTACATAGTTCATTAATTTCTGTTCTAAGTTTTATTACTTCCTTCTGCCTGCCTATTTTTAGTAAATTTTGTTGATCATTTTTAATTTCTTAAGCTATGCCATTAAGTTATTTATTTAGGCTCTTTCTTCCTTTCTGAGTGCTAGGAAAGCTACTAATTTTTTCTTAACACAACTTTTGCTGTGTCCCATAAATTTTGATAATTCATTTTTTTATTTTCATTTATTTCCTATAATTTTTAATTTCCTCTTTGATTTAATTTCTGACAATACAATATTTCTGTTCAATACAATAGTGAACTATTAACTTTCCAGGTATTAATTTATTTCTCCCTGTCTATTTGTGTATTATTCACTTATATTTTTAGTGCATCATGATCTGAGAAGATCGTTGATACAATTACTATCATCTTGATTTTAAGGAGATATATTTGATGGTTCAGCAAGTGGTTTATCAAGGAGAATGTTGCAGTGTACAGTGTCTTGGAGAAAAATTTTAATTCATATTTCTGAGGATAAAGCCATGTAGTAATATGTTATATGTATAGTATATATCTGTTATATATTATTATATAACTATTATATTATATAAATACAATATACATGCTGATGTTCAGGGGTTACTCTTGACTCTGTGCTCAGAAATCGCTTCTGGCTTGGGGAACCATATGGGTCACCGGGATGGAACCCAGATCTGTCCTGGGTCAGCCGCATGCAAGGCAAATGCCTTACCGCTGTGCTAGCTGTGCTATAGTTCAAGGCCTTCTCTTATAATCTTTTTAAGCTTGAAGTCTGTCACCTGATATTTGTATGGTCATCCCAGTTATTTTAATGAAGTTGTTTGCTTGAAGTTCTCCAGCCTTTGATTTTGAGCCTGCTTTTTCTTTGTTTGTTTGTTTTGCTTTTTTGGGTCACACCCAGCAGTGCTCAGGAGTTACTCCTGGCTCTATGCTCAGAAATGTTCCTGGCAGGCACGGGGAATCATATGGGATACCGGGATTTGAACCACCATCCTTCCGCATGAAAGGCAAACATTTTACCTCCATGCTATCTCTATGGCCCCATTGAGCCTGCTTTGATTTGAATATATAAATGTGTTTTTTGCAAGCACTAACATGTTGTATCTAATTTCAGATCCATTTTTCACTCTGTGAGTCTTATCTGCTGCATTTAGTCCGTTAATGCTGAGAAATACTGCTGTCATAGAATTTTGTACCATCATTTGTTTTTGTTTTTGTTTTGTTTGTTTGTTTGTTTTTGGGCCACACCCGGTGATGCTCAGGAGTTACTCCTGACTATGCACTCAGAAATTGCTCCTGCCTTGGGGGACCATATGTGGTGGCAGGGATGAACCTACGTCGGTCCTGAGTCAGCCACTAACAAGGCAAACGCCCTACTTCTTACAAGGCAAGCGCCCTACTTCTTACAAGGCAAGCACCCTACTTCTGCGCTACTGCTCCGGCCCCTATAGCATCTTTTTGTAGAAGTTTGATGAGTTTGTGACATCTGTCTTGCCTTAAAGTAGACTAATCTATTTTTCTATTAATATTGGCTTTGAGGTTGTAAATTTCCTGAGCTGTTGTTTATCCTTGAAGGAGTATATCCTTCCTTTAAACCCAAATGGAATGAAAGCCCAGCTGGGTGAAGTATTCTTGGGAAGGCATTCATTTAATTGAATTGTTTTTTTTTTTTTTGTTTTGTTTTGTTTTGTTTTTTACTATGTCTCAGCACTGCTTTCAGGCCTGGAGGGTTGCTTGTGTAAAACTGCTGTAAATATTACCAACGCTTCTTTCTATGAAATTTCCTTTTTGGTCTTACTGCTTTCAGTATTCTCTATCTTCCTCTTTGGTTTTTATCGTTGTGACTAGGATATATTTTGGGGGTACTTATGTTTGGGTCTCTTGTAGCTTGTATTATTTGAGATTCCAAGATATGGGTGCATGCACTCTTCAGCTCTAAGAACTTGTTGGCAATATCTTTGACTGTTGTTTCTTCATAGGGGTTTTCTTCCTCCTTCTCTAGGACCCCAATACTTTATATTTTTGTTTCTATTGAATTTATCCCAAATATCTGTTGTTGTCTATTCACTTATTTTCAGGAAATTTTACATCTTCTGTTGATTTATTATAAACCTCCTTTCCAACTTACTTTTGTTGTATGAAGGTGTTTTGTAGCTCATCTCCAATCTCACCGATTTTGTCCTCAGCAGCTGTTTCTCTGCTAGAGAGGCCTTCCAGTGAACTCTTCATTTCACCCAACTAGTTTTTCAGTCCTGTTATTTCTGTTGGAAGTTTTCTTATTTATATTTTCATGTCCTCTTGAGTCCTATTAGTTGTTCTATTTGCTCCATGTTTCTTTGAATTCTTTAAACATTCTCCACTTTTTCTCTCTAAAATTTTATCAGAGAGACTGTTTAAGTTGTGACTTCTGAAATGCCATCTTCATTCATTAAGCATGATGGTATTCTGCATTGTTTCCACATTGTGATCTTTGCAGTGTGGTGGTGCTTTATAAATATTGTGCTGCATCTCATTGACTAAGATGCACTGTAGTGAAACAGATTGGAGCTGTCAGACTCTTTGCTCTTATGTTGTGGGTTGGGCTCCTACTCTTCATCTCTGGAGAGCTCCCTGATTATCACTGAGTCACCCAAAGTGCCCCTGAATCCCCTGAGCATCATTTGGGAACCCCCTAATTCTTCTAGTATATAAGAAAATTTTGATTAAATTTATCTCAATAGAAATAAAAACCTATAAAACTTCTCACAGATAACAAACAAGAAAATATAGATGATTTTATATAGACATTTATCAACTGTCATTGGCTGGCTGAAATTATAATTACCCCCCACATGGGTGGATGGAGTTGGAAAAGGCAGTTGGTGCATCTAGCTATTTCTAGTTCTGTGTATGTGGATGGAGTTGGAAAAGGCAGTTGGTGCATCTAGCTATTTCTAGTTCTGTGTATGAGTCTTCCTGATTTCAACATACCTTAGGCTGTGTCTTTTTGGATCGCATATTTTTTACTTTGTATATCTGTTCCTTATACTTGGTTCTCAATCTTATATAACCCTGGTCCCAAATCTAACTCTGTCTCCATTTATTTTCCCTCTCCAGGCCTAGGGATGGTTATAAGTCCCCTGGCTTCTCTATTTAAAAAGACTTGAAGGATTTTGTCAGAGTTGTGTTTGCTTGGCCTCCAGCAGGTCTAGGATCCCGTGGACTCCGGCAGGTTAATATATAAATAAACCCCTTTTCATGGAGAGAATAGTTCTAAAACACAATAAGCTATTGGATAGAGGAATTCTGTTTTATTTTCTTTCAGAAAATATCAATTAACTAACTTTAAACACCTGAGCAGTGAAAAAATTCACAGCTTGGAAGGACAGAGGTATACTCTGCCTCTTGGATACCAACAGAGCAATAAAGAGACAGAGGAGATTCCACTTCTCAGCAAAAAGTGATTGTAGGGAGACACATAGCCTCTTGGGCAAGAGAAAGAATTGCACAGCAATCAGTTGAGCTAGGAGCCTAGAATATGGACGGATTAGAATTATGTAACACATATGCCCTTGGTTCTGTTGAAATCTAGAGGAGTTAGGGTGATTCTTAAAGACTTACTATGACAAAGAGGACAATGAAGTGTTCTATATTCTCCCTTACACAACTAAGGTGAATACTGATTCTTAAACAGCACTGACAGTGCCAAATCTCAGATTAAGTTTTCTTTTTTTTTTTGTCTTTCTTTTTTTATATATTATAATTAAACACCTTGATTACATACATGATTGTGTTTGGGTTTCAGTCATGTAAAGAACACCACCCATCACCAGTGCAACATTCTCATCACCAATGTCACAAATCTCCCTCCTCCCCACCCAACCCCCTCCTATACTCTAGATAGGCTTTCCATTTCCCTCATACATTCTCATTATTAGGACAGTTCAGAATGTAGTTATTTCTCTAACTAAACTCACCACTCTTTGTGGTGAGCTTCCTGAGGTGAGCTGTAACTTCCGGAACTTCTCTCCTTTGTGTCTAAAAGTTATTATTGCAAGAATGTCTTTCATTTCTCTAAAAACTCATAGATCAGTGAGACCTTTCTGCAATTTTCTCTCTCTCTCTCTCTCTCTGACTTATTTCACTCAGCATAATAGATTCCGTGTACATCCATGTATAGGAAAATTTCATGACTTCATCTCTCCTGAAAGCTGCATAATATTCCATTGTGTATATGTACCACAGTTTCTTTAGCCATTCGTCAGTTGCAGGGCATCTTGGATATTTCCAGAGTCTGGCTATGGTAAATAGTGCTGCAATGAATATAGGTGTAAGGAAGGTGTTTTTGTATTGTATTTTTCTGTTCCTAGGGTATATTCCTAGGAGTGGTATAGCTGGATCTTATGGGAGCTTGATTTCCAGTTTTTGGAGGAATCTCCATATTGCTTTCGATAAAGGTTGAACTAGATGGCATTCCCACCAGCAGTGGATAAAAGTTCCTTTCTCTCCACATCCCCGCCAACACTGCTTGTTCTCATTCCTTATGAGGTGTGCCAATCTCTGTGGTGTGAGGTGGTACAGCATGGTTGTTTTGATTTGCATTTCTCTGTTGATTAGTGATATGGAGCATTTTTTTTTAATTTTTATTTTTAATTATGAGAACAAGGGTGCAAAGAAAGAGGACAAGGTAAAGTTACAGTGGAAGGACAATCACCCATAACATAATTCTCAGAAGTCCCCTTGCTGATATCTTAACTTTGAAATTTCAGCCAAAGAACATTAAGATAAATAAGACAGAATCCATGTACAATTACTTTGTCCTTCAAGTCCCCAGATTGTAACCCATTATAATATTTCTTAACAGTACACAAGGAAATCTAAAGCCATAAAACTTATGTAACTCCTTAAACATTACAGGCATAGTATTTTCTTACATTTCCATATACGTGCATATTAGCTTAAGTTAACCTCAAATTTTAAGTGAGTTGTTTTTAAGGATTAGAGTCAAAGGAGCACAGTAAAAATGGTGTTAGAGTGGCAATTGTTGTTTGCATAGGCCCACCAAAATATGAGGGACATGGAAAGAAATAACGTTGGCCTAAGTACAAAGAGACCAGACCCCTGAAGTTTCCTGGCACAGGACGAAGTCTAGGCTCCAGGCAAGCTAGATCGTCCAATCCAATACATTGTCTGTAGTGCCAACACACTTTTATTTTTCACACAGTCTCTGTTGTTGGTATCATGTTTCTGTATTAAAGATCCTGGAATCTGCATATCTTACATTGAAGTCAGGATGTGGAGCATCCTCTCCTTTCACCTCACAATCAAAGGGCAATGCAGGGAGCCCTGTCCTGTAAGCAGGTCGTTGTTGTTGTTAAGTCTTCTCAGTGTTAAGGGAAGTCTCTTTTGAGCAGGTCGAAGTCTGAGCAGTGTAGGTCTTCCGTGGTAGAGGATTGCTTCCAGGTGATGTTATAGACCAGCCTGGATGTTTCGTGGATGGCTTTCCTGGTTCAGGGGAGAATGGAATATGCCCTTTCTTCTGAGGTCTGTGCCAGGTCGTTATGTCAATGTTCAGGGTGTAAGGTCCCTTTGCACTACAAGATTTGTGTGTTCCAATCTCTATTAGATAGGATCTTATTTGTATTTATACTATTTTCCCATTTTAATGTGCCTATGCAAATAAGAAGCAATGCCACATGGTGTTATTGGCGCATATGGGGGCCATAAGCACAATTACAATGATTCCCAAGACATGGTTCAATCATAAGCATTAAACTGGGGGACTCTTCCACCAAAATTCTTTGTTAAACAGCTCAAAAAGAGAAGATAAAAAGTGGTTAGAATCATCACTGTATAAGACAACATTTAGTAAGAATTATAGCTGTAAGAGAAAAACACAAAATAGTCTAAAGAAATACGTGATCATTTTATGTATCTTGAAACAGTTTGGGGTTGTCACACACAATGCACAGCTTTGGACTGTGATTAGGATTGTACACTACTGAAGTTAAAAAGAGTAAAGTAGGTTAGTGATGATTGAGGGGGGGGTTAGAGAGTTAAGGAGTAAAAAAGAGCTTTGTAGGGGTGTGGGAAAGGGGAGAATACAAAATAAACATTCTGTATACGGAAAACATAACATAAGAATAAGGAATATTCTGAATACATGAAGTACATGAAGTACCCCCGCGCGGTTCTGTAGTTTTTGGATGCCTAGGGAGAATATGGAGCATTTTTTCATGTGTCTTTTGGCCATTTGTATTTTTTCTTTGTCAAAGTGTCTGTCCATTTCTTCTCCCCATTTTTTTGATGCAATTAGATTTTTTTGTCTTGTAAAGCTCTGTCAGTGCCTTTTATATTATGCAGATTAGCCTCTTATCTGATGGGTATTGGGTGAATAGTTTCTCTCACTCAGTGGGTGGTTCTTGTATTCTGGGCGATATTTCCTTTGAGGTGCAGAAGCATCTCAGCTTAATATATTCCCTTCTGTTAATCTCTGCTTTCACTGGCTTGGAGAGTGCAGTTTCCTCCTTGAATATGCCTGTAGTCTCAATGTCCTGGAGTGTTTTGTCTATGTGTTGTTCTGTACATCTTCTGGTTTTGGGTCCGATATCGAGGTCTTTAATCCATTTGGATTTTACCTTCATACATGATGTTAACTGGGGGTCTAAGTTCAATTTTTCACAAGTGGCTAGCCAGTTGTCCCAACACCACATGTTGAAGAGGCTTTCCTTGCTCCATTTAGGATTTCTTGCTTCTTTATCAAAAATTAGGTGATTGTATATCTGGGGAACATTCTCTGAGTATTCAAGCCTATTCCACTGATCTGAGGGCCTGTCTGTATTCCAATACCATGCTGTTTTGATAACTATTGCTTTGTAGTAAAGTTTAAAGTTGGGGAAAGTAATTCCTCCCATATTCTTTTTCCCAATGATTGCTTTAGCTATTCTAGGGTGTTTATTATTCCAAATGAATTTCAAAAGTGCCGGATCCACTTCTTTGAAGAATGTCACAGGTATATTTAGAGTGATCGCATTAAATCTGTACAATGTTTTGGAGAGTATTACAATTTTGATTATGTTAATTCTGCCAATCCATGAGCAGGGTGTGTGTTTCCATTTCATGTGTCCTCTCTTATTTCTTGGAGCAGAGTTTTATAGTTTTCTTTGTATAGGTCCTTCACATTTTTAGTCAAGTTGATTCACAGATATTTGAGTTTGTGTGGCACTATTGTGAATGGGGTTGTTTTCTCAATGTCCATTTTTCTTTATTACCATTGGTGTATAGAAAGACCATTGATTTTTGTGTGTTAATTCTGTAGCCTGCCACCTTGCTATATGAGTCTATTTTTTCTAGAAGCTTTCTTTTAGAGTCTTTAGGGTTTTCTAAGTAGAGTATCATGTCATTTGCAAACAGCGAGAGCTTGCCTTCTTCCTTTCTGATCTGGTTCCCTTGATATTTTTTCTTGCCTATTCACTATAGCGAGTACTTCCAGTGCTATGTTGAATAGGAGTGGTGAGAGAGGATAGCCTTGTCTTGTGCCAGAATTAAGAGGGAAGGCTTTTTAGTTTTTCTCCATTGAGGATAATATTTGCCAATGGCTTGTGGTAGATGACTTCAACTAGATTGAGAAAGGTTCCTTTCGGGCCCAGAGAGATAGCACAGCAGTGTCTGCCTTGCAAGCAGCCGATCCAGGACCAAAGGTGGTTGGTTCAAATCCCGTTGTCCCATATGGTCCCCCGTGCCTGCCAGGAGCTATTTCTGAGCAGACAGCCAGGAGTAACCCCTGAGCACTGCCGGGTGTGGCCCAAAAATTTTAAGAAAAAAAAAAAGAGAAAGGTACCTTTCATTCCCATCTTGCTGAGAGTTTTGATCATGTATGGGTGTTGGAACTTATCAAATGCTTTTTCTGCGTCTATTGATATGATCATGTGACTTTTATTTTTATTGTTGATATTGTGTGTTATGTTGATATATTTACAGATGATAAACCATCCTTGCATTCCTGGGATGAAACCTACTTGATCGTAGTGAATGATCTTCTTAATGAGGCATTTAATCCTATTCGCCAGGATTTTGTTGAGGATCTTTGCATCTGCATTCACCAGCAATATTGGTCTGTAATTTTCTTTTTTGGTAGCATCTCTGTCTGGTTTAGGTATCAAGGTGATGTTGGCTTCATAGAAGCTATTTGGAAGTATTCCCGTTTTTTTTTTTTTTTATTTTATGAAAAGGTCTTGCCAGGATTGGTAGTAGTTCCTCTTTTAAAGTTTGAAATAATTTATTAGTGAATCCCTCTGGGCCTGGGCTTTTGTTTTTGGGCAGACATTTGATTACCATTTTAGTTTCATCAATAGTGATAGGGGTGTTTACATATGCTACATACTCTTCATCCAACTGTGGAAGATTAGAAGAGTCCAAGAATTTTTCCATTTCTTCCAGGTTCTCATTTTTAGTGGCATAGAGTTTCTCAAAGTAGTTTTTGATTACCCTTTGAATCTCTTCCATATTAGTAGTGATCTCTCCTTTTTCATTCCTCATATGAGTTATTAAGTTTCTCTCTTTCTCTTTCTTTGTTAGTTTGCCAGTGGTCTATCAATCTTGTTTATTTTTCCGAAGAACCAACTTCTGCTTTCATTGATATCTCGATTGTTTTTTGGACTTCCACTTCGTTGATTTCTGCTCTCATGTTTGTTATTTATTTCTCTCTCCCTATTTTTGGGTCATTTTGTTGAGCACTTTCTAATTCTATGAGCTGCGTCATTAAGCTATTCAGTTAGGCCCCTTCTTCCTTCCTGATGTGTGCTTGCAAAGCTATACTTTTTCCTCTCAGTACTGCTTTTGCTGTGTCCCATAAGTTCTGATAGTTTGTGTCTTTATTGTCATTTGTTTCCAGGAAAGTTTTAATTTTCTCTTTGATTTCATCTCAGACCCACTGGTTATTCATATGAGGCTGTTTAACTTCCAAGTTTTTCTTCTGTGTCCCTTTTGAATTTACATATAATTTCAGAGCCTTGTGGTCAGCGAAGGTAGCCTGAAAAATTTCTATTCTCTTGATATTATGGAGGTATGTTTTATGTGCCAGCATGTAGTCTATCCTGGAGAATGTCCCATGTACATGGAGAAAAATGTGTATCCAGGATTATGGGGATGGAGTGTCCTATATATATCTACTAGGCCTCTTTCTTCCACTTCTTTTCAGGTCTAATATATTCTTGTTGGGTTTCAGTCTGGTTGACCAATCCAGTGTTGACAAAGCAGTGTTGAGGTCACCCACAATTATTGTGTTGTTATTGATATTTTTCAGATTTGTCAACAATTGTAATAAATATTTTGATGGTCCCTCAATCTGTGCATACATGTTTACAAGAGTGATTTATTCCTACTGTACATACCCCTTGATTAATACAAAATATCCATCTTTGTCCCTTACAACTTTCCTGAGTATAAACTTTGCATCATGTGATATTAGTATGGGCACTCCAACTTTTTTATGTGTGTTGTTTGCTTGGATAATTTCCCTCCAGCCTTTTATTTTGAGTCTATGTTTATTCTGACTATTCAGGTGCGTTTCTTGTAGGCAGAAGAAGGTTGGATTGAGTTTTTTGATCCATTTAGCCACTCTGTGTCTCTTGACTGGTGCATTGAAGTTGAGAGAAAGAATTGTCCTGGGATTTAATGCCATCTTTATATCAAAATTTGGTGTGTCTTTTGGTTAGTCTTGTCTTAAATTAGGTCTTTCAGTTTTTCTCTTAAGACTGGTTTTGTGTCTGTAAAGTTTCTGAGCTGTTTTTTGTCTGTGAAACCATGTATTCTTCCTTCAAACTGGAAAGTGAGTTTTGCTGGGTTTAATATTCTGGGTGAAACATTCATTTTATTCAGTCTTGTCACAATATCCCACCACTGCTTTCTGGCCTTGAGTGTTTCTGGTGACAGGTCTGCTGAAAATATCAAGAATGCTCCCTTGAATGTATTTCCCTTTTTAATCTTGCTGCTTTCAGAATTCTGTCTCTATCTGTAGGATTTGTCATTGTGACTAGGATGTGTTTTGGGGTATTTTTTCTGGGGTCTCTTTTGGTTGGTACTCTTCGGGCATGCAGGATTTGATCGCATATATTCTTTAGCTCTGGAAGTTTTTCTTTAATTATTGTTCTGGACGGTTGATTCTTCCTGGAAATTTTCTTCCTGGGTCTCTTGGACTCGAGAGAGTTGTTTCTGTTGAGCTTATCATAGACCTCTATTTTCAACTGTACCCATTCTTTGACTAATTTTTCCATTGTCTGTTCATTTACTTTAAGTTTTTTTTTCTATCTCTCCTGCTGTATGATTTATCTCATCTTCCACAGCACCAATTCTATTCTCAGCTTCTGTTACCCTGTTGGAGAGCTTATCCATTTTTTTTTTCATTCAATTTGTGTACTGAGTTTTTCAGGCCTATTATTTGACCTGTTATTTCAGTTTGGAGTTTTGTGATTTCTGTCTTCATATTTTCTTGGTTCTTAGTAGTGTTCTGTTCAACTTGATCCATGGTTTCTTTGAGTTCTTTGAGCATCTTCCATATTTCGAGTCTAAACTTTTTATCTGAGAGATTGGTTAGTTGGTTTGTCGTTTTCTGGTCATCAGAATTGTCATCTTCATTCTCTATGTCTGATGCTGGCCTGCATTGTTTCCCCATTGTCACACTTGTATTGTGGGTTTTTCTCCATGTGTGGTGGTATTCATTGGCTAAATAATGTGCGAGGCCACTCTCCTCTGGCTCTGCCCTTTCTGGGTGGGTCGACTTGCCTCTGTGGATGAAGCCTCACACAAGATCAAATTTTAGGCCCAAGCACGCAGCAGAGAAGACAGACCAGGGAGAAATGCTGGGCTTCAGTGATCCAGCAGTTTTTAGTGTGATTTTTTTTCTTGTTGCAGTGAAGTTCTTTCCTTAGAAAGAGCACAGGGCCACATAGCAAAGCGGAGCTAAGTGCTGTTCTGGAGCCTCTGGGAGAGCAAATTTTCTGGGCCCTTTTCAACCCACTCCCAAGAGGTTCAGGAGACAGGACAGGAGACAAACACACACAGGTAGCAGTCACAGTTTCTCACAGTCGGGTCCCACTGTGTAAGCATAGATTTTCCCAGCCTGATGTCACAGAGGATCTGCCTTCTGCGAAGTATTGCTTATAGCCAGTTTTTACGTTTGGAAGCAGTTCCTTGGCATTCAGCCCTTGAATGAGCCTCTGGGAGAGCGAATTTTCTGGACCCTTTTCGGCCCACTCCCAAGAGGTTCAGGAGAGAGGCTAGGAGACAAACACACAGGCAGCACTTACAGGTTCTCATAGTTGGGCCCCACTGAGCAAGTGTCAGATCAAGTTTTCATGAAGAAGGAATAATTCTAGCACAAACACGTATCAGCCCTCCTCTCCCAGAAAATTCTCAGTAGAAGTTAGACCCTCTCCATTCTTCCTTCCCACTCTAGCAACCACAGATACAAAGCCTTTTCTCCCAAAAGCCACCCCAGAAAAAAATTGAAAAAAAGATAAAATTTAATTCACTACATTGCCATTTACTTGAAAAGAAAAAATGATGAATCTTCCTAAGATGTATTAGGACAGTAATAAAACCACTGTGATTTAAAGTAGCAAAATGGACAGACTGGGGGAAAAAAGACCATATGGCAAACAGAAACATTGGGAGATTATAAGTTTAGAACAAATCAATCTTCAGATTCTAATCTTGGACACATAGAAGATTATATCTCCTTTTGATAGAAACTTCAAAATTGCTATAATAAAAAAACTTAGGTAGAAGAAAATTCAGAAAGTTATGTCAAAGTCATATAAGTGAACTCAGAACAACTAATAAATTACATAGATAAATCTCAGGAAATTAAATATATGAGCTTTCAAATGAAATTAATGAGCAAAATTAAATTTTGTCTTTAAATAACATAATTTCATATATATGTCAGTTATAAAACTGACATAGAAAGCAGAGATAGCTATGGAAACATTGTAAACACACAAGTATAGAATGAAATACGTGACCTTAAAATTGTAAAGTACAAGATTTCAGTGATATAAGATAATAAGATATAACATATATAAAATAATAAATAAAATGTTAAAAATAATCACTATATGGAATATGTAAAGAAAGGTAATAAAAGAACAGTGAGTAATAGGGATTGAATGATAGTACCACTCAATGCAGCTGACTCATATTCTCCCCTATATTCTCCCCTAAACACAACTGGAGTGATCCCTTAGCACAGAGCTAGGAGTGAGCCTTGAGTACAACAAGATGCAGCCCCAAAAGCCTTCCTGACTCCCAAAAAATGGAAAGAGAGATAAATCAGACACTCAAGTCAAAGGAAGAATATTTAAGATAAGTGAAAACATAATAAGACACATAACAGAAGCTCTGAAGTCAGCACAGCCATGGACTTATATGTAAGCTGCTCAAAGGTAAAACAGACAGGTAAAAAAAATTATATCCTGGACAACTATCTTAACTCTCAGTTTTGAGAACAAATAAAAGATCTTCCACTACATTCATGTTGCAGTGAGTTGCATAATTGCATCATTCCTTACAGCTCTGTAGTATTCCTTCCTGGGTCCTAGACCAGCCTCCCAGATTTTATTCCAGTGTTGATCAAAAGGCTATGGGTGCATTTACATTCTAAGTTTTTGCCATGTGCATCTAAAGAATAATTTCATAAACTTTGTACCTATCCTACTCCAAAATCATGCTCTTTAGGGTTTTTGCTATATACTTACTATATATTTTGTTTTCCTTTGGGGCTGCACCCTACTTGATAAGGCTTACTCCTGTTTATGCACTCATGTATCATAAAGGAACAGTACAGAAAATTCAGAATTGGGGATGCCCAGATTACACTGGATTCTAGATTATAGAAATGAGACATACAAGAAAGGAATAAACTGAGATATGGACAGTCTCTAACAGGGCCACAAGGCAGAGATTCCAGACATATAGGCAATGTAGAGGTATTGTATATCTTGATATATAATAAACCAGGGTGTCAATAACACTGAAAGTGTATGACCCAAAATACTACAACCAAAATTAAAAGTGTGCCCATCAAAGTGGCACTTTAAGCTATAGGAGAAAAACAACACAATGGTGGAAGAAAGTTGACACTGATGATAGAATTAGAAGTAGTGATGGGATTGGTGTGGATAATGGGGTTGCAATTTCATGCCTGAAACTCAGATATTAATTAATTTAGTAATAAATAATTTTTCAATAAAATAAAAATAAATATTAAAATATAATAAATACAAATAAATTAAAACTCATATAAAATCATTAGAAAAAGGAACCGTTAGAAACACCACCAAAATTAGTAAATTTATACTAGAATACTAGCTTTCATCATCTTTAAATATGAACTAAATTATATAAATAATATTGGTATTTTAGAAACTATTATATTTGTAGCTGAAAATGCACTAATCCTCTTTATTTTGGTAGGCACTATATTATGTACTTTCTGTACGATAAGTAATCCTCAAAATTAGCTTACAAAGTAGAAACAATGCTTATTTTAGTAATATACAAGATTAAAAATAACCAAGGGAAGAGTAGGACAGAGAACACTGTAGTAATATGCATGAAACCATATCAATAACACTACTATAAATCACAGATCCAAAAAAAAATAAGAAAAACAAATGTCTGCAACAGAAGCAGATAGGGAAATGGGAGGAAAACTGGAAACATGGGTAGAATGAAGTGGGCACTGGTGAAGGCATTGGTATTGGAAAATTGTATGCCTAAAACAGTACCATGAATAACATTAATAATGATAGCTCAATAAAATATCTTAACTGTTTATGCTATTGTGTTTTAATTTATGCTACTAATTGAGTGATAAGTGAAGGATATGGCTTGTATAGCTCTAGGTACTTCAAATAGAATTTGTATGCACATTTTGTTACTGATTGGATAGATACTATCCCATTTGTTTATTTTAGAAAATTTAAAATAAAAAATATTGTAACATTATGACTCCTTTTAGGGAAAATGTTGTGTATCTGTATTTGAATAACATTCCACTACTTCCTTTCATGTATTTGTTTCACATACATATATGTTCAGTTACATCAATGTTTATCTATTATATAAGAAAAATATATAAGAAAGGAGGTAGAAATAGGGAGACTAATTAAAAAATATTGAGCAGTTTATAACTAGAGTACTCCAAACTTTTCAATTTAGAGAGTAGAACTTTAATATTTTATTTGTTTCACCGGGAATTACAAAAGAACATAGAATTGAAAAAAAAAAGCAAGAAAGGAAAGCTTGAAGATGCTTGCAAGTAGACAGTTTATTTCTGCACAACACATTTTTCTACTTGGAGTCCTAAAAGGGCTTTCCCAATCTGATCATCCTGGTGTATGACAGATCTACTGTCACAAGTTGCTTCTAGAAAAATTTCATTTTGTTCTGAACAGGAGGCAGAAAGAGACGTTAAGATTAAGGATTTCTAATACTTTGGAAAGGCTGAAAAATTTATTTTTGTTGTTTCAGGAGAAAGAACAGTGGAGAAGAGAGGAAAAAAGGTATTGCTTTTTTTTCTTTCTCTCTCGAATATGGGTTTGGATGGGGAGACACATGAAGGGATTTATGGCCCTGACCTCACAGAGAAAATTGTATTCATAGCTCAAAGTATTCATTAAGATGTCGAAGTAAAAAGAACTTTGGAACTCCTCACATGAGGATGCAGCAGGATACTGACAGTAGCAGTTGGTGGATGAATGTAAGTATTTAGTTCCTGGGAAGAACTGAATATCTGAAAAGAAATATATGATTAGAGCTCATCAGTTTTTGACAAACTGCAATCAGGATATACAGAAACAACATACTATGGGTTAAGCTTGTCTAGAGAATAAAAACCATGTATATTTGGATAGAGGTAATCTATTAGCTTTGGGAAAGAGAAAATAAAATCAATAGATCTACTTTGAAAAAAATTATTTTCACTTGATTGTTCTCTTTTATATGAGTAAATCTCTTAAAGAAACCAAAGAACACAACATATAGGAGTCAAATTATCCCCCAAGAAATCACTCTCCAATTGTAAATGAGAAGCAAGTTCTTATAAAAATGTGTGATAAAATATTCTTTATCTTAGAAACATTTTAATTTTATAAATTTAATTTTAAACAATTATCATAGTTTAGGTAACATTTATAATAGGGTTGAAATATTTCTAAAGTGAATAGTTTAATGTTGCTAATCAATTGGATTAAGTTAATTATGCTGTTTTAAGTTAAATAAGTTAAATATGCTTACTGTTTTAAATTTGAATTCAAGTTTATTTTTAACAAGTAAAATATATTTCTGACTATGGAAACAAAATCATAGTATTTAGTTGAGATATTCTTATTAACATCAATTCATTTCGATAATTAATGTTCTTTTAGTATTTACTCAAAGAACTCAAATGTAGTAAACAAATACCTAAGATGTTTTACTTAACATTTATTCTTCTAATTCTCAGAAAAAATTCTAATATAAGATTAGCCATAATTAGCTCCAATTGAAGAGAAAGTACTGAGATTTACTTAATTATTTTTTTACCCAAGATCACTCAGTGCACATTAGAGACAAGATTTTGAGCTGGTAGTCTAGTCCCATAATCTGAACAAGAAGCCTCTACATACTTTAATGGTTCTTTTTCTCATAGATAATTGATATAGAATTAGTGTTGTCAAATTATGTTAGTGCTGTTATAAACACTGAATGATAGAAATAGAACTTGTTCCCTTCTTGTGGCTAACACCCTTTACTCTTTAAAACCGTTATGCATTAGTTTTCTTTTATGTGATTTTTACCTGTGTCCTCCTTGAAATATCCTGGGGCTCCCAGATGAGTCATACTATAGTCTTTTGTTTAAAAAATGCATCTATAGTGTATTGACAATTTGAAATTCATTTGTTATTCGCTTTCCATGTATCACTATAAAAGGAAGCAATGTGACCATATGAGATTTCAGAGATGACATCATGAAAAGCAGCATGACTTCTTTCTTTGTCTTTCTTGGGTGATGTCACTTTGAAAGTAGCCCAGGTTTTAAGAGCATTTAAACTGTCTAAGGAGATGTGTGAGGAAAACTGAGACCTCTTGCCCATAGCTATGTAAGCGAATTCTCTTTAAAGTACTTCTACACTATTATAAAATTGTTACGGTTACTAATGAGCAGATAGCTTCTGACATAAGGATCTGTATTTTAAGTCACCTCCCAGCCTTCATTGGGAAGGAGACTCTCCACTATTGTCCAAAAGTTAGGTCTCGAATCATCATCCTCCCCAATTGTAATTTTTCTCTATAACTGCAATCCAATTGTTCCTTTGACCATGAATCAACTTAGCAAATGGTTAGTCTGTTTTGTTTTGGTTTCTTTTTGTTGTTGGGTTTTTGGGTCACACACGGCAGCACTCAGGGGTACTCCTGGCTGTGCACTCAGAAATTTCTCCTGGCTTGAGAACCATATGGGATGTCAGGAATTGAACCCCCGCATCTGTCCTGTAAGGCTCTTGCCCCTGACTAGTCTATTTTGCTTCTATAATTTGCTTTTTCTAAATGTAACTCTTAAAGCACCTTAGCCATTGTCTTAAATTTTAAAGGATTTTTTTTTGCCTCTATAAACTCATCCCTGACTTTGTGCTGCATGTCCTTAGGGACTATAGTACACTAGTGATCAAAAGACTTGGGGCCTGCGAGGTGGAGCTAGAGGTAAGGTGTCTGCCTTGCAAGCGCTAGCCAAGGAAGGACTGCGGTTCGATCCCCCGGTGTCCCATATGGTCCCCCCAAGCCAGGGGCGATTTCTGAGCTCTTAGCCAGGAGTAACCCCTGAGCATCAAACGGGTGCGGCCCGAAAAACTAAAAAAAAAAAAAAAAAAAAAAAAAAAAGACTCCCAAGATGCATTCAACAGATGAGTGGCAAAAGAAACTATGGTACATATACACAATGAATACTATGCAGCCGTCAGGAGAAATAAAGTCATGAAATTTTCCTATACAGGGATATACATGGAATCTATTATGCTAAGTGAAATAAGTCAGAGGGAGAGAGAAAGAAGCAGAATAGTTTCACTCATCTATGGGTTTTAAAAAAAAATGAATGACATTTTTAGCAGTATCTCAGAGACAAGAGAGAATTGGGCTGGAAGGTGAAGCTCATGACATGAAGCTCATCACATAGAGTGATGAGTGTAATTAGAGAAACAACTACACTGAGAAGTATCCTAACAATGTGAATGAATGAGGGAAGTAGAAAGCCTGTCTCGAGTACAGGTGTGAGTGGGGTCGGGAGGAGGGAGATCTGGGAAATTGGTGGTGGGAATCTTGCACTGGTGAAGGGGGGTATTCTTTACATGACTGTAATCATAGAACTACAATCATATTTGTAATCACGGTGTTTAAATAAAAATTTTTTCAAAAAAAAAAAAAAGAAAAAGACTCAATTCACTTAAAGCACCTACTAATCTCCTGACAAAAATTTAGTGAGATAACACTGTGATCTGGTTTTTAATCCCTGAATCATAGTAAGAGTAAATTGATACCTTTAGTTTTCAACCAGTTTGTTTTGGAATAAAGTGATATTCAATAATTGATAACTACAATAGTACAATACATAAACTTCTTTAAAGTCACATGATTATTTTTAGTTTTAAAACTTAAATTTAAATAAATTAGATGTTACCTCTTCATAAACTTAAATCTGCTGATGATTCACAAAGTATATTTTAGTTATCTTTCCAAAAAATCAGAAAGCAATATGCAAGAATATGTTTTGTAGCAAGAAGTACAGTCTTACTTGATTAAAGGTATCATTGAAAATTATTTTTATAAGAAAGTCTGAAGACAAAATCAGTATGCATTTATATTTTGCTTCTAGGTGAAATTAAATTCTTTATTCAAAAATATGAATTGGAGTTTTATCTTTTATCGGTCAAACAAAACCTGATTATGATAAAGATTCTGCACATTAAATCATAGTAATTTAGTTGGTAGGCATCTAACTTGATTTGTTATTTATAGTGTTTATATTCACCTGCATATGTTTTCTAGCATATTGGGCACTGCTTGTGAGAGCTTATTTACATGGTCTCTTTCAGAAAATAAAGTACTGATCAAATTTGGAATTTACCTTCAGAGCTGCTTGCACTCTATTCTTAAGGGAACAATTGTTTTAATCCTTAGTGAGGATCTACAAGTTGAATGACAGAAGAAATATGTGTTCAGATGAGACAATTTAGATTTCTATATTTCCAAAGGACACTTGGTTGACAGAATACAAAATTCACAACCTTAAACATTTCAGTTGTGCTACATTCTTGGATGGAGAATAGGCCACTCAATCTTGCATTTCAAGTGATTGCCCCACAGTAGACAGTCAAGAAAAGTATTGATTTGCCAACAAATTCTTTGTTTGCTCACAATCTTACGTGACTCATTTATAATTAACACATTTTATCTTTTTTTTTTTGATTTTTGGGTTACACCCGACAGTGCTCAGGGGTTACTCCTGTCTTTATGCTCAGAAATCACTCCTGGCAGGCTGGGGGGACCATATGATATGCCGGGATTCGAAACAATGATCTTCTGCTTGAAAGTCAAATGCCTTACCTCCATGCTATCTCTCCGGCCCCAAATAATACTTTTTAAAGTGAAAAAACTGAATCATGGAGAAATTTCTTTTGCCCAAGCAAAATATATCATTATTCAAATATTATCTGGGTAGTGAATTATTATAGAATTTTAGAGAAATTGACATGTCAAAATTCACAATGACTTTCATTATAACTTTCTGAAAAATAATCACGTTGGCAGAATTTTCTTCATGGGGAGAACATCTTTCTGAAAAGTCCTTACACATTTAAAATATGAAGAGCTACTTGCATATTTTTTCATTGTTACTCAGAAAAAGAATCCCATGGGGTAATATCACCTGCTAGTATGAGAAAGGCTTCAGGCTCTACTGCCCCCATTTCCACCCTGGTTTTCCTGAGAAACTATACACTTCTCACTGACCCTCACTGAATTTCATGTTTCTTCATCTGTAATAAAATGATGCTAATAAGTTCTGATCATTCTTATAATAGTATAGCCACAAGGGAAATGGATGAAAATTCTTTTTTTTTTTTTGGTTTTTGTTTTTGGACCACACCCGGCGGTGCTCAGGGGTTACTCCTGGCTGTCTGCTCAGAAATAGCTCCTGGCAGGCACGGGGAACCATATGGGACACCGGGATTCGAACCAACCACCTTTGGTCCTGGATCGGCTGCTTGCAAGGCAAACGCTGCTGTGCTATCTCTCCGGGCCCGGATGAAAATTCTTAAAAGGGATTGCAAACTTATAAATAAAATAAAATTTGTTATAATTAAATATTCTTTGCTAAAACATATGATTTAGGGATATTTTATTGTATTTATTTCTAAACAAAGAACGATATATTATTTCACTGATAATAAAGATGCCTATTGAATATGAATTAAGAGATTTTTATTTATTTATTCATTTGCAATTGAAATTAGGGTCCCACACATAGCTGCCATTGAACTATTTATTCCATGATCCTAGGAATGTTGTGCTTATATGTTATTAATGCCATGATGTTATCATGATATAACAATGATATTAAAATATAAGCCTGTTTTATTGTTTTTTGTTGATTTTTATAATAATAATACTTATTCAATAGATATATTAAATATGTTTTGGCCATTACTATGATAACAATATGAATTCAGTTTTAATCTCATAAAATTAAAGAATCCACAGTATCTTTCTAAAATATCTAAGTTGGCAAATTACTTTTTGATTGTGCTAAAAAAATAGAAAAGCTCTGAATGCACCTTTTGTAAAATTAAGGAGAAATTAATTGATCAGTTGAAATCCTTATATATGTAGTCTGGATTGTTGTTTTTGTTGTTGTTGTTTTTTGTTTTTGGGTCACACCCGGCAGCGCTTCTGGCAGGCTTGGGGGACCATATAGGATGCCGGGATTTGAACCACCGACCTTCTGCATGCAAGGCAAATGCCTTACCTCCATGCTATCTCTCCAGCCCCAAATCCTTACATATTTAATACAAAATATTTGTACCTTAGACGTTGCCTTCAAAGAGAATTTCTGGTGTTTCACACTGTCATTTTACTGTTATTTCCTAAACTTAAAAAACTCTGTCCATCATAATTTCAGTGACTAAGAGGATTGATTTAGAAATAAAACTCTAAGGGCCGAAGTGGTGGAGCCAAGTGGTAGGGCGTTTGCCTTGCATGCGCTATGACAGACCCCGGTTTGATCCCATGGAGTCCCATATGGTCCCCTGAGGCAGTAGCAATTTCTGAGCCAGGAGTAACCCCTGAGCGTCACCGTGTGGCCCCAAAAAACAACTCCCCCTCAAAAAAAGAAATAAAACTCTATAATATGTATCCTAATTTTCTTACTAGAAGACTCACTCCCCCCCCCCCCAAATGTGTGTCTTATTGAGCAAATGCCTCTTGGAGCTGAAGCCTGAATGCAGGGAAAGAGAGCTTCTAAAAACTGTAAGAATCATCACAATAGATATGATAGAAGATGGCATTAGGACATTTGGATTTTATCAAGTTATTTAATATTAAAAAAAGAACTTTTATAGTACAGTGAGTAGGATACATGTCTTGTATTCAGCCAATGAAGATCGAGCTCAAGCTTTACCTATCACCAGAAGTGATTTGTAACTACAGAACCTGGGTTAATCCCTGAGTTTTACTGAGTATGGTGTCCCCAAAAAGTTAAAAAGAAACTTTTAAAATTATTGTAACTCCTGTGCTGGCTTCTGCAGCACATATACTAAAAAACTGGAATGATAAAGGAAAGATTAGCATGGCCCCTGCGCAAGGATGACACGCAAATTCGTGAAGCATTTAATAAAAAAATATTATATCTCCCTAAAATTTAAGGACTCAAATTACATATTTTTGTTTATATAAAAATCTAACATTTGATTAATCTATTAGGTATTTATTCAAAACTTGCTGGATATTAGGTATTATGCTAATTTTTGAGAATTTGAAAAATTAAACAAATATTTTTCTGGTTCCTCTGGAACTTTCCAGTTGGGAAAATAGATATTAAACAACATATTAAACATAAAATATGTATTTGAGCTAATATCATAAGAATGCATTTTTACAAATTATATTTATTATAAACATAGAAACTTGAAGCACTTCAGAAAAAAAAGTGAACGAGTGGGGAATGTTTTATTTATAAGGAAAACAAAACCAATGTCAACCTATCTAGGGTAAATTTTGTGAAAAAGAATAATAGTCAAAATGCAGAATTAGATTAGACTCAGATTATGCTACTCATGGTTTATGGTAAAACATGTACCTAAAGTATTACTGTGAAAGATTTGTAATTTACTTTGGTCAAAATAAAAATTATTTAATTTTAAAAAATGAATTTTTTATGACCCGAGAGATAGCATGGAGGTAAGGCGTTTGCCTTCCATGCAGAAGGACAGTGGTTCGAATCCCAGGATCCCATATGATTCCCTGTGCCTGCCAGTGGCAATTACTGAGCATGGAGCCAGGAGTAACCCCTGAGTGCTGCCAGGTGTAACCCCCCCCCCACAAAAAAAGTATTTTTAAATAAAGCATAATGGTTACTCAGTAGAAAAATTTGATATGATTTATTTAAAATATTCTAATTACTCTGACTATTATTTAAACAAAACTACTTAAATGTTTTCTCAACGTTGTTTTCTTTTGCCTAAGATATACAAAATAGATGACTGCTGTTAGAAGCACCATGGATTAACTTTTGGTTATAACACATTGAGAAACCTTTTATAATGCCGAATATTCCATTACTGATACCAAGGGTCCCCAAAGTATGCATAGTTCATGGGCTATATGAGACCTGCTGAGGACATTTATTTGGTCTTTCAGGTGATTTTTTTTTTTTTTTTTCCCTCTGCCTGTCTTGCTTAGCACCAACTCGACTTGGCCCGCAGTGCACATGTGTGGAAAGTACCATGTACTATCCGACTCCCCTCCTCTCTGTCTCTCAATTCCTCCTCTTAATCTTGGGCAGGGGTCCTCAAACTACGAGCCGCCAAAAGCAGATCATAGTTCCCACTGAAATACTGATAGGTTTGTTGAGTTAACTTTACTTGGTATTGATTTTAAATATTGTATTTATTTCCATTTTGCTTTTTTAATTTAAAATAAAATATGTACAGTATGCATAGGAATTTGTTCATATTTTTTAAAGCATAGACATGCCTTCTGGCAGTCTGAAGGACAGTGAGCTGGCCCCCTGTTTAAAAAGTTTGAGGACCCCTCAGCCATACCAAAAGCTTACGAAACTAGAAATGTGCCTCCGTCAGGAGGAAAGTTTAATCAAAAGACAATTCTAACTATTAGAATACACCTCTTCCCAAAATACTACTTTATTTTATATAGCACCAGTACTAACTGAGGTGGCAGAAAGCCATCTTGTTGTATAATTCTTATGTGCTGTAGTTATTAGATCAGAACATCTCTATAGGTTAGTTGAAATTTTCAGACTTGCATTGCCAATGTTTCCTCTTCAGAATTCACCCTACTTTTACAAGTATTAAATGCTAGTAAACATGATTCTCTCAAAATACACCATTGTTAGTATTCAGAGAACTCAACATAAATCTGCATAGATATATGGGACAGAGAAATATTACTGTAGGTTGATCAATTTGGATTCCATCATGGTACCACCAAGGAGTGACCCTGAGCCCAGAGCCCAGAGAACTCTCTGAGAAAAGTCAAGCATGGCCCTAACACATCTCCACAAAATACTGATTATGAAAAAAGAGTGACTACTTTGTACAACTGAGTAATTTTTATTTTATCTCATATAACAAAATAGAGAAAATTAAATAAAAATCATATTTAGACATTTGGAATATCTGAAATATTTTTATTTATCCATTTGTTTTTATATTTTAAGTTATATTGGATGTGAAAATAGTTAATGTATTTTATTTATCTATTAAAATTATAATGTAAAATATTAACATATTTATTATTCATTAAGAATAAAATGTGTTAACTTTGGAAGCTCCTGGATACTAACTCTATTCTTTTTTTTTTTTTTTTTTTTTTGGTTTTTGGGCCACACCCGTTTGATGCTCAGGGGTTACTCCTGGCTATGTGCTCAGAAATCGCCCCTGGCTTGGGGGGACCATATGGGACGCCGGGGGATCGAACCGCAGTCCGTTCCTTGGCTAGCACTTGTAAGGCAGACACCTTACCTCTGGCGCCACCTTCCCGGCCCCACTAACTCTATTCTTAACACTAACAAATCTAGAGGGAAAAAATAGTGTGAAATATAAAATTACTTGACAGAGTTTTTCAATTAGATAGAGTGTATTAGTGGACTTCAGAGAACAAAATGTCACAAGGGAAACAAATGAGCATTTCATTACTACAAATATAAAGTGATGCATCTGGAAATAATTGCTTTTAATTTTTCAACTCAGCATTTGGAGTGATCTAGTTAAAATACAAAAGTGATCATTTCTTTTGCTTATCCTGAATTTTCTGGCAGCCACCTAAATCATTGGAAAGAAATGCCAGTATGTATATATTTTTTCCCTCATTCAAATCATGTGATGTTTAATTATACTAAAATTTATTTACCTCATCTCTTCCTATTATTCCCATTAACACTTTATTATTAAGCAACCTTGCTCATTGTCAAATATGCTGACATTCTGCTGTCAAATTTCTGCTCCAACCATTTCCTCCATACATTTTGTTCTTCCCCTATAAATATTTGTAGCTTATGAATGAGAATTTTCTCCAAAAACTTTATTTTAAATTGCAATTCTTATATTTGTCATTGCATGTTACCTAAGTTCTAATATGAAATATATTTTTCATATTTGAATTTTCTATCTCAACTGGATTGTGAAAATGATTATTTTGTAATGTTTAAATAAATTCCAATTTTTTCCTTTTTTTTTTTTTTTGGATTTTGGGCCACACTCGGTGACACTCAGGGCTTACTCCTGGCTATGCGTCTAGAAATAGCTCCTGGCTCGGGGGACCGTATGAGATGCCTGGGATCAAACCAAGATACATCCTGATTCAGCTGCATGCAAGACAAAAGTCCTATCACTGTGCTATCACTCCGGCCCATAAATTACAATTTCACTTGGAAATTAAACAATGAGCTTTGTCTTTAGATATTTTATATAGTGTAAATCTAAATTTCTGAATATTACATATCTGTTTACATGAGAAACTCAAGTCAATAAACATTCAATTTCTAGACATGTTTTTTTAAAAATCTGAATTTTTAGAGACAGTGCAATAGCTATTCTAATTTAGGTAGTAATTAAACCATTTTTATAGAAGGTCCTATAAAATAAAATAGTTTAACAAAAAGCATTCACATTTCTGAAATAAGCTTTGATTAAATAAATTCATTACAAGTTTTATTTTAAGCATTTTTATCAATAGGCATGATTGCTAAAGTATCCTTGTGATAGTGAGGATATAAACCAGATTTTAAAGAGCTATTTGATTTTGCATAATGGTCTATCTTTGTAATTTTTAAGAAAAGAAATCTCTAATCAAAAATTCAATTTCATAAGCCATTTACTTTTCCTTGGATATAGGCAGCACTAACTTTAGATTGGTCATCTTGAGTGTTTATGAAATTGTATATAACTAGTAACCTCAAATAGATGTGTTCTAGATTCATATGTTATCAGCTATAATAAAACTTTATATCTACAGATATTTATTTAAACTAAACTATCAATAGACCTCATGTTGAACAGAATAAGCATTTACTTGAATATTTTTGTTTTTGGTTCTTGGTTTTTTTTTAGGGGGTCACACCTGGCAATGCTCAAGGGTTCTTTCTGGCTCTACGCTCAGAAATTGCTTCTGGCAGGCATGGGGATGCCGGGATTTGAACCACCATCCTTCTGCATGAAAGGCAAAAGCCCTACCTCCATGCTTTTTCTCCCGCCTCTACTTGAGTATTTTTAAAAGTATTTTGAAACAAGCTAGCTAAAAGGGGAGTGGATGCCGGGATTTGAAACACCATCCTTCTGCATGAAAGGCAAAAGCCCTACCTCCATGCTCTCTCTCCCGCCTCTACTTGAATATTTTTAAAAGTATTTTGAAACAAGCTAGCTAAAAGGGGAGTAGAGTGACATGTTAACACTATTTCTTTTTTTTTTTTTTTTGGTTTTTGGGCCACACCCTGTGACGCTCAGGGGTTACTCCTGGCTATGCGCTCAGAAGTTGCTCCTGGCTTCTTGGGGGACCATATGGGACGCCGGGGGATCGAACCGCGGTCCGTCCTAGGCTAGCGCAGGCAAGGCAGGCACCTTACCTCCAGCGCCACCGCCCGGCCCCAACACTATTTCTTGTCATCTCCATAACACCTTCCAGAAAACTCAATCCAGTACAAGAGCTTTAGAAAAGCAATTATTTGAAACATTTATTTGAAGAATTTTTTTTTTTTTGGAAAACTGCTTATATTAAGAATCATTTGTCTCTGAGTAGCTAATTCTCATTTTATTTTAGGGACAGTGAAAATTATATATCTGACCTTATACATTATATATATATATATATATATATATATATATATATAATTACTTCCTAGCTGCTAGGAAGCTATTTTGTAAGATTATTGTATTGGCCAGGTCAGTAATTGGCCATGATGACCAAAGGAATCCAGATATCTGAACAATAATTTTAAATAAATAAATTTGTTACTGTTTCTCACAGTTGCTGACAGACTTTGTTCACAGAACTTGTGGTCAGTGCCATAGAGAGTTTATTAGTAGCATCAACAAATCTAAATAGTCTTTCAGCTTCTGGCCATATTGCACCACAGATAATGCTCAAAACCTTATATTATGCATTGGTGTCTACCTTTAATTTCCTCCAGAGGATATTGCTAAGTTTTATCTAGGCAGAACTTAATTGGGGAAAGGCATAATGGTGATGTTCAGTGCATAGTACACTGACAAAATCTAGAGTACATAAAATATAGTCATTATTAAAAATACTGAATGAATAACCCATGACAGAGTTTAATAGCTTACTTCTCTCACTTTCTTCCACCTTCCTTTAGGATTATATGATTTACCATTATTCTCCTGGATTGTGGGAACGAATGAGGATTAAGGGGACTTGATATTATTTACTAACTTTTTTATTTACTAACTTTATTTCCTAATACCATTTGAATGATATCATTGCTTCTTTCTATATATCTTACTTTTGTATACTTTTACTGTGATAATTCAACATTTTATAGTATATAGTCATTGTGGGTTATCCTTAATACTTTTAAGCCATTCTTTCCTTTGTATAAAAATTTGTTAATGCAGAAGAGTGTTTTTAAACATCAATAAAATGAATTCCTCATTGTAATTTTTTCCTTCTCCCAGTCCCCCTCATTGTAATTTTTATTCAATATCTCTTAAATTGTAGTCTTCTTTCTGAGACATCACAAGATTGAAAATAGAAGAAAATAAAATTGATAACCATCTTTCCAGTAAAACATCTAAACTAACTTATGGAACCTGTATAAAAAGAATATATTAATTCCCTTATGCCCAGGTCATTTTGTAAATTATATTATCTAGTTTATAAAACTAATATGTGCTTTCTTATTTATTCTCATAAGTGATCTTTTCCTTCAGTAATAAAAATAAAAATATACAAATAAGCAAAAATATGTCATTTACTTTAGAGTAAAATGGGATTTAATTTAAATAAATTAAATTTTATTTTAAAACGTCATTTACTTTAGAGTAAACTGAGATTTTATTTTGAATACTCTTGTTTTCTTTTTTTTAAACATCTTTTTAGGTTAAAAACTTATGAGGGAAGAGGGAAAATGTTTTCTCACTTCTTTCTGAGACTTTTTTCTTTAAATCCCCACCTGGCTTGGTGTGAAGTCCAGCTGACAGCTATGTATATTTATCTTAAGAAATGATTAAAGTGTAAAAAAAATGAATAGGGTGTTGCTTTTTGCTGAGGAATATGGATTGTGTTAGAAATATTATTTTAGGATTGTATTCGGAACGGGTAAGAATCTAGCCTAAAAAATTTGTCTGTTGACCCAAATCAGTTCCCCAATGGAAGGAGAGGGACTTACAGGTGAGAAAGTGTCATTTGTTCACCTCAGCTGTGCTCCACCCAGTCATAGAGTCCCAAGAAACTGAGCCAGACATAAAAGTGACAATGAAGTCCTCTTTGTGTCTCAACATCTATTTTTTGTGTCCAGGGTTGAGCCCCAAGAAGAGCATAGCCACCCTGTTTCATTCTGTAACTACTATACATTACATTTCTTCCAGTCACTTAGCCACACTACAACACACAATATACATCTCCAGACTTCTCAGGTCACGTTAGAAGAACATCACAGAATCCCAGCATGCTTAGTGAGAAAAGATGGTAGCTCTGAAGGGAGTCGAATGATATCCAACCAGTTTCAATCAAATATATCTAATCTCTGATAAGTATTTTAGAGAGGTGGGGTCGAAGAGATAGCATGGAGGTAGGGCGTTTGCCTTGCATGCAGCAGGATGGAGGTTCAAATCCTGGCATCCCATATGATCCCCTGAGCCTGCAAAATTGATTTCTGAGTCTAGAGCCAGGAGTAACCCCTGAGTGGTGCCAGGTGTGACATAACAACAACAACAACAACAGAAGGATTTTAGAGAGGAAATGTTAGGGATGGTAAAGAAAATCAAAGAAAATTGCTAGATATATAATGCAACATATTACAGAAACAAATAACCAAAGACAAAAAGAAACTGAGAACTTGTTTTTATTAGGAAACAAAAGACTTTGGATGAGTGGTTTGGTGGGGGTAGGACAGAGGGTGTGGGCCACTGGAAACGGCTTGAAGGAAACTGGGATTCCACTCAGGTAGAGGCTGTGGTGTTGGAAAAATATTGCCATTATCAATATTTTAAATCAGAGTGCCTAAAATAAAATTAAAATAATAAAAGAATAAACCTGAATAATAAACTGAGAGATTAGCTTTTCTCCTTTAAAAATACTTCAGTAGTCATGCACCCTTATGATGACATACTTTTAACTTATTTAATTACTGCCCACATTGCCAAAAATATTCTTACATTCCCTGCCTAAAACTTTTTTTGAGTGGAAAAGTATAAGAAAATGATTTTAATTCTACCATTTTTTCTGACAAATTGTGATATTGAACATAGCAAAGCTTTGTACTACTGTTCTTTTATTGTTGTTTGTTTGGGATGGCCATTCCAGTTGATGCTAAGGACTTACTCCTGGCTCTACATATAGGAGTCATTGAGCTAGGCTTGGGAACCATTTGGGGTGTTGAGCTCCATTCCCTATCTGTGCTTCCCCCCTCTCCCAACTTTTTCCCCTTAGTGATACATCCTCTTGGGTCAAAACAGAACTTTAAGAACATTTTTTTTTATCATTAAGGAATCCAGGCTCTGGTCAGCACATAAAGACCATTGGGGACTATGTAGTGGACTTTCTCAATAGCTATTTATCTTCATCTTCATTACTATAAACAGAAACGCATATAATGACAATTCTCTGTCATTTTTATACAAGAATATTTTATGTTTTTCAACTGAGCATCTTCCTCAATCTTCTACAAATATATATACTGGTATGTTTTTTCCTGAAAAATATACAAGAATATGTATAAGCTGTTATATCACCCTAACTTAACTGGGCATAGAAACAGACCCTCACCCTCTCTTCAACCTATACTGTTTTCCAGTCCATGATGCTTGACATCTTTTTTAATTTAAGCTATATTCATGCAAATAACCCCCCTCTTTCTATTCACTAGTTTTTGTATATTTTCAGGTGACACACACATGATTTAGCTTTAAGGAACTTCCTCAACTTATTCAATTGCATTTTCTAGTTGTAATGTAAAATAAAATCTCCATTTTGAAGATTTTTATCATTGTTATAAAATTAGCTGAGATAATACTTTGACTGTGCTAGAAAATTAACTATGATTCTACAGTGAATGAGTTATGAAGCCCTTAAACTCTAAAACTATGAAACTAGAGTATGGGATTGAGAGAAAAACATTTGTTAGAAAAAGATTTTAGAGTGTTTTGATTCTAAGTTCACTGAGGGAAGAAAGATTTCAAAAAATTGCATCACTATTACACTCCAGCAAAAATAGATATCAATACCTAATGCTTTAGTGCCACTTGTCAAAGTAAAGCTGATCTCAGCAGGCCACCAATTAGGCTCTATTAGCTTCCTCATGCTTTTGTAAATTGTTGGACTGCTATGACAAATTCTTGAATATGTTGAGATATAACAATTATATTTATTATATTAATATTCATGAATATCTTAGAGTCATTTGAACTTCAGTGAACATAAGGTCTTTTCAATCCCAATGTTAATGTATATGTACAAAATATATTTGTGTATATGTTTATGTTTCCAAAAAATATCTATGCATTTAGAGTATATAATTTTAAAATTCAGTTTTCTGTGAAGCAGGAATTGCCAGTAAATGGCAGTATCTTGGATTTCATATAGAAAAGAAATCTTTCGGGCTCAGAGAGATAGCACAGCGGCGTTTGCCTTGCAAGCAGCCAATCCAGGACCAAAGGTGGTTGGTTCAATTCCCGGTGTCCCATATGGTCCCCCGTGCCTGCCAGGAGCTATTTTTGAGCAGACAACCAGGAGTAACCCCTGAGCACCGCCGGGTGTGACCCCCAAAAAAAGAAAAAAGAAGAAAAGAAATCTTTCTCTTTACTTATAGATAATAAAATGTCACCTTTGGACAGAGTCAGTGAAACAGTTATTATTTTTAACTCTCCTTTTTTTTACTGTCTGTTGTATAGAACTGGTATTAAGTCAGGAATATTGAGTTATAATATGTAGAGTTAGGCCCTCTGCACTCCTTTGTTTGTTGCAGCAGTGTGTACAATAATCAGAATTTGGAAATAACCCCAGTGCCAGAAAACATATGAATGGATTAAAAAATGGTACAGCTATATAATGAAATATTATGTAGCTGTTTGGAAAAATGAAGTTGACTTTCTGGAGGACCAGTCCCTGGTAGGAAGCTTACCAAAATAGCATGAGAGTTATTAGCAGTTAGAACAGAGAAGGGACCACTATGGCAATGATAGTTGGAAATGATCACTTTAGATAAGAACTAGGTGCTTAAAGTAGACAAAGTGACATGCATGATATCCCTTCACTAACAATATTACAAGTCAGTGTCTAAAGAGAAAAAGAAGGAAGAGGTAAGGAAAAATATGTCTGCCATCGAGGCAGTATGGGGAGAAGTTAGGGGAGAGGTCAGGAGAGAAACTGGCGTCTGGAAATGTGCACTGGTGAAGGGTGTTATACATTGCATGACTGAATGTCAATCATGAACAACTCTGTAACTCTATCTCATGGTGATTCAATTAAAGAATTTATATATCCTAAAAGAAAGATGTCTTAAAGAACTATCCAGACTGATCATGAACTTCACATGAGCAAAAAATATCTCTAACTTAATCCTAATCATAAGATTTTCAGATTTGGTGCTGAAATAGTAGTGTAGTCTATCTGCTCTGATTGATAAATTAATATTTTATTAATTTAAATATTTTCTCTTAAGATGACAAACATTTCATTATTCATCATTTTAGCAATATAATTTGAGTAGTTTACTTAGTAGATTCCCAAAAACTTATGCATATTGCTATCTACTTATTTTAAAATCTTGTATATTTTGTTAATTATATCTTTAAATAAAATGTATAAGTATGTAATTGAACTAATATGTATCCCAAGCATCTCTGTAGGAGAATTTTTAATTCTTTATATTCTAATAGAGCTATGCTTGACAATATTTCTCAGGTATTAACTAAAAATGCGTTTGGTTGTTTTACTAATTTGAAAATCACATTGACATATTTTCTATCATTATGATCGACCCAAAAGTATCAACTATGATATGTCAATAAAAAATAAAGCAAAAAGGAAAAAACATGAAGTAATGCTGAAATTATGGATTATTAAAGATTAGCAAATTAAAAAATAATGTACATATTTTATTTTGAAACAAAACATGCATAATTGGTTTTAATATTGAGTGGAAATATGCATATTAACAAAACTAATAAAACATTATAGAACTTTTGAATTCTTTCAATACACTGATATATCTCTCTCTCCTTTTTTAAAATGATAATTCATCATCATAACATACTGGTTACTATAATCTGTAATAATAAAAATGTAATAATAAAAAAATTCCAAATATAATACCCTTAAACTTTCTTTTTTTGTTTTTTTTTTGTTTTTTTGTTTTTTGTTTTTTGGGTCACACTCAGCAGGCTCAGGGGTCACTCCTGGCTCCACACTCAAAAATCGCGCCTGGAAGGCTTGGGGGACCACATGGGATGCCGGGATTCGAACCATCCTTCTTCATGCAAGGCAAAAGCCCTACCTCCATGATTTCTCTCTGGCCCACCCTTCCTTTCAACTTTTGCAATTGATGAGAGTGATAATGTCACCTTTCATTTTCTTTTTTCTTTTTTTTTGGTTTTTCGGGCCACACCCATCTGATGCTCAGGGGTTACTCCTGGCTAAGGGTTCAGAAATTGCCCCTGGCTTGGGGGGACCATATGGGACGCCGGGAGATCGAACCACGGTCGCGATATTTCCTGGGCTAGCGCTTGCAAGGCAGATACCTTACCTCAAGCGCCACCTCGCCGGCCCCACCTTTCATTTTCTTACTGAGATTGCTTTCACAGCTCACTCAAGGATCTAGTCTGGTTGCTAGGCAAGCAAACCCTGCCATTATTAGGTTGGTAATTTAAGTTCCATCTAACTTCCAGAGCCAATTTAGTCAGTCTCCACTGCCTATCATTTGATCCAGTGGTCCTCAAACTATGGCCTGCGGGCCACATATTGTATGTGTATCTGTTTTGTTTCTTCATTGCAAAATAAGATATATGCAGTGTGCATAAGAATTAGTTCATAAGTTTTGTTTTTACTATAGTCAGACCCTCCAATGGTCTAAGGGACAGTGAACTGGCCCCCTGTTTAAAAAGTTTGAGGACCCCTGAAAGGAAGCTCCCAAAAGAACTAAAAATAACAGGGTTGAGTTACCTCAGGAATCAGAAGAAAGCAGTGAACACAGACAGTTTTCTGTTCATTCATCATATATTGTCCTACACATATTTTTCTATCTAGTTTTTATGAATTATATTATTTTACAGTAACCTAGTGTTACTGGTTTATTGTAAAATGTTTATTTGAGGTAAATGTACCTTAAATTCAAAGAGTTATTTAAGGAAATTAGTGAACCTAAGGAGAAGGTTTTGAACAGTTTTGATTGTGAGTTGTTTGGACAGAAACATAGGTAGAAAAAGATCTATGAATATGTTTTAAGTTCAAGGAGATTGTCATGAGAACTTTTGTTATTGGTCAGCTGCATAAATGACAATCTAAAGCAGTCAAAAAATTTCTGAAGGATGGGATATGCATTGTCTTGCAGATTTTAAACCAAGGAATTTGATAGCCCCTCTATGTATTTAGAGGTATTAGAATTTATTTAAATGTCAAGATACACAGCTAAAAATTTGACAAGTTCTTGGTATGGAGAAAACTTTTCATGTATTCAGTGGCTGGTATCGAAAATGAAATGGTCTGAATAATAATGGAGATATAATACATGGAAATATATTTTATAATTATTGATACTGTTTGTGATTAAACTAAATGTTATTTTAAGTTCCACAAGTAAATTTTATGAGTTCAAGTCATTTAAAGCATGAATTTTTAAATAGCAATAACAAATAGGATGTGTCTTATTAAAGAGGCTAAAGATTCAAAGTCAAATTTAGAAAAGTATAGCTGTTTGTTTCTACCTTTTCTTGTGACTAAACTCCAGAAATATTTTATATTAAAGATGCATCAAAAATTGACCTGTAAAATTGAAACCTGAGCAGTGGTGCAGGTGGTAGGGTATATGCCTTGCACATGCTAACCTAGGACTGACAGCAGTTCAATCCCACAGCGTCCCATATAGTCCCCCAAGCCAGGAGCGATTTCTGAGCACATAGCCAGGAGTAACCCCTGAGAATCATCGGGTGTGGCCTGAAAAATAATTATCTGAAAAATATCCATAAAAGCATTTCTTGATCTGTGGCCTTTAATATTGACCATTTATTTTCTTTAATTGGGCTCTATCTCTACAATATTTAAGTGAGCTGTATAACATAAAAATCAAAGAATGGTTTAGAAAATTCCCAACCAGCTGAGATGTTAGAAATAAAATAGAAAGAAGCATTGAAAAAAAAAAACAAATCAAGTATCTTAGAAATAACAGATGATGGGAAATTTTCTAGTAATCACTCACCTATTTAACAGTAAATCCAGAAGGGAGACTTTAATTCATTTTCATTTCTTGTCACAATTAGTATTTCTTGAATATTCCTTCACTCACATCTTGAATTTTAATGCTGCACTAAAGAATAATGGAAACATTATTTGATGAAGTCAGTGAGTGCATTTAATTCTGCTGTGTGCTAATTGGCTTTATTACAAATGATCATTTTCAAGATTGCTAATTGTCTAATATATGAAGTGTCATTCATTTTCTCATGTATCATATTGTAGTTCAACTTGCATGGGAATAAATTTTATTTGTCTCTGTTGCTGAAACACTGAATATTTGTCTGTACAACAAATACAGATTATTTCTATATTTGTGTGTTGACAATAAAATATTCATTAATTTTAAATGTGGCAACAGTAGTACACAAGCCACCACAATTGTAATTACTATTGCTTAGTAACAGCCTGTCTCTGAGTGACAAAGGAAATTAACTGAATAATTATTACATGTGCTTCTGCTTCAACGTTTTCTTAGTATATTCCTGATCTCTTAGTACAAATCGTCAGCTTAGGTGAAAACATTTAAGCTAAATACTAATTCTGCTCCAAAAATATCCATGTAATCAGTATAAGACCAATAGCAGACCACAATTAATTAATCACATAATAATGGAATCATTTCTCCAATGTCAATACATAAAATCCTGCATGCTTGGAAAAACTGTTTACCCAGATTTAAATTTCTCTAGAGAAATCAAATGCTGTACACTTAACAGGAAAAAAAAATGAAATGTTTATTCTCTGGCTTAATTAGAAATGTACCACAGCTAATGAACTCACTGCTGCTTTTTTTAATTGCTTAATTCAATTATTCTAAAGTTACCTTTTAGCAAAGAAGGTCTTGAAATATATCTTCACCTTGATCAGAATAACCTCATCTGTACCATTAATAAATAGTTGATAACAATATTTTATCAACTCTTTGATGTTCTTTCTTACATGTTAAAACAGAAAAGCAAAGTCACTTGTACAACTATATTTTCTTTTCAGAATATTAAAATAATCATCCATTCCAGTACTCCTAAAATATAATTGACACTGGACAGTATAATTTTTATCATATGGTTGAAATCATAATTTTCTTTTTTTATTTCTGAGCTACACCTGGCAGTGCTCAGTGCTTATTCCTGTCTCTGTACTCAGGCATCATTTCTGGACCATGTGGGATGTCAGATATCAAACCTATGTCAGCTGTATGCAAGGCAAACACTCTACCTACTATCCTATCTCTCCAGCCATAGATAAGCTATGCTTCATGGCATTAATTGTAAGTATATTTTGTAAATCTGTACCCAATGTCTTGCTCCATGAAGGCTAAAATAGGTGGAGGGTTTTTGTTAGTTTGTTTGCTTTCATTCTCTATAGAGTATATGATTTATATGGTTTTTATAGCTGATAGCTTCAAATACTAAAAACATATCTCAGTTATAACCATATCTTCACCAACAGTTTCTGACTTAGCTTCCAAAATCCTTGGAATATTTTTAAGTATTGAGAGTTATAACAAAAAGTGACTTTTGTTTTATTGTTGTGTGAAAGAGGTGAGTTTTGAAAGTACCTAGAGGTGGGGGCTGATTTTGAGGAGAATCAAGCAAGTGGTTGGTGATTGATGTAGTGGGAGGATAAGAGCTCCCAGTCCCAGATCCCCAGAACTCCAGGGTGAACAGGGGAACTATAGACAATTCAGTTCTCAGGGACTGAAGATATAATTAAACACGCCTGTTACAAATGCTCAGAAAAAAATACACACACACACACACACACACACACACACACACACACACACACACACACACACACACACACATGCAAAACAAACCTTCCTCCACAAACAATCCCCAAACACCTTGAGACTGGAGTTAGAGAGCTCTAAACTTCTAGATTATAATGAAGAGTGGTAAACCTCCAGAACATCTGGATAGTCAGATCCCTTTCCACATACTTTCAAATATGCCTCTTTTATCTGCTGTTAAATAGTTTTCTTCCATAAAGGTTGAACTAGACGGCATTCCCACCAGCAGTGGATAAGAGTTCCTTTCTCCCCACATCCCCGCCAACACTGCTTGTTCTCATTCTTTGTGATGTGTGCCATTCTCTGTGGTGTGAGGTGGTATCTCATCGTTGTTTTGATTTGCATCTCCCTGATGATTAGTGATGTGGAGCATTTTTTCATGTGTCTTTTGGCCATTTGTATTTCTTCTTTGTCAAAGTGTCTGTTCATTTCTTCTCCCCATTTTTTGATGGGATTAGATTTTTTTTTTGTAAAGTTCTGTCAGTGCTTTGTATATTTTGGAGATTAGCCCCTTATCTGATGGGTATTGGGTGAATAGTTTCTCCCACTCAGTGGGTGGCTCTTGTATCTTGGGCACTATTTCCTTTGAGGTGCAGAAGCTTCTCAGCTTAATATATTCCCATCTGTTAATTTCTGCTTTCACTTGCTTGGAGAGTGCAGTTTCTTCCTTGAAGATGCCTTTAGCCTCAATGTACTTGAGTGTTTTACCTACGTGTTGTTCTATATATCTTATGGTTTTGGGTCTGATATCGAGGTCTTTAATCCATTTGGATTTTACCTTCGTACATGAAGGTAAAAAATAAAAAAAATAAAAATAAAAAAAAATAAAAAAAAGTTCATTTTTTTGCAAGTGGCTATCCAGTTATGCCAACACCACTTGTTGAAGAGGCTTTCTTTGTTCCATTTAGGATTTTTTGCTCCTTTATCAAAAATTAGGTGATTGTATGTCTGGGGAACATTCTCTGAGTATTCAAGCTTATTCCACTGATCTGAGGGCCTTTCCTTATTCCAATACCATGCTGTTTTTGGTTTTTTTTTTTTTTTTTTGAGATTCCTCCAAAAACTGGAAATCGAGCTCCCATACGATCCAGCTATACCACTCCTAGGAATATACCCTAGGAACACAAAAATACAATACAAAAACCCCTTCCTTACACCTATATTCATTGCAGCACTATTTACCATAGCAAGACTCTGGAAACAACCAAGATGCCCTTCAACAGACGAATGGCTAAAGAAACTGTGGTACATATACACAATGGAATATTATGCAGCTGTCAGGAGAGATGAAGTCATGAAATTTTCCTATACATGGATGTACACGGAATCTATTATGCTGAGTGAAATAAGTCAGAGAGAGAGAGAGAGAGAAAAACGCAGAATGGTCTCACTCATCTATGGGTTTTAAGAAAAATGAAAGACATTCTTGCAATAATAATTTTCAGACACAAAAGAGAAAAGAGCTGGAAGTTCCAGCTCACCTCAGGAAGCTCGCCACAAAGAGTGATGAGTTTAGTTAGATAAATAACTACATTTTGAACTGTCCTAATAATGAGAATGTATGAGGGAAATTGAGAGTCTGTTTAGAGTACAGGCGGGGGTCGGGTGGGGAGGAGGGAGACTTGGGACATTGGTGAAGGGAATGTTGCACTGGTGATGGGATTCTTTATATGACTGAAACCCAAACACAATCATGTATGTAATCAAGGTGTTAAAAAATAAAAAAATAAATAGTTTTCTTCGTATGAACTTTTAAAACAAATTAATTCAAACTGAGGATGGACTATGAGAATCTCTAAATACTTTTATCAGGTGGCCAGTAGCATAAATCATAGCCTAGAAATGAGCTGTTGAGAATGTTGATTTGGGGACATAGAATTTCCTTGTGGAATTTGTTATGTCTTCTGAATAGTGTCAGAATTGTACTGTTCTGTAGCACTGCTTATTGGTTGTGTGGAATCAACTCCCCTTCCTTGAAATTTGGTGGTCTGCTTACTCTGTAAGTTGGTGTCCAAAATTGCGTGTTGATGTGAGAAAGTTCTCCACATATTCATGCTAGAAATTGGTCTCAGCACACTAATTCCAGACAAATTCCTTCCAAGTTCTAGTGTTGGAAATTTTTTTTTTTTTTTTTTTTTTTTTTGGTTTTTTGGGCCACACCCGGTAACGCTCAGGGGTTACTCCTGGCTATGCGCTCAGGAGTCGCTCCTGGCTTGGGGGACCATATGGGACGCCGGGGGATCGAACCGCGGTCCGTCTCCTAGGCTAGCGCAGGTAAGGCAGGCACCTTACCTCCAGCGCCACCGCCCGGCCCCTAGTGTTGGAAATTTTGATTTACTATTTTCCTTTATAAAATAAAGATTACACCCCATTTAGGCTAAGACTCTGATAAATGTCCTTCTCTCCTGTAATATAATTATGCCTATGGGGCAATTATCATGATTCAACTAAAGAACAAGGAGCAGTTTATAGGAATCTTTCTATAAGTAGCAATATAGACAGTTGACATATTATCTACAGAAAGCAAATGATGGGAAGAATTAAGAAAAAGATTCTAGACCTTGAAATTAAGGGAAAAAGTTAGCTGTATGTTTGTTCAATGTTACACTGGAATATTGTCTGATAAATTTGTACACAAGTTTGACTATTTGGGGATTTGCAACATTGCTTTAAATTTTTTGTATTGATTTGGGTCTGTAGTTTGTAAAACTCGATGCTGTCATAAAAATAAGTAATTGGAATTCATTTTCCCCATAAAGATGTATATGTAACATATATGTATGTATACATATAAATTTTATAAATTTATTGCATTTCAAAAAATTTTATATCTTACCTAGTAATCTATTTTTACCATCAGTTCTAAAGTTGCTTGCATAACCATTTTTCATGGCCTCTTATATCAGTTTTGTCATATTGCTAGTTCTATCATTAGTAAGTGAAATGATTCTTTGGCATAATTCAGTCTATATTTAAATGGTAGTCCAATGTTTTAGAAATTATATTTTGAAATAATTTTAATATCAAAGAACTGTGTTGACTTGATTTTTCTAATTTATCTTTCATTCAGAATCCCCAATAACAATAGAAATCATATTATCATAGATAAAATAAGAAAATAAATATTGTTATAAATATGATTTTTGAAGAAATAATATATTATAAATATGATTCACTATAATAGTATACATTATATGTAATTATAAATTATATAATATTCAAACATTATATATGATTTATTATAGTATTCTAAATGTTATAAATATGATTTCTGAAGAAAATATTGTTATAAATGTGATTTCTGAAATGTAAGCAGTCACATTTATCGGTTATAGATGTGTTATTTAAATATGCATAGTTCTATGAAATTTTATCAAAGGGTCTATTAATGTGACTACTATCATCTAAATTAAAGTGTTCCATTGCCTAAAAAACGTTATCTCATACTCTTTGTTTTTATCCACAAGATCCCATCTCTTTCAGCCAATATAAATTTAACAACCAGCAACCACTGATCTGCTCTGTCACTATAGTTTAGTTCTTTGAAAAAAAAAAAAGCATTTACGTACATTAATCGATTCCATTTATATTCCTTCTTTAGTCAACAAAATTCTCTTGTATCCAATTTATAGTGGGCCTTAATAATATACTCCTTTTAATATTGAGTAGAATTCTGTTCAAATGGTGCACTGCGGTTTACTTATCCCCTAAAAATATTTGTGTTCCCTTTAGTTTTAGTATTATAAATAAAACTATTGTAAATAACTGTAAAAACTTGGTTGTGTTAGTATAAATTCTTAATTCTTTAGATTACATTTTCAATAGTGAAATTGCTAGCTCCACATAATATGCACATGTTTATCTGAATGTAAATGTGTTTTCCGGATTATTTCTACTATTTTAATGACCATCGTTCCTCATCCTCATCAGCAATTGTGATAGCATTGGGAGTGTTAGCAATTCTAAAAGCTTCCAAGTGGTATCTGTTGTGGTATTAAATTGTATCTAATTAACAGTGATGTTGGATTACTTTTGAATTATTTAGCCCACCTATATAACTTGTTTAGTCAATTTTGGTAAATTGTGTCTTTTTTTAAGAACTAGTTTCTATTTTCTCCCAAATCCTGAAGTGATTTCTGAGCACATCGCCAGAAGTAACCCCTGAGCATCACAGGGTGTGGCCCCAAAAGCAAACAAACAAACAAAAAAACTAGATTCTTTTTTACATTATTGCCATATAAGATTTTGATTCATTTTCTATTTATTTGTGTTTGGGGCCCACAACTGGTGGCAGTTATGGGCTAGTTCCTTTTCTACTCTTAGTAGTTTCGTTTGACAATGTTTCAGAAACCATGCAGTAAATTGTATTGAACTGAGAGTTGTCATAGTCAAAGCATTCACTCCAACCCTTCCAGGGGTCCTCAAACGTTTTAAACAGGGGGCCAGTTCACTGTCCCTCAGACCATTGGAGGGTCTGACTATAGTAAAAACAAAACTTATGAACGAATTCTTATGCACACTGCATATATCTTATTTTGCAATGAAGAAACAAAACAGATACAAATACAATCTGTGGCCGTGGGCCATAGTTTGAGGACCACTGCCGGAAGTCTTCCTGAACCAAAGGTTGTGGTTTTTTTTTTTTGTTTTATTTTTTTATTAGTAACCATGATTCTTATGTAAATCCCCTTGCATTTGAATTTTTGCTTCTTTCTCTGTTTTTAATTGTTGTTATTGTTATTGTTGTTGTTTCATTTTGATTACAAGTGCCTCGGTATTGTTCTGTTAAATCTATTTTGTTTAGTATTTTTTGGGCCACTTAAATTTATGCAGAAGCCTCCCTTCAAAGGCTGGGGAAGTTCTGAGCTATTATCACATCTACCAGTCATTCTTCCCCTTTCTCTTTTTCCTCTCTTTCTAATACTTTTATAATTTGGAGATAATTTCTGTTGCTGTTAGCCATTGAGAATTTTGCATTCTCTTTCATCCTTTTGTTTCTTTTTTCTTCTCTTCAAGTTTGCTAATAAATCATCTGTATTCAAAAATTCTGCTACTGTAGCTCACTGCTGTATACTTTAGCAATTTCCCTTCACTTACATGGACTATTTCATATTCTGAATCAATTCTTGGAGTAGATTGAATTTTTCTTCCAGTGATTGCTTAATTGTAATTGCCATTGAATCATTGAATAGAGTGTTGATTTGAGGTCTTCCTTGGCCAGGCTTGAGAACTCAAAGGCTTCCCTAAACTTCTCTCCCTATCTGACTGTGTAAGTGGGTTCCTTTGTTTACATATTGTTCTTAGAATTTTGTGTGCCACAGTATATATTTAAATTCATATATCTCATATATTTTGTTTTGTTATTGTACTGAGATATGCCTCTGCTACTCAGAATACTTTCATTAATAAATCCGGCAGAGAGTTATAGATATAATTTCTCCTGTATAGGTACTTGGGCATTTATGGAATTTACTGAATTAAGACTGTTTTTTTTCCCATTTGCCCATAGAGTGTGCTGTGTGGGTACAGAAAAGCAATCTGCTCCATTGGGGGAGATGTCCCTGGTTGCTGGCTAGACTGGAAGGAGCAGGAATCTTCTGTGCAAAGGTGTCCTGGCAGAAAGAATGGGGCACTGTATTCTTGAAGATTTTTATGGTATGTTTGGGGGTGGCACATATGCATTTCTGGGTGCTTCTCTAAATATAAAATATATATGCTTGGAGATTGCTCCCAGTAATTCTCAGGATAAAATGTGAGGTCTTAGAGATCAAACCACATTTTTATTGAATTTTAGGACTCCTTCATGCATCTTGGACCTATATACACTATTGAACTCAATTAGTGAACTTTAAGCATTTAGGGTGCATTTGTCTCTTCTAAAATGTCTTCTTGCATTTATTTTAATCTTTTATTTGTTGAAATAATTGCTTAGAGTCAAGAGCACTTATATTTGCTTGTTTATTAGAATATTTTCTAATATTTGTTTTAAAGTTTTTGACAGATAATTCTGTTATCTATGTCCTCTTGGCATTATTATCGCTTATACTTATTTAACTTAATATTTTCTTTTTTGGGGGGTCTTGCCTGACAGTTCTCAGGGGTTTCTCCTGGCTCTGAACTCATAAATTACTCCTGGCTATTTTGGGGGACCCTTTGGGATGTCAGGGATCAAACCCAGGTCAGTAGCTTGTAAGGCAAACACCCTTCTCATTGTGCTATTGCTCCAGCCCTTTTTTTTTTTAAATTTTAATGAATATATTGGCTCTTTTGATTGTATAGTAAATAGTACTTTATTTTTTCCTGTGGCTGCTTTTTAAATTTTTTTAAGCTGGTAATATATAGGTTTTGAATGCATTTCATTGCTTCTGTGAATTGTGGTTCAAGTGGCTATTTTAATTAAAAATGTTTGTAGTGTTTTTCTTTTTTTTTACCTGCCTTCTGTGAAACAGAAAACAATTTGAAACTTAGGTGATAATCTACACAACATTCCAAATTTCAAAGCTTTTGCTGTTTTTATTCTTCTTGGTTTTAGAAATAGGTTATTTGGGAATGAGCTGAAGCTTCTGACAGAAAGTAAGTGATTCTCTAGATCTGTCTCTGTAGCTCATTTGAATTTTCTATAGTCATTGCTACTGTAGATCAATAGTAGCTAACATTATTATACTTCCCATGATCCTACATTCTACTATACTTAGCCTTTCTATTTTGGTTCTTATTACTTAGATGTTAGAAACACTGAAATATTTTGGGGGAGAAAATCTGGAGAGATAATACAATAAGCAGGGCAATTACTTTGCATGTTTTATACCTGGGTCTAATCCCCAGCACCACTTATAGTCCCATCAAGTACCTCCTGGAGTTATTCCTGAGTGAAGATCCAGAAGTAACTTCTGTGTGCAGCCCATAAAAGCAAACCAAACAATAAATTTACAATAACTTATATCTACTTAACTATTTTTTTCTTTAAGGAAGAGAGAAGTTTCTGGTTGCTTAAAGACATGAAAAAAATAGATTAACAGTTCAGAACTTTTTTTTTTGTTTTGAGAGCTCAAATATGTGTGCTCAGGGTTTACTTCTGGCTCTTCCGTTCAGGATGAATTTTTGGTGTTTTGGAGACTATGTGTGGTCTTAAATATCTTATCCAGTCAACCACATACAAAGCAAATGCTTTAATTTCTATATCTTTGGGACCAATATTTCAAAATTTAATTAATTTATTTTAATTTTGGCCAATACATAGTAATATTCAGGGATAATTCCAGACACTGTGCACAAGGATAGCTATTGGCAGGCCGCAGAGCTGGTGCTAGGAAATGATCCCAGGTTGGCCATATATATGGCAAGTATCATACCTGCAGTACTATCTCTCTAGTTTCAAAATGTTAAAATTATATATGTAAAGGCTATTTTCATGTTATCTTTCAGTTCCACTCAATATTCAGAGCATTGCATAATTATGTTCAATGAAGTAATAAGAAAAAGAAGAAACACAGGATGATTTGACTTTTCTGTAGAATATAAAATATGAGGAAATGCAGTTTAGTAAAGGAAAAATTGTTTAGCTTTGCTTTGATTTTAGAGTACTGAGAAGAGAAGGATAGAAAAGAAAATAAATTGAGGGGTCAAGTATGAAGAGACAGACAGGCAGTAACTGAGAAAAGAAATTAACAGTCTTAGGTACATTGATGGTATAGAAAATAACTGTATATCAAAACTAATGGGTCAAGGCAACAAAATGTTAAAATCTAAATCAATAAAAACAAACTAAAAATATGCTTGTCAGAGAGACAGGCTGGGCATTGCAGGTGGAAGAATCGGAGGGAACTAGTTGAGGGAACTTGAAGATTATAGACTTAAGTAATTTTTTAAAGAAACCATACAAATCAAGGAGGTAAGCTAGAGAACATGTGAAATTGAGGAACATTCCACAAACATACATTTTACATACAAAAAATGGTGGAGATATAACATAGAGGGGATTTTTTTGTAAAGTCAAAAAAGGAAGAAGGAGCTGAATGAAAAATCATTCTACTATCCAATCTCCACTGATTGGTACTGTTTGGCTAAGGTAATGGAGGCTTCATCATTATAAAAGTGCTCTTAAAATTCTGTCTAGGGCTAATCATAGCCAAATAATTAAATGATGCAATTTATTTCAGGAAAACATTGTCACACTATATGTCTTAGAATAGTTTGTTTTAGCTTTTGCTAACATTAAATTTTTGCAGTGAAAGAGATGGGACAGTCATAAAAATAACTTTGACAGTAGTAACATAAAATTAAATTATAAAAACAACCTAAATCAGGATAAGTAAAAAAAAAAAAAAAACTCTAATGTGACTGTGCAGCTCAAGGAATGGAGCTTATGATGAAGACTTTCTTTGTGGTTCTAGCAGTTCTGCTTCTTCAGTGTCAATTTAATCCATCTTCTGTAGTTGATGTTCTTGGTCATTATGTTGCTCCTAGGATGGAGCCTGAGATAGAATCTTTTATTATGTTTCTGGAAGACTCGTTCATTTGCGGTTGTCTCAGTCAGACCTCTGGAATTGGAGATCTTGTTTGTTGAACAGATCGTAGACCAAAAGCTAGGTTAGAGCTTTTTGTTGTTGTTGTTGTTGTTGTTGATGTTGGTCCTGGATACGTACTGTCTAGTCCTGGTTGTACCAACCAGTCATCTGCATATAGCAATCTTGGCTTCTGCATAGATCAAAGGGTGACATGTTTTCTGATTTTGTCTTATCATTGTCTGGTGAAGAAGGATAACTTGCTCTTGGATCTAGTTGTTCCCATTTCTTCATTGTCAGGTTATCAATTTAGAACTTGCTCATGTTGGAGTCAGAGCAGCATTATGAATGCCCTGGAGGGGCTTTGGTGCCTGGAGCTGTTGTGGAGAACTCTGTCGTTTCTGTGTCTGGAATCCAGAAAAAAAAAGCATAAAATAATATTTTTTCCACGTATATATTTATTTATTGATTGATTTTTTGACGTCCTTATTTTGGTGTAGATACTGAAGTTGATGTCTCCATTTTTATTTTATTTTGTTTTATTTTATCTTCTCTTTCTCTTTCTTTTTGCACTCTGGCATGATTTGATTTCAGAACCGAGACTATTGTGTGGTGCTTGTCTTTATTGCTGTAGTGCTCACTGGATATTTAATTTGACATTTCTTTCTGTATTGTTGTGGTGCTTCAATTACCTTTTTTTTTTTTTTTTTGGTTTTTCGGCCACACCCGTTTGATGCTCAGGGGTTACTCCTGGCTAAGCGCTCAGAAATTGCCCCTGGCTTGAAGGGGACCATATGGGACGCCCTGGGGATCGAACCACCGTCCTTCCTTGGCTAGCACTTGCAAGGCAGACACCTGACCTCTAGCGCCACCTTGCCGGCCCCTCAATTACCTTTTTCATGTCCTCTCTCAAACTGAGGTTGATAGCCTCTAGAAGAACTCTGCCCATTTTCAGCATATTTGATTTATTTTATTTTTTTCTTATTTTTTACCCTATTCTATTACTTTTCTTTTCCTCAAACAAAACCACATAACTCTATTTATCTAGCTCAGCCTCTCAAATAGAGGGAGAAACAAGGGAGGGCAATAGGACCAAACAGATATATGATCACTGATAGTAAGCTAGACAAAGAGGGGACCAACTACTCTAGCAGCCCAGGGGAAGGGGGCTGATGGTGGGGTTGATGATGGGTTGCAGAAAGGAAACGGCGATGGGGGAAGGACAAATTTGGTGATGGGTATTCCCCTGATTTAATGTTAATATGTACCTAAAATACTACTGTGAAAGATATGTAAGCCATTATGATCAAAAGAAAAATTAAAAAAAAGAAAGATGTGTTTAAAAAAGAATTTATTATTGAAAAGGGAAGTCAACCCCGCCTCCACCAACCTTGGCGGATGCCCCGCCCTTAAGGAAGTCATCACTACCTCGGCCCCACCTTTACCCCTACCTCACCAATGATTTGTGTTACCTTAGCGGAAGTCCAGCCCTCAAGAACTCTCCCCCCTCCCACTTCCCATCCTATATAAGGGGGGAACTACGGGACCACGAGGTCCTTTTGTCCCTGTCCTATTCTGGGGACACATTGACCCTGGCCATTCCGAATGGTCATTATTAAAGCATTTTTTAGAGCATTTTCTGGGACCTCGGCCTCTTTATTTCTCTGCTCGGGCAGCTAGATTAGGACGCTCAGACCTTTCAATTATAAAACCATTATTTACAAAGTTGTTCATAATGCATATGTTTCAGGCATTAAATTGCCATTACCAATGCCATTACCATTCTATATGACCTTCCCTATACCAGTGTCATCAGTTTCCCAACCACCACCCTTGCCTGACCCTTTGCAGGCACAAGCGAATTTACTTCAGATCTTTTGCTACAACACAAAGGCAAAATAGTACAATCAAACTTTATATATTTAGGGTTAATTTGTAATAGTTGTTATATCTCTTCCTGGTGTTATTAAATCAGTGTCTAAGGATTTACTGGGCTGTGGTTGGGTTAGCTCTTTGAGTCTCTTTATGACTATTTAGGCTAAAAGAACTTGGTGATCTTCTTTGTACATTTCCCATCAGATTCACTGTTCTCATAATGGGCTGACACAACTATGAAATTTTGAAGAGTCAAAATTTTAGGATCAATAAATCTTGCTCAAATTGGTTGATTGGCAGTTTGATAAAGTTCAGTTGTGGAGATGGGCCATTTGTGTCCAAGAACGTTGGCGTTGGGTGTGGCTGTGTACTTTAGGTGAAAAGGGGAATCTGTCTAGCTCCATTCAGAGAAGGTCCCAGTAATATCAACCTGCAACAGTCAACCAGGATTAAATCTGTTGCCACTATTGTCTTTTGGAGCATGGTAGTAGAGCTGTACTACATTTCTGCCCCTATATTTGGTTGTTAGTGGACTCTGTTTTTCTACTGGCAAATTACCTGGTCTCCAGGAAATCTGAACCAATGGTCAATAAAAATAGTTGGCTGGACAAGAAATTCTGGAAGAGAGATATCTATTAGGAAAAAAATAATAAGATTTGTTATGAGGCAATCCGACATACTATAGACATTTTGTTGCTGTGTGGTTTATAATAATTTATTTTTTTCTAAAAAAATAGCAAAACTGAATATCTATAGTCAGAGAGATAGTACTGTGTGTAGAGTGATTCTCTTATACTTGACCAACCCTGGTTCAATCATTGGAACCCAATACGGGACCCTAAGCCCACCAAGGAGTGATCCCTAAGTGTTGAACAAATAATAAGCCCAATCATTGCAGAATGTGAACAAACCTCTTCTCCCCAAACCAAATTCCTCAAATAAAATCCTGAATGTCTAAGAATTTATGGTGATATATGAAATATATGTTTTGCGATAAGAAACAAGTCTGGAACAAACCTGATCGCCTAATCTACAGATTTAAGTACCATGGCACAAACATCCTATGTTAAATTTTTGTTTACAATTTACATTGTAAATTTTAAAATTTATAACTGGCACATTATAAAATGTATAAAGTATGTAAATGTATAATATATATTATGTATAAACTAAATAAATTACAATGGTATTGGATTATAGAATAATATGTGTGATATGCTAATTGGAGAGAGAGGGAAAAAAAGGGGGGAGTTAAGCAAGTTGCCAGAGCCATAAATGAGGGTGTCGAGACGAAGAGCAAAAGAGAAATACAGGGGTTGCCTAACACAAATTTAGTAGTTAAGCAAAGTCCCATTATTTTCTATCTGCAAAATGGAGCTTGCTATCTGCAGTATGGAAAACCAAAGAACCTGATGCTATCATTTAATAAAGATAGAGACACCTAATAGGTACCAATGACTCATGCTTTAGTTCAAGGGCAGCAGAAAGTGGGATCAGAGAGCCTGGATCAATGGAAGACAGGAATTCAAAGAAAAGTGAATGTATTGTCTTTTCCTTCCTCCTCCTTTTATTCTACTCAGGTCCTAAATGAATTGGGTGATACCTTCCAACCTCAGGGAATGCAATCTACTTTAATGAGGTTTTGGATTCAAATGTTAATCTCCTCCAGCTACTTCCTCAGAGACACAACCCCAAAATAGTGCTTAATCTAAATGCCTTGTGGCTAGACAAATTGACACAAGAAATTAACCATGATGCTATCAAATTTAACTCAGAAATTGGTGACCTTCAGAATTATCTTGTGGAATATTCACAATATTCCCCCTAGAAAATGTCAACTTTGTGACAGAATTTCAAGAAAATTGGTTTTAATAATAAGAGGCAAGTAAAATACAAAAAAAAAAAAATAGCAGTTTTTTCTTTATCCTTCTACTGGCTAATATGACTAGAGAAAAATAGCTTCTCAAAGTGTTATTAACTATAATTTCCAAGAAGACCAACAGAATGATTAAAAAAAGAAGAGATAAGATCACTTAAGAGATATGTAATTTAAAGATAAAAAGAAAAATCTCTAATTTGTTATTTTGGGCATAATTTTAAAATATTTCTTAATATTGAAAATAAGTTAGTCTATTTTTCTCTACTATCACTGTTAAAAATAGATGTACTAATACTTTTAAGTAAGGAGTGATTTCTGAGCCATAGCCAGGAATAAAATAACCCCTGAACTTCACCAGGTGTAGTCCAAAAACCAGAAAAACAAACAAACAAACAGTAATGATGCCAGTGGAGGTCCCTAAGTGGCTTATATGAAGTGGGGAGGAGAGAGGTGGCATCCCAAGAAGGGAAACTGCAGCTTTCTCTTTCCATCCCTGCCATCCAGGTATGACTGGGAGATCTAGGACTGAGAAAGTCTCCAATGAGCCCCTAAGTGGCATGGACCTCAGGTCCCACCAGTCCCTCTATGTAGCCATCAAGCCACACCTGAAATCCAATTGTTCTATGCAACCTGGGAGAGAATAGTACCATTCAGTTTCTCAGGGAGCAGTAGATTCTGGCTGGAGTGATAAATTGCTCTTGGCAGGAAAGGAGAGTAATTCCTAGATCTTACCCAAACCTTTCAGGTCTGTAGTCTTTCCTTACAGAATAAATTTCAGGCTGAGCCAAGCAATGAAGTAAAAACAGACTTTATTCTAAGATACAGAGGAAAGGGATGGAGAAGATAAGAAAAGGGAGAGAGTAACAAGTTTAAGAGAAAACTTGGGCTTCTTCAAAGGTGGAGAGAGCTCCAGTACACAACCAAGCTTGAAAGTAGGAAATGACAGATCTCATGAAGAGCTATGTGGCTGGACATGTGCATCCATGCACTATTTTAATGGGCCCATTATTTTTTTATGCCCAAGAACATTTATTACATCCCAAGAACTCACAGCCTCGGAGGGCCCTTCCCTATCTGCCTCTCTGCTTCACTTGAAAGTCTTTGAGCCTTTTAGCAGGCCCAAAAAAGAACATGTATGCCTTTTAAACTGGTGTCCTCCCTATAGAGCTCTGCTCTGGCTTCCACTATCCTAGTCAGACTAGTGACAGTGTATGCAACTTTATGAGTTATGACTACTTAACCTGAGTTTTCATCTGCAGTACCTGAGGGGGGTATCTTTTAAATCCAGTTTACTATTACATGTTTGTTCAATCACCTTGGTAGAACAAGACTCAGATTTCTACAAAAAGTAAACTAATAGGAACATTGTTTTCTTTCTACCTTCACTTTAAATTTTCCAGATGGCCTAATAAACCTGACTTGTATTTTTGCATAAACATAAAAAGACTGAAGAATTCTTAATTTGGAGCACCCCATTATTTATTGAAATGTCCTGGGGTGGGCTAAAGAGAGAGCAGGTGATTTCAAGAATCATAAAGGCATTCAGACATTTACTTATCATGTCAGGATTACCCAGACTTGGCCAGTGTGAAGATCAGATAAGCACACTAAATTGGAGATGGCCTTGGGTCTCTCATCTGATAGGATAGGCATGTCCTGTCATCCCTCTCCAGAACTGGGAGAAATCCTAGTCTCTAGGACTTTTCTTGAGGCTAAAGGCCTGATTCAGTCTGTGATCAGTTGCTGCAACTCTAGACAGTTCATATTTTCCATAGCAGAAATCAACTCCAGTTCTTCCTAAAGCTGGTCTGCCTCTAGTCTTCCTAAGTTTGACTGAATATTAGTAGGAATACTTCTAAATAATGGACCTGCTTCTGTTATTTAACCTCATCTACATTTAATTCTGTTTGCCTGGAGGAGGCATTGGATAGCTGGATTTTAGATTTGCCTGTTTGAAAAGTAGGCCCAGTGTAGAGAAAATAAAGTTCCTATCTGGTGACATTTTTGTTTTTAAATAAGATCACCATAAGATACTATTAGGTGACTGGTTGCTTCACAGAACAGAGGAGACAGAGACTTGAGTATAAGAATAGATTTATCAAGTGTGAAACCTGCAAAAATTAAAAACCACCCCCCTTATCTTTTTTGTTTGTTTGTTTGTTTTTGGTTTTGGGGGGCTCACCCGTTTGATGCTCAGGGTTTACTCCTGACTAAGTGTTCAGAAATTGCCCCTGGCTTGGGGGGCCCATATGGGACAACAGGGGATAGAATAGCGGTCCTTCCTTGGCTAGCGCGTACAAGGCAGACACCTTACCTCTAGCACCACCTCACCGGCCCCCTTATCTTAAACAAAGGTAAATACCAGCTGGAAGCCAAAATTAGATTTGCCCAAAGTTATTGGTAATATATATATATATATGTATACATATATATTATATATACATAGGTATGTATGTCAGAATATCCTAATTGCCATGAATTATTTTATTTTGGGGTATGTTCAGAAACAGCAGTTTTATCTCAAAAGGAACACTTCCTAATTTCCAGCCAAATAAAGACTCATTCCGGAGGGTCCTCAAGTTGGAGAACTAAAAATATCCCTTGTACACTATAAAATAATATGTATTTGCCTTTGGAAAGATGAAAAGCTCTATTTACTAAAATCCTCTCTTTTATTTCTTCCTTCAGAGCCAGTATTTTCTTACTAAACTTTAGTGTTGTTGATCTTTTGTGAGGTAACAGAATGGTGTTAAAGTTTTACTTCTATTGTTTGGCTATCAGTGTCTACCTTCAATTCTGTTGGCAGTTTCAGAATGTGAATTCCTCATGTTGTACATGTCTCTATTATTAAGAAACAATCTTACCTATCTCTTCTTTGAGCTTGAAGTCAGTTTCATCTAATATTATTATACCCACCCCAACCTTTTGGAGGAGTTTGTTTGCTTCCAACTTATCACTTTGAAGATGTGTTTGCTCTGACTATATTTGCTCTCACTTTAAGTCTGTATTTGTTAGCAGGCAGTGGAATATTGGGTTCAATTTTATAATCCACCCTGCTTCATTAGTATTTAGTCCTTTGATATTGAGAGCTTATTGCCATGGAGTTTTGAACCATCTTTCTATAGAAGTTTGGAGTGAAATTTATCTTTTAATTCTGATTAAGGTGATGATGAATTTATAAAGTTACTTTGATATTGTTTATCCATGATGTTGTATATTGTTCTTTCAAAACTGAAAGACAGTCTGGTTGGACAAAATATGTTAATTTCATTGATATTTTTCTCTATATTCAACAGTCTCTGGGCCACAACACTTTGCTTGGTAAATTTCCTGTAAATCTTAAATTGTTCTGTTGTTGCTCCTTTGTATATAACTTCTGTTTTTCTCTTGCTACTCTTTCAGTATTCCACCTCTATCTGTCATCTTTATCACTCTGATTGGAGTGTGCTTTTAGGTTGTTTTTTACTGCCTCCAATATATGGGTACATGCATTTTCTAGCTTGAGGAATTTCTCGACATTGATGTTTTTCACTATTGCTTCTTCATTTGGATTTTACTCCTGGTCTTTTGGGACCACAATGATTCTTATGTTGTTTGTCTTGAATTGGCCCCAAACTTCTCTTGTAATTTTTTTTATTTTGAGACAGTTTTCTTTGATGAGTGTAAGTTTTATGTACTTCATCCTCTAGTTCACTGATTCATTTTCAGCAGTTGTTAGTCTACAAGTGAGAGCTTCTAATGAATTTTTATTTTGTCTGCTAAGTTTTCAGTCCCATCATAACTGTTTATATTTTTCTCATTCTGCTCTCATTTCTACTTATATTTTATTAGCAATATGTTCCATTTTTTTGGTTTTGATATTTGGGCCACACCCTGTGACAATCAGGATTTCTGGCTATGGGCACAGAAATCACTCATGGCTTGGGGTTCCATATGGGACTCCTGGTATCGAACGAGGTTTGTCCTGGTCAGCTGTGTGCAAGGCAAATGCCCTACTGCTCCACTATGGCTCTGGCCCCTGTTCCATTGTTCCTTTGAGCTCCATGAACATCCTAAACATTTCCCCTCTAAACTCTATTTTAGAGATTTTATATTTATTTATATTTATATATTTATAAGAATTACTAGTTAGTGCATGTGCAGATTTGCAATCTTCACCTACATGGATTAGGGAAAGAGGGGTATGTGCTGCTTTCCTATTATTCTTTTTGTAGCCTCCAAGTGCTTCTTTCCTAAGTCATTGTAAGTCTTCCCTCACTGTTATAGAGGTCTCAGGGAAACTTATGTGGGTGAGAGATTATTTTAAGGTCAGGCTGAGGCCTGTGTAGGGTGGTGGACTGCAGTCTGTTTCTCTCTGCACATTACGTAGCTCTGCCTAGGGCCATGTACTCTTTTGTCAGGCTTGCAGCTGAGTAAGCCTTCATTTGGATTTATACAAACCAACATTGTGCCTTGAGGCATTAAAAACATGGTGAGAAAAAGGAAATGTTCCACTTGATTCACAATAAGATGTAATCTACTTGTTTTCTGTGGGTCCTAAAATAAGCATCTTTTTTAAAGATCTGTTTAGGTAGAACATATAGTTTACATGACAATATTATGCAGTTTGATGTTGAAACCCTTGATTTCCTGTAATTTTTAATGTTCAAATTTTCTAAAAACACTAGCATGAGTCTAGAGCAATCTCAATATAATTTTCCATAAACCTCTCCAAACAATTATAACAATTCTGTGAATATAGTTTTATAAAAATCTTCATATAATAATTTAATTTTTACATCATTAGCATTGGCGCTAGCGGTAAGGCACGTGCCTTGCAAACGCTCACCTAGGACTGACAGAGGTTTGCCAAAGAGATAGCATTGAGTAGGGCATTTGCCTTGCATGCAGAAGGACAGTGGTTCGAATCCCTGCATCCTATATAGTTCCCTGAGCCTGCCAGGATCAATTTCTGCATGTGGAGCCAGGAGTAACCGCTGAGTGCTGCCGTGTGTGAACCAAAAATCAACCTCCACCCAAAAAAAAAAAAAAAAAACCAAAAAACTAAAAGATCAGACCATGGTTTGATCCTCCTGTGTCCCATATGGTCCCCCAAACCAGGAGCAATTTCTGGGCACATAGCCCACATAGCCAGGATTAACCCCCGAGCCTTACTGGGTGTGGCCCAAAAACCAAAAACAACAACAACAAAAGACCACACAACTCAAAATTTCTACACATTGCTTTACATTCATTCTTTCTTCTTACCTTTCTTAATTCCAATTCAGAATCCATAATATCAGTTAACAGAATTTTTTTCTTTTTAATAACAATAATACTTTCATCCATAATTTTTCTTGCTTATAAAACACATCTATTCTTCTATAGTCACATATTATTTTATAGTAAGGTTGAACTTCCTTATTTTTATGAACCTAGTAAACTTGATCTCCCCCAAAATTGGAAGTAAGTTGCTAATCATTTTCTGCCGACTTTTCTGTATACAAGATATGATACAATTCTATAAATTTTAGTTCTTCAGAATGCTCACAACCAAAGATCTTATAATACATGCTACTACACTTGACAAAAAGATTGCTCCACATTATAATTTACCAGAAAAAATTTGTCTTTTAAGGGTTTTTATCCTTAGAATTTTGAATTTAAGGAAAACACAGATATAAATAAATTTAATACATATATTGATTATCATTAAATCACAAAGATTTCACACATGTAGAACAAATTAGCACTGTAGATAAAACCTAATTCTCTTAAGGTCAAGAATGGGTTTAATACCTGGTAACAAAGCTAAAATGAAATAAGATTATCTTAATAATTACACAAAAATAGACAAAAATGGACCACAAATCATCTCCTAGTATGAATGTGTGTAACTATATATGCTCATATTTTAATATGATATAGCTTTAAATATGCTATAAGAATTAACTAGTTAATAAAATATGTGAAAGTTACTAACATTGCTTTACATTCTCATGAATACTCTGCGGTATTATAAAGTTAATTAACTTGTCTAAAGTCACAGGGTTTATGATAAGAAAACTGAAACTAAGTTTAGGTAACATGTTAAAGAACACAAGCTCAGGATAAAATGTAAGGTTTCTATACTCAGTCCAATCTTAGCAACCTTATGGTACTGGTTTATAAATTTAATGGGCCTAATTTAAATGTCTCCCTACCCAAGATCCTTTGAGAAAAATAGCATAAGGGTCTTAACGAACAACTCTAATTTATAAGAACTCACACCAATGGTTAACTCAATCTTTAGAAGTGGTTCTAGACATAGTAGAGCTCTGTTGTATATGAAAATATTTCTATAAGACTATTCTTTGCCTATTGTCCCACCTCGACCTTTCAGGTGGGGGCGCTGTTGAGCCAAAAAATTAGTTTGGGAGCGAGGTGTTCAGGGTCTTTTGTCAGAGTTTGCTGGCTGGCTCTAGGTGTGTTTTGGAGCTTGCTGCAAGCTGACAAAGGACTTACTTCGCCCATCCTTTTACCCCTGAGCCCTCTTGTCTGTGTGGATTATTTGCTGCGGATAAATATTACCAAGATCCTCCCCCCAAAAGGGGACAAGAGGATGGGAATCATTTTTTCATTATGGGAGCTCTTTGAGGATACTCAAAACAATCAACAAAGGAGTAAACGGGACCCAACAAATGGGGCAACAGCGCTCCTCTCTGAACTGCTTGTAAAACTGTGTGTTTGTATATTTCTCATGACGGATAAAACAGCTAGTGATAGTTTGCTGAGGATTTGAAGAAGAGATATGAAAAATGTGGAATTTAGGATGTAGGTCATAATTTTCTGATACTGTTCTAAACTTTTGAAGCAATGATAATTTTCAAGAAACTTTAAAAGAGAATATGAACAGCCCCAAAATGGTGGTTTGATTTTCTGTATGCATCTTGGAATTAGAGTTTTATATGCATCTTGGAATTAGAGTTTTATATCCTCTAATAAAGAACAATATTAGCAATCAAAACAACTAGTGAATAGATATTATACTATAGTTCTTGTGGCTTCTTTGGAAGCCAATATCAATATTGTGCTTTCTTAATATTGAAATAGAATTGTTATGGCAATTTTAATTCTGTGTATTTGAGGAATATGAAAATAACAAAAAGTATATGTATTTCAATTTTTATTGCAGCATTGTTTACAGTCTTTAAGTTCTGAAAAGAATACATATACAATATGAAATATTACTTACTATGAAAAATATGCAATTTTGGTACTTTTTACATCGTAGATTAGAGGATATTATGCTAATGGACATGATAGAAAGACACAGAAAAGTCTTCTATGATTTAACTCATCTGTGAAATATAAGAAAAATAGACTGAGCTAATACATGAAAGAATTTAAAATTAGTCCTTGCATTCACATTGCAGAATTAATGTTGACAGAGACAGACATATATTGAACATTGAAAGTACAGATATTACTTTAAAAGTATTATTAATGAAACAGATACAGAGACCTGTCTTTACCACCCAGGACAGAGCAGAAGTCTCCCATACACCACAAAAGCACCAACGGGAGAGAAAATGAACTAGAAAGGACTCTATAGTTAATCCAATGACAATATACTCCAAGCATGGAGAAACCCTGTATTCTTAGGCCAAGGAAATTCTTTTTCGAATGACCCCAATGTATACTGTGCCTATGCAGGAGGGGAAAAAAGAGAGAGACAAAATGTACAAAATAATCTTTTTTTTTTAATTTTATCTAGTTTTTGTCAATTTATTTGATTTGGTGTGGAAATTGAACTGGTTGTACCCATTTTTATTTTATTTTTTTCTTCTTTTCTCTTCTTCCTTTTTGTGCTCTGTCATGTTTTTATCTCAAGACCATGGCAAGTATGTGGTGCCTACATTTATTGCTTTAGTACCCACTGGATATTTTATTCATACTTGTTTTTATACTGTTGTGGTGTTTCACCTTCTTTTTCCCCTTCGTCTCTCCAACCGAGGATGAGAGCCTCTAGAAGGACTCCGCCCATTTTCGGCATGTTTGATTTTTACCCCATCTTATTACTTTTCTCTTCTTCAAACAAAACCCCATAACTTTAACTATCTAGTCCTGCCTCCCAATTAGAGGGGGATACAATGGAGGTATCATGACCAAACAGTTGAAAGATCACTAAGTAGTTAGCTAGGCACAGAGAGGACCACTCATTCTAGCAGCCCCGGGAGTGAGGGTGGAGGGTATGGGAGGCAGGATAGGAACTGGGGTAGAGGGAGGACAAGTCGGTGGTGGGAATTCCCCTGACTCAATATTAATATGTACCTAAAATATTACTGAGAATGATATGTAAGCCACTATGATTTAAATAAAAAAGTATTATTAATGAATCAATTGCAGACTGATATGATTTATCTTCTTTTAAAGGCACAAAAGCCATTTAAAATGGTATTTGGTAAGCTAAATGAAAATTTATGTTAACTTGCCCTTTACAAGACTGTCTATAATATTTGCCCAAAATTTACCTCATTAAATACTCTTGACATTTCATTGTATCTCACATATAAATGACCATCAAAGTTTGATGACTATTTTTGCATAAAGATTTCAAAAAATATTTGCTCAGTCATAATTATCAATGATTTCTTTGGAAAAACAGGAAGCACAAGAAGTAATTATTTCAAGGTTTAATAAATACTAAAGCAATAGTTCTACTCTGAATAGATGGGTTCAAAGATATTAGATTTGCTTTAATTTGGTAATATCTGTACGGTTATAACTTGTATGTTGGAGGCATTCTATGAATACCTCCTAGTGTAGTATGCATGATTTTTTTTTAGAAATTATAGCTCATGCATAAACAACTTTAGGCTTATAAGTGGAATTATCTGGTGAAATATATCCTCTGAAAAATTTTATGAATTATGAACTTTTAATCATTAAATATATCAGTGGTGTCAAGCAACCTTGTTTCTAATGCAACACTTATTTTTATGTAATGTATATAAGTTTAAGAATTGAAAGTTGTTTTTTTCTTTGCTTTAGAGAATATTAAACATGTAGTGAGATACTTATTTATATTTATAGTTAGTATTTTTTAAAACAACTGCTACAGCACACTTACCTAAAAGCAATAAGAGTAGGAGAGTATACAGACTAAATGTTGGTCTTTATATTTAATCAACTCATTGAATCTGTAACTATGTTAGAAAAATAACAAATCCAGTATTTTATTATTGAAGCTTTTTAAAACAAAAATATTTTTAATAGAAGATTTTGAGATTGTATGCAGTGGAAGTACTTGCATTGCACATGGCAGACTTGGGTTTCATAATGAATTTTCAGCACAAGTATATTCCCTCAAGTTTGTCATGAGTTATCTTTGAGTACTGTAATTGGTTAAATACTGAGCAAAACCAGGCTCAAAAAGCAAAAATTAAAAATATGAAAATCAACACAAAAAGAGTATAAAATCTACTAGTCATTTAGGGCATAATTTTCTCTCTCCCAAAATGCAGAATGGTCTCACTCATCTATGGGTTTTAAGAAAAATGAAAGACATTCTTGCAATAATAATTTTCAGACACAAAAGAGAAAAGACCTGGAAGTTCCAGCTCACCTCAGGAAGCTCACAACAAAGAGTGATGAGTTTGGTAAGAGAAATAACTACATTTTGAACTGTCCTAAAAATGAGAATGTATGAGGGAAATGGAGAGCCTGTTTAGAGTACAGGTGGGGGTCAGGTGGGGAGGAGGGAGACTTGGGACATTGGGTGATGGGAATGTTGCACTGGTGATGGGTGGTGTTCTTTACATGACTGAAACCCAAACACAATCATGTATGTAATCAAGGTGTTTAAATAAAAAAAATAAATTTTCTCTCTCCCTCTCTCTTTCCATTCTCTCACCCTTTCTTCTCTCTTTTACTTCTTTCCTTTCTCTTCCCTCTGTCACTCTCTTTTTCTTCCTCTCTCACTTTATATTTTTTTCACATACACACTTATATGTGCACACACTCTCACACATACAATGTATTCACGTTAATATGAAGTTTGAAAAGTTTGATTCAAATTTGAAAGCATGAGAACCAGAGACCCCAGTCTAAAATTTAGGCGGTATGATATACAAGAAAGCATGCTACTCTTAATTTGAGAAAAAGGCAGGAAAATTCCAATGTAAACTCAAGCCATAAGATATATGTTTCCTCTACTCCAGAATTTTTTTTAATGTAAACCTTTATTAGCTGAATAAAACCTAGTCTATCTACCATCTGGAAGGTCAACCAGCTTTACTCAGGCATCCACTTTCAATGTTGTTAACCAGACACACTCAAACAAATACACTCAAGAAAATATTTGTCCTGATATTTTAGCACCTTGCATCCCAAACAAGTAGACGAAAAAAATTGAGCAGAATTGTTTTGTCTTATTTTTTATTTTTATTTTTTTGTGCTTCCATTTAAACTCGGAACCCATTTATACACAAAGTAATGTGGGGATTTTGATTGAAGTTATATTGAATCTAATATTGTATATAGAAAGAAAAAAACATAATATTTCATTTTCCTAAGCATGATCATGGAATTATCTCTCTATTTGTTATATTTCTATTTACTTTCACTTGATAGTTTTTTTCATAGTTTTGTAAGTGTGTGTGTGTGTGTGTGTGTGTGTGTGTGTGTGTGTGTGGTGTATCTTAAGAGTTCATATACCCTCAAACAAAGAAAGGCTCATCTCTAATTGGAGAAGACCTTTCTCTACAACCAACTGAGCACAAAGCTTCTTGAGGGACGCGAATGAAATGGTTACAGAAAAAGGAGACACCTGCCTAGTCAGCCAGATCAGCCAAATCAACCCTAACGATCAATGGGGTGACAGAAGTAGCAACTAGATAGCCCTCATATCCAGTTTTGTACATATTTTTAAATTTATACTAAATACATCTTTATTTATATTGGTGGAAATGAGGTTTATTTGTTTTTTGTTATTTAATTTTAGAATAGTTACATTTATTTACATTTACATTTATTTATACATACATTTACATTTATTTAAACCTTGAAATAATCTTAGTCAGCCCAAGAACAATAAAAAGCTTGTCATGAGAATTACATAGAAATTTTATGAGAATCTCTGATTCTCTCTATCCTCAAGGAGTTTACATTGCAGCAGGAAACTGGTAAGATAAATAACTAATGTTAATAAAAGAAAACATGGCTTGAATATAGTGCAAGAGAAACGAACTGAGAATAGTATAATGTATAGATGATTTATCTATGGTATCCCAGGAGAAGTGATTGTGGATATTCAACATAGTTGATTCTTTTTTCATGTCCAACACCAGACTTAGTCTCATCAATTAATCAATCTTACAACAATTTGTACCAATATTTATATAACAGATATTTAAGGAAGAAATTTTAGAATAACTTTTTACTATATTATTACTTTTTATTTTACATACAAAATTATGATAAGTATATTCTAATATAAAAGCGTCATGTGTGCAAGTTAATTTCAAGTTCAGTCTAAAAGTTTATTTTCATTCTTCAGACATTTGTCCCTTTTTGCCAGATTTTAAAGTTTGTAGTTACCTTGTCTTTTTTTTTTTTTTTTTTTTTTTTTTTTGGTTTTTGGTTTTTGGGTCACACCCAGCAGCGCTCAGAGGTTACTCCTGGCTCCATGCTCAGAAATTGCTCCTCTCAGGCTCTGGGGACCATATGAAATGCCGGATTTGAAACACTGTCCTTCTGCATCTAAGGTAAAAGCCTTACGCTGTGCTAACTCTATGGCCCCATTACCCTGTCTTATAGGAACACTATTTGGTCATAAAGGTCTAAAAGTTTATTCTTGTTTAGTTCTTTTTATCCATATCTACAAATGAGTAAAATCATATAGTTGTACTCTCTGTTTGTCTTATTTCATTGATTTGTATGCTCTCTAGGTAAATTTATGTCACAAATTAAAATATTTATCCTGTCTTTTAAATAATTGAATAGAAATATTGCATATATGTATATATACATACATACTAAAACCTCTTTTTATATCTGCTAGTTGATGACCAATTAGGCCAATTTCACTTCTGTGTATCATAAATATTGTTGCAGTAATATAAGGGTGTATATATATTTTTAATTGATACGTTTTTTTTTGGAAAATAGCCAGAAGTATAGGCAGATCATATGCTATTTCTATTTCTTCTTTTTTAAGGTGGGAGGGTGTCAACATCCTGCTATGCTCAAGGCTTACACCAGGACTTGTGCCCAGGGATTACTTTTATAATACTACTTGCAGACCATGTGT